>NC_087202.1:13170252-13177752 GCF_015104395.2 Macrobrachium nipponense
AAAAAGGCAATGTTAGTTGATTTCCGAAAGACTGAAAAGGTGAAATTTCTATAATTTCTATGGACAGTTACATCAACAAAATTCAAATTACTTTTTCTTTCTTCCTCTACAGTAAATTTTATAGAAGAGGCTAAATTATTGAGATTATTAAGGAATTCCTGGCGATTTTCTTGATTTGGCCAAATACAGAAAATATCATCCACATACCTAAACCATATAACTTTTTGGGGCAAAACTCTTGGTAAGAGTTTTGTCTCAAAAAATTTATTTAACTAATGACAAACTTAAATTTAGTAAGCATAACATTCTAAAATTACCCTATGATGAAAGGATTTTAGATATTCCTAGAATTTTAAAGCTTTTTAACATAAATGTTGTTTTCAGTAATATCAATGTCAAGAGTTTAGTATTAAAAATTCTCCTAAAGATCGTCCAAGCTGCATATATGAAATTCTTTGCAAAAAGTGTGATAAAGTCTATTACGGACAGACCGGTAAATCCCTTTCACAACGTCTCAAACAGCACCAGTATTCTGTGAGAACTGGGCAAATATCGAATGCATAATTCGTACATATGAGAGATTTAGATCATCCTATTAACTGGAGTCAAGCAAGAGCCTTAATCCCATGTAATGACACAGTTAAAAGGAATTTCATTGAATCTTGTTTCATCAAGTCAAATAATGGAAATATTCTAAATTTAAGTCTTGGTTTATTTAAACTTGATGCCTTCATAATGAAAAAAGTTGTAGATAAATATAAGCAACAAAATCAGTATATTCAGTTTACATGTTTTGGACTGTACGGATACTTTGTAGTTTCGGTTAGGGTTAAATCTATGTTTAGGTTTGTGACCGTGTGTTATCCGATAATTGGAATATCTCTAATTTTTACCCATTTGACAATTAACCATCTGGTATTCTTGATCTTGTGTACCTGAGAACTTTCTCTCGAATTGTATTTCATTCGTTCCTTGACAATGTCTTAGTAAAGACGAAAGCGCTTGGATTTCTGGCTATCATTTTCCTGTGGTATTCGCTTATATATATGATGTATATATGATATATATATATATATATATATATATATATATATATATATATATATATATATATATATATATATATACATATATATAAATATATATATATATATATATATATATATATATATATATATATATATATATATATATGTATATATATATATAATATAATATATTATATATATATATATATATATTCCAAAACAACGCCCTTAAGCTGTTAATCCCTAGACTAACCAGTACCCATACCTCAAGGTCATACCTCCCACACGATGAGATAAATAGGCCGAAAGGTCAGATTGTAAATCAGTAGTCGCTTGATAATGCCATAAGGCGAAACAGCTGTCGTGACAAAATTCAATAAATGGAAGAAGGAAGTCTGCGTATTTTTCACCAGAAATTGACGAACGAGAATCGGAAAAAACTTCGTCGGTATGAAGATACCTGCAAGAAACTTATTGATGCCACTAAAGCAATTGCTTTTAACGAAAATATATATATGTATATATATTGAGAACGAATTTCCGAACGTTATTTTTAAAACTTTAACATCCGACTCGCCAAGTCTTTCATATCTCTTTACTATTGGTATTTCAATCAAGTGATTCTTTCGTAATGTTTTCCTTTACTGAAATTCGTATATGATTATTCCTTCATATTTTACGTTCACAGTTTTAGCGTTCTGTAAAAGATGACTATTGTGCCGGATTTGTCTGCCCGTCCGGACTTTTTTCTGTCCGCGCTTTTCTTGTCCGCATCATTTCTGTCCGCCCCCAGATCTTAAAAACTCCTGAGGTAAGAGGGCTGCAAATTGGTATGTTGATCATGCAGCCTACAATCATCAAACATACCAAATTGCGACCCTCTAGCCTCAATAGATTTTATTCTATTTAAGGCTGAAGTAAGCCATAATCGTGCCTCTGGCAACGATATAGGAGAGGCCACCGCCGGGTCGTGGTTAATGCTTCATGGGACGCGGCTCGTACAGCATTATACCGTGCTATATCCATCTATGTTTTCGGACTTTGTAACCACTTATCAGATATATCCATCTATGTTTTCGGAATAATTAATCACTTACCAGATATATCCATCAATGTTTTTTGGACTTAGTAACTACATATCAGATATATTCATCTATGTTTTCGGACTTACCAGATATATCTATAAATGTTTTCGGACTTAGTAATCACTTATCAGATATATCTATAAATGTTTTCAGACTTAGTAACTACTTATCAGATATATCCATCTATGTTTTCGTAATAATTAATCACTTATCAGATATATCCATCTATATTTTCGGACTTAGTAATCACTTATCAGATATATCCATCTGTGTTTTCGGAGTTACTATTCACTTATCTGAATCCATCGATATCTGCATCCCGTATTTGACTTGTTTAAGTCGTTAGCGGAGAGCGTTTGCATTCGCTGGTTCCCTGAGCGGCAGAAAGGCTGTTTGGAAAACAACTCTCCAACACTCGTTAGAAATAGATTAACCTGGGATGATATACGGGGGAAAACGGGTCTTTAGCCTGATCGTCATTTTTCCGTTTTCTGCGAAACAAAAGTCCTCCCTCAGATCTTGGAAACTACTTAGGCTAGAGGGCTGCATTTTGGTACGTTGATCATCATTCCTCCAATCATCAAACATACCAAATTGCAGCCGTCTAGCCCCAGTAATTTTAATTTTATTGGTTCAATGCAGCCACAATCGTGCTTCTGGCAACGATATAGGATAGTCCACCCACCACCAGGCCATTGCTGAAAGCTTCAGGGGCCACGGCTCATACAGCATTATACGTTGAATAGAAAACTCGATTGCGCGGAAGAAACTTCGGCGCATTTTTTATTTTTATTTATTTATGTATTTATTTATTTATTATTTTTTAAATTTTTTACTGATATTTTATGAGCATCTTCGTATCTCGTGGTAAATCTTAATTATTTTTCACACTAATTGATTCATATGCAACCCGTCATTTAACAATGTAGAGAGCAATGTATGTTGCAAAGATTGTAATGGAAAAGGTAATCACTTAGAAACTGAGTATCCATTTCTGACAGAAAGCAGTGAATTGAATTCTACTTGTATATAGTTATTAAGGCAGCGATTTCCCTTAAGAGAAACTTGTTGTTAAACTTCTGCAAAGGCTGTTTTCCTTCTATTGTTAATGTTCGATATATAATATTCCTTCTAATTTTATCTCCCAAGCCTAATTTTTACTTGCTTGCATGCACCTTTCACGCACAAACACCCACCCACCCACACACACACACACACACACACACACACACACACGCTCATCTATATTATTTGTGTGATCGTATATGAATACACTTTCAGTGTAAGGAAAATGATCAAGAATGTTAATGATTTAAATAAAAAAATTTTACTAGCATCATCAAGCCATTTTGAAAGAAACCATTAGGCGCTCTGTTCAGAATTATAGACACTTTTTAAATTCAACAATATCGCTATCAACATCGCCTATATATAAAAAGAAATCAATGAGAAATGAGGATAATTTGAAATACTATAAATTGAGCAAGCAAAAATTAGACGCAAATGAATTGGGAAGATTTTATTATCAAGGTTTGAAAATTTTAAGAAAAATGTATAAAAATGGTAATGACTCACGAACCTTTGTTTCAAAATTTTCATAGAGATATCTTTCATTATCCTTAATACGTGCATGAAGCTTGAAATAAATTGAATGATAAATAAAATTCACTATTAAGTGACACCTCGCCCCCCCTCCCCTGTTCAGCCAATTTGCTTGAAAATTTTCATAAAGATATCTTTCATTATCCTTAATATACGCACAAAGTTTGAAACAAATCGAAGGATAAATAATAGAAGTCCCCATTAAGTGACACCTCCCACCTCCCCCCAACCCCGCGGTAAAAGCCCTTCCTTCCAGTTAGGAACCAGCCTTAATTATGAAATATGTTTTGCAAAAAAAAAAAAAAAAAAAAAAAAAAAAAAAAAAAAAAAAAAAAAAAAAAAAAAAAAAAAAAAAAAAAAAAAAAAAAAAAAAAAAAAAAAAGTCGCCGGAAACTCATCATCCCTCGAGTGAACCGAGACTAGAAAAAAAGATGAAAAACATCTGGGAGAGAAGAAATAATCTCAAAGTATTCTGGGAGACATTGGTTTTTCTTATTATCTTTTCCTCCGTTTATCCTCTCATTTCTAATCTTTCGTCTCTCTTTTCCATTAGTTTCTTTTCATCTTCGTCTTCTGATTAATGTTTTCCATCTGTCTTCGATGATGGTTTGCGTTTTTTTATTTATTTCTTTATTGTTTACTTTCCCCTTCAGTAAGGAATAATTAAATTAGTTTTATTTCTCTAATATGAAAGTAGCTTTGACGTCGTAATCCTCATTAAAAAGAAAACTAAACGGGGTTTCTTTCATTCGCTTCTATAATTGGAATCAAGAGGAGTCACGAATAATTAATAAATTACCTTTGAATCTTATTCGTCTCAGACGCATTACGAAATGCGTGAGACTCACGCACGCACGCACACAGGGAAATATAATATGCGTGCATACGTACAGGGTATGTCCATAAAGTCCCAGTACCATTCTGAGCAATAAATTCTTGTAATGGTACTGGGACTTTATGGACATACAAGTATTTATTGCTCAGAATGGTACTGGGACTTTATGGACAGATTCACAGGGTGTCCATAAAGTCCCAGTACCATTCTGGGTAATTAATACTGGTAATGGTACTGGGACTTTGTGGACAGTTACCGGGTGTTCATAAAGTCCCAGCACCATTCTGAGCAATAAATACTTGTAATGGTGCTGGGACTTTATGGACAGATTTACAGGGTGTCCATAAAGTCCCAGTACCATTTTGAGCCATAAATACTCGTAATGGTACTGGGACTTTATGGACACCCTGTATAACTGAATCACACAGATATGGAACGATGATTGTACAAATAAAGGCGAAGGCCACAAAGGAAAAAGTGAAAACGAAGTGGTTTCTAAGCCTTTCGACGCAAAGGACCATTGTGTCGAACGGGCATTCCACTGAGGGGTCAGAGATGTGTACTTAGGTGACAGAAGTTCACTCTCGACGTGGTTCGGAAGTCACGTAAAACCGTTGGTCCCGTTGCTGAATAACCACTGGTTCCATGCAATGTAAGAACACCATACAAATAAACAAACAAACCATTGTGTCGAAAGGTGGTATTTGCCTTTATTCATGCACGCATGAATTTGTGCATGAGGAATTGCGCGCATACATGCGTACGTACTTTGGGCATCTTAGGGAACGCGTTCTTCAAACTCTTCTTCAGTGGAATTTTGCTCCCCACGGAGTAGTAGTATATCCTAGTTTAACCAGATCACTGAGCTGATTAATAGCTCTCCTTCTTGGGCTGGCCCGAAGGATTAGACTTATTTACCTGGCTAGGAACCAATTGGTTACCTAGCAACGGGACCTGCAGCTTATTGTGGGATCCGAACCACGTTATATCGAGAAATTAATTCCTGATCATCAGAAATACATTCCTCTGCTGATTCCACGTTGAGAGAGCGCGGGAAATTGAACTCGCGACTACCGAGTCGGTAGGCGAACACGTTAAGCACTCGTCCAACGAGGAACTACAGTAGATTCACATCAAGCGTGCATCTGATGTGTAGGCCAGTCCCTTACGACGCTCCTGATTGGCTGTTGATAAGCCAATCACAGGGCTGGTAATTCTCAGTCGCTCGAGAAAGTTCTCAGAGGCAGGATGTATGTTCCGCCTCTCCTGACCGATGCTTTTGAAAGCTGTATCCCTTAGGAGAGATGGAACATACTACATCCTGCCTCTGTGAACTCTCTCGAGAGAGACTAAGAGTTCCCAACCCTGTGTGATTGGCTTATCAACTGCCAATCAGGAGCGTCGTAAGGGACAGGCCTAGAAATCAGATGCACGCTTGATGTGAATCTACTATAGCTCTTCATGGAGAATAGTTGGCTTATCTTAATAACGAGAAACTGTTCGCCTTTTCAGTGAATATTTCGCGTGTTCGAATTCTCCTCTTCGAGCGGAAGAAGGAAAAAAGTAAAGATACCACCACATCAGGGAACAAAAACAAATCTCTTATGTTTACAGCCACTTCGAGAGTTCGGAGAAAGAGAAAAGGGTTCCAATAGCGCGGCTGAATGGATGTGTGTTTGTTTGTTTGCTTGTTTGTTTGTTTGCTTACACAGTGGTTTCCTTGGCATATCGGTAAACGCTGAACAAAGGTTCAGACTCCTTTGGCAATCGAAAGTCTTTGAATGAAACATAATAGTTCTGCGAATGAGAGCGATATATATATATATATATATATATATATATATATATATATATATATATATATATATATATATATAAAGCGCCCATTTCAACTGAGGTAGAAATTGGTAGCAAAATTCTTTTATAGGGTTAAAATACGTCTTGTATTATAGTATATGTTTTTTGTACCTGGAGTTGTTTAAAATAAGTACCAAACACCCACTTCCTATACGGGAAATTGAGATGGATAGTTAAATTCTTTTTAAAGTTAAAATAAAAACACGATTTATTATATATATATAATATAGACATAAGCCACTAAGGACAGTGAAAACCGTGGAGTACCGCTGCGAGGCCTTTCGACTTCTCGTCCTTTCCTAATAAGCAGTCTTCCATACTTAGTAAAAGGACGAGAGGTCGAAAGGCCTCCCAGAGGTACTCCATTGTTTAATTTCCCTCCGTGGATTTTGTCCTTATTTATACGTATATGTAGAATATTCATCGTGATCCAGTTATATTCAAATGCGTGTATATATTGTGTGTATATATATATATATATATATATATATATATATATATATATATATAATAATAATAATAATAATAGTGCATTGCGTTCATTTGATTTATTTTCGTTGGTGATCCCCAGTCTGCTGGAGTTGCCCGTCGAGAGGACAAAGGAATAAGGCCAAAGCTAGTCGTTAGAAACACATTAAAACTACGGATGAAAGACGCGTTCGTGCAGTTTATATTGATGGCGGAAAACGGCCCCGTATGATGAATTGTTGTTGTTGTTGTTGTCCTATGGGGCTTATCGTCGTATGCGGCAGGAGATTTCGGATTTTTTGCAATGTTTTTCTGCTTAATTGTATTTGTTTTGTGGTATATATATATATATAAATATATATATATATATATATATAATATATATATATATATATATATATATATATATATATATATATATATTAACGTTGTTGCAAGCGCTTGCATATCTTGTTGCTCTCCTGTGTGGTTATTGGTAGCAGCTATTGCAGGCTATATTACATTCCCATATATATATATATATATATATATATATATATATATATATATATATATATATATATATATATATTTACATATAAATATATATATATATATATATATGTGTGTGTATGAATAATTATCA
>NC_087202.1:13182752-13245252 GCF_015104395.2 Macrobrachium nipponense
TTTGAAAAAAATAAATAGATAGATAGATAGATAAATAAATGAATAAATAAATAAATAAGTAAAAAATAAATAAATAAATAAATAAATAAAGCCTTACAATGCAAAAAGAACGATGAACATTTTTTTAATACAAGAATAATGATGAACATTTTTTAATACAAGAAGAATTATGAACATTTTTTTAAATGCAAGAAGAATGTTGAACATTTTCTTTAAACACAAGAATAATGATTAATATTGTTTTAAAATACAAGAAGAATGATGAAAGTTTTTTTTAAATACAAGAAGAACGAAGAACATTTATTTTGAATGCAAGAAGAATGTTGAACATTGATGCAAGAAGAATGATAACATTTTTTTTCGATACAAGAAGAATGTTGAAAATTTTTTTAAATGCAAGAAGAATATTGAACATTTATTTTAAAATACAAGAAGAAGAAGATGAACTATAACTATAATGCTGAGAACCAAGGAGGCTGTCGATAAATTTTCATAAATTCAAAATTGCTTTTATTCCTCAGCGAAAAGAGAAAGAAAAGGTAGAAAAGGACAGAAAGTGAAAGGGAAAAAATGACAGAAAGTGAAAGGGAAAAAACGGACAGAACGAAAGGAAAAAAAAAGGTACGAAAGTGAAAGGAAAAAACGGACAGAAAGTGAAAGGGAGGACGAAATGAAAGCAAAAACGACGGAATGAAAGGAAAATAAAACGAATTGTAGATGGAGACAGAGTAAAGGAAAAAACGGACAGAAAGTGAAAGGGAAAAAAAGGACAGAAAGTGAAAAGCAAAAACGGACGGAAAGTGAAAGGAAAATAAATGACAGAAATTGTAAGGGAAAAGAGAACAGAAAATGAAAGGGAAAAAACAGACAGAAAGTGGAAGGCAAAAACGGACAGAAAGTGAAAAGGAAAAACGGGTTGAACGTGAAATGGAAAAATGGACAGAAAGTGAAAATTAAAAAACATACAGAAAGTGAAAAGCAAAAACGGACGGAAAGTGAAAAGCAAAAACGGACAGAAAGTGAAAAGCAAAAACGGACAGAAAGTTAAAAGTAAAAACGGATAGAAAGTAAAAGGCAAAAACGGACAGGAAGTGAAAAGCAAAAACGGACGGAAAATGAAAAGCAAAAACGGACAGAAAGTGAAAAGCAAAAACGGACGGAAAGTGAAAAGCAAAATCGGACAGAAAGTGAAAAGCAAAAACGGACAGAAAGTGAAAAGCAAAAACGGACGGAAAGTGAAAAGCAAAAACGGACAGAAAGTGAAAAGCAAAAACGGACGGAAAGTGAAAAGCAAAATCGGACAGAAAGTGAAAAGCAAAAACGGACGGAAAGTGAAAAGCAAAAACGGAAAGAAAGTGAAAGGGAAAAACGGACTATGTTTCCCCCCCAACTTATTCTTCTTTTATTTCTCTCTTCCCTTTCGCTCGCGAAAACACTTTTCTCCCACATCTCCTCTTCTTCGTTTTCTTCTACTTTTCTTCTCCTTCTTCTTCTACTTCTTCTTCTTCTTCTTCTTCTCCTTCTTCTTCTTCTTCTTCGTTTTCTTTTCTTCTACCTTTGTTTTCTTTCTCCTTCTTTTCTTTCTACTTTCTTCCCTTTCCTTCTTTCTTCTTCTTCCTTTCTTCCTTCCTTTCTTCTTCGTGGATTTATCGATATCCGACACAGCTGCATTCGCTACTGATTCATTCCACTCATTTGTCAAAATTCCCTTTGTGGGAAGTTTGGTGGGGGGGGGAGCGAAATCAGCATCATTGAACGGTGGTATCGAAGCCATCCATCCTTCAATGATCATTGATTGAAATTCAGTTTGTAAATAACACACAGAGAGAAAAATTTAAGTATATCTTAATTTAACCAAACCACAGAGCTGATTATGACAGCTCTCCTAGGGCTGCTGGCCTGAAGGATTAGATATTTTTTCACTTGGCTAGGAACCAATTGACTATCTAGCAACGGGACCTACAGCTTCTTGTGGGATCCGAACAACATTATATCGAGAAATGAATGTCTAATCGCCAGAAATAAATTCCTCTGGTTCTCACGTTAGCAGAGCGGAGAAACGAACTTGGGACTGCCGAATCGGTAGGCGAGCACGTAACCCACTCGTCCAACGAGGAACTACACACATACACTGAGAAAAATACTGGATATGTATTTAGCTGTAAATGGAAATTGTCCTTGGCGCTGGTAGCTCAACGAAATTTAAAGCTATCATGCGAATTGAATAATCATGGCTAATCCTATTAGGTCCTTTTTTACTTTACCTCCGTTCATATTCTCTCTCTTCCATCTTACTTCCCACCCACTCCTAACAATTGATTCACAGGGCAACTGCTTTGAGGTTTTCCTCCTATTTTACCTTTCAAACCTTTTTACTGTCAATTTGCCTTTCAGCTATGAGTGACCTCGTAGGTCCCAGCACCTGGCCTTTGGTCTAAGATCTGTATTCTATTGTTGTATTGTTAAAAATGTCCAACTTCTAGTATGTAGAATTTTTCGTCTTTAATATGTTCCCGTGTTTAGTCTACATAGACGCGGATTCTTTACTACCAAAGTTAAGAAAAATATTAATCATAATATCGTCCATTCATTTTATTCATTTCCCGTCGGTTTTCAATGAAGTATTTACTATTTTACTTACGTTTTGTTTTTCTCCTTATTTGTTTACATTCATCAGAACTTGAACCCTTTACCAAGTAATCGAAATATATATCCCTGCATAGGACACTTTAGTGTTACCCGTGAATATTTGCATCTATTTCTCCATTTTCTGCTTCCAAAGTGTATTAAAATGCCAATCTAGCCTATTCCATTATGAAATGAAATTAAAATCGTGTTCAAAATTTTGTATTTATGGTGAACAACCCAAGGGGATATCTTCCCGAATTGAAGTTTGAGAAATATTTGATATCTCTTTGGAAATCACAGAATGAAGTAAAATTGGAAAAAAATGTAAATACGTCAAATTTATAAAGTGTATTTCACAATAACGAAAGAAGTAAAAACCTAATACGCTAGTAAGAGAAAGTAAATGTATCAGACGTCAATATAAAGAGAGAGAGAGAGAGAGAGAGAGAGAGAGAGAGAGAGAGAGAGAGAGACTTTGCCAAAAAATAAGTTTGTTTTGCGAATCCCAGTGGCTGCCTCATCTTGTCTCTGTATCAACAGACACAATTCTCGATATTGGAGAAGCTTTTTATTTGTTTATTTTATTTTTGTTTTTTTTTCTCGGGCATGACCTTTTATTATTGGGGAGACATTTCCGGGTTGTCTTTTTTTTTTATCTTTTTTTTCTGTTGCCTTCATAGCAATATCTGACTTTCTGTTTGTCAGTACACATACACACACACACACACACATTCACACTGAGAACATATAAAGAAATAATTTTATATATTTTTAATAGGATTTTCTTCTACAATGATTATTTATATTAATATCTCTCTCTCTCTATATATATATATATATATATATATATATATAAAGGAATATAATATATAATATATATATATATGTATATGTAGTATGTGTATATATATATATATATATATATATATATATATATATATATATATATATATCTGTACACACACACACACACACACACATATATATATATATAT
This sequence comes from Macrobrachium nipponense, assembly GCF_015104395.2. NCBI lineage: Eukaryota > Metazoa > Arthropoda > Malacostraca > Decapoda > Palaemonidae > Macrobrachium > Macrobrachium nipponense. The sequence continues at coordinate 13,186,376 of NC_087202.1, forward strand.
ATATATATATATATATATATATATATATATATATATATATATATATATATATATATATATATATATATATATATTATTAACTTTAGTATAAATAAAGGTATGCACTTATTGATGAATGCATGTTAGTGCGGAATTGTATGTATATGCATAACTTTTGTAATCTCGTAGTTCTTAAAATTAGTTCGTGAGAAATCTTATATTTCTTGATTCATGAAGAACCTTCCAGCCCCGTAGGGGGTTAAATTCCGTCAATGCACCTCACGTGGGGCACCGTAGGCATTACTTCAAGCGTCTTTGCATCTTTGCAGCGTCCCTTTGGCCATAGCTGCAACCACTTTCATTCCTTTTACTGTACCTCCGTTCATATTCTCTTTCTTCCGTCTGGCTCTCCTTACATCTTTCAAACCTTTTTAGCGTCAGTATCCCTTTCAGCGATGAATGACCTCATAGGTCCCAGCTCTCGAGAACTTGCTCGTTCATATAAAGATGGAATTAAATAATTTCCATTCATTTAATTATAAAAAAGGTTAATCTCCCCTAGGAGATTAACCGGGTAACTCTCATATATTTTTTATTATTAGTCTTCCCTACAAAATGTTCGTAATGAATTACATACATGGAAAGTTTCTAAGGATATTAATTAATTACATGGCGGTCTGATTCCGTATTAGCATCGTTATGCGACTCGAAAAGCAGAGAAGCTCGGTTCGGTTCTCTCTCTCTCTCTCTCAAATGATTCCTATGAAGTGAATGGATTGCTAAGGCATATGTTCTACTACTGTGGATCTCTCTCTCTCTCTCTCTCTCAGATATGTGACATGTGAAATAAACCGCCACCAGAAGTCTTAAACAGTAGCTGTGTGGAAGAGTTTAAAAGAAAGCTAAACACAATCATTAGGAGGACACTGTGAATGAACAGTAAAACCCGCTCCTAGAGAGAAGTGAGCACACGATGTCTCCTATTAGGATGGACTAATAAGTCTTTGAGACATCCTAATCCTTGTAACTCCTTGTAACTCTCAAACGATTCCTGTGAACTGCTAGATAGGTAAGGAATGTATTCTACTACTCTGGAGCAGTTCGCTATATTGGGACATTTTCATTTGTTCCTAGTTGGTCTAAATTCTGTATTTTATTCTATTCTTAAGACTTTCCTCGAATATTATTTTTAATTAGTTTTACAAGAGCACAATATCATGATGCCTTTGGGTCTGAGTTGTTAGTTGTCTGGTACCTATGAACACGATTTCTTTTTTATTTATTTATTTATTAATTCGTCCAATCATCTGTTTTTCTAGCAATTGATCTCAGCCTTTAGCTTTTTGTATTTCCCATTACCTTCTGTTACGTCTTTCGAACGAACACCATTTGAAGTAAGTTTTGCTATTACGAACTTTCTTTAAAATAAAATGCTTTAATCACACGAATGTTAGATGACTTTGTACTATTCCTTTTATATCTCGATATAACGATAAGCGTCTGGAACGTCATTCAAGTTTAAACATAAAACTGGAAAAAAACTGGAACTCTCAATTAATTCGTAGTACCCATATGGTGAGATGAGAGCTACGCCTTGTTAAACAGGTAAATTCTCTCTCTCTCTCTCTCTCTCTCTCTCTCTCTCTCTCTCTCTCTCTCTCTCTCTCTCTCTCTCTCTCTCGAACTCTGTCATCCAGGTTTTGTTTTAAAGTGATTGTTTGTAATACCACTTTTGTGTTTTTTTTTATAAATAAATGTTTGTAATACCACTTATATGTTTTTTAAATGAATGTTTGTTGTACCACTTTTAAAGTTTTTTAAATGCATGTTCGTATAGCGCTTTTATTGTTTTTTAATGAATGTATCTTAATAACGCTTTTATTGTTTGTAAAATTAATATTTTGTAATAGCACTTTTACTGTTTATGAATGTTTGTAATAGCAATTTTATTGTTTTTAAATGAATGTATATTTTTATAACGCTTTTAGTGTTTGTAAATTAATATTTGTAATAGCACTTTTACTGTTTATGAATGTTTGTAATAATAATTTTATGTTACGCACCACGAGTCATTTATCTGAAATATCGTGTGATTGATGTATATATGTATATATATATATATATATATATATATATATATATATATATATATATCATATATATATATATATATATATATTTAAATGTTTTTATATATCTTTTAGTTTTTTCAGTGTGTCTTTTGTTTTCTTTTAAATTGACATTTAACATTGTGTTAACAAGCATATAATATGTATACCTTTTTACTGTTCGTACACAAATACTGTTTAAGGTTATCGCTTTTTCATCCTGAAGATTGTATTAGGAGATACGAAACGTCGCCGTATATATAATGGATAAAAAAAACCTTTCCTTTACTCTAATTTGTCTGTTTGAGTATCTGCTCCTGTCTTCATTAATATATATATATATATATATATATATATATATATATATATATATATATATATATATATATATATATATATTCATTCGTACAAACCCCATTTAAATGTCCGCTCTCTGTCATCCTTTTTGTGTCTTTCATAATATATAGATAATATATATATATATTATATATATATATATATTATATATATTATATTATATATATATAATATATATTCATTCGTACAAACCCCATTTAAATGTCCGCTCTCTGTCATCCTTTTTGTGTCAGAATTTTAATTTTTAATAATAATAATAATAATAATAATAATAATAAATAATAATAATAATAATAATAATAATGGAAAAAGAAACCCAAAAGATTATTGAATATAACTGAAAAGAGTTTTTGTTTGGTTGAGAATAATAAATAATAATAATAATAAAGTAGAACGCACAAATCCTCAAACCTCTTTTTTTTTTAAATCCTGATTTTCACGTCGTACCTTTGGCACCAGACGTAGTAGTAGTAGTAGCAGTTACTCCCTGAACGGCCCAAGGTGAAAAATATCGCCTCGTTTATCCGCAGGGTAAGTGCGGCCATTAGAACGGAAAATGCGCTCTAAAATTCTCTCATTTTAGTCCGTTAATTCCACCGATCGGCTGTGGTGAAAGACAGAGTGGAGGTTTCATCTTGCGTGGGGGGTGGGGCGCGAGGGGGAGGGGGGGTTGTAGTAGAAGGTTATACGTACAGCCTTTCATTGCCCCTCTTGCAGCGGGTGTTGGACAAAATCATTTTGATGTCACGCAAAGACAAGAGCTATCAGTAGGAGTAGGCAAATTATGATAGATACCCACAATGCGTGTATATATATATATATAATATATATATATAATATATATATATTATATATATATATAATATATTATATATATATATATATAAAGTATCAAAGGACCATTAAAACACTCTGGTTGAAAGCTAAGGGCTATATTCGGTGGGCTGTGCCTCCCCCACCCCTCTTATCAAGTATAGATGAATATATTTACGTATATTTATATATGCATATATGTGTATGTATCTGTATAAATGTTTGTGTATATGTGTATACATATATTATATACATATATATATATTAAAAACTAATTAAATATATCTTGGGTATGTACGCCCAAAGTGATAAAAGAAATGTATAAATGTATAAAAAATAAATAATAAATAAATAAATAGAATAAAATAAACCCATTTTAATTCCTTTAGTCAAAATGACTCTCAGTTTATAGCCGTTTGATATAGAAACTTAGAGGTACGACTCAGGTGCCTTTCAGTGATCTGTGATGTGTATTTGAACTATTTCCTTCTCTGGTGTCCATTGCGTTGAAAGTATCAGTAAATCAATGAAAAAATTACTTAGGAAATGCTTAATCGGGTTGATAAATATACACGTTCAGTGTTATCCTCGTTAATTATAGAAAATCGACCTTTTTCCCCCCGCTTATAATTAAGCTTCAGAAAACTATTTAAAATAATTTTGGAAATGACAGAGAAGTGTGAAAGTGAGATTAATTGATAATTATAATTTTCCAGCCTTCACTTATAATTAGGCTTCCGATAACTATTCAAAATAATTTCGGAAATGACAGAGAAATGTGGAAGTGAGATTGATTGATAATTATAATATAATTTTCCAGCCTCCACTTATAATTAGGCTTCCGAAGACAATTTTGGAAATTACAGAGAAGTATGGGAGTGAGATTAATTGATAGTTTTCCAGGTGAGAAGTAAAATTAATGAGAGATGAGAATCTCTCTCTGTCTCTCTTCCTTCCATTTCACTGTCCACCCTCTCTAACAATTGCTTCGTATTGCAAATGTGAGATGTTGCTGCTGCTCTTACGCCTTTTAGATCTTATTGTCAATTTCCCTCCAGTGCTGAATGACCTCATAGGACCCAGCGCTTGGCTTGTGGCCTATAAATTCTACATTCTATGCCATTCGAAAACAGAAGAATGAGTGATATCAGTATAGCGGATGAGGGGAAAAACTAACGCAAATCAAAACGAATCAGTTTCCTAGATGACATTCTCGGCTGTCGTGTTTTGGAAGCGGTTTCATGTTATAATATATCGCCTGGATAATCTGGCAATTTTCGTCATATTTCTCGAAATATGGAAATGATCCCCTCCATATAAAACTTTGACTGCGAGCCACTCATTTCAAATTCTCCTTGTTCTTGGCGTAACTTTTGTCTTTATGGGGGGAATAGCCCCCTTTTTTGCCAGTCAAATGGGTCGTATTTCTGATGAAATATTGCGTAGGGCGGAATATGAAAATGGATTGGGACAATCTACGTCGCTGGTAGGAGATGGAGGAGGACCTGGTGTTTGCTGATAACCCTCCTAACTGGCAACATTTTCCTCCATTGGAATACTCGTCGTGTGATATAATTCCACTGATGAATAATCTCACGTAACTGAATGAGCCATAATTACTAATACATTTAATACATTTTTATGGAAAGTTTGTCGTTTGGCGTTTTTCATCTGAATAAATCCTCCCTTACAATGGATCTTCGCCTAAGACAGTTTTACCGTACTGCAATCTCCCATTTAGAAAGCTTTCCCTTGTCGAATTTCCTCTCAAAATTCATCCATAGTTGGACGATCTGGCGTAAGCCATCCACCCAACCCACCCCCCACCCCCCCCCCCCCCCCCCCCCCCCCCCCCCCCTCCCATTCTGGCAGAATGGGCTTCAAAGATTTTGACGTTCTAGTTAGCTCATCTCTTGAAGCAATTTGGTCTGGACATGTGACAACCACAGCCCCCAGCGTGAAGTTTTAACTATGCATAAGGTATGAATTACTGAGACATTTTGGCTGGAAAACTCAAAAACTTTAAGAACAAGTGAATAATGTGGCGATGGGTCTTCGGCGCAGTCGAGTTTTCTGTTCGGTGGTGGCCTCAGCCGTAGCCCATAAAAGTCTTAGCTTGCTTGCTTGCTTGCTCGCTTTTATGGTGTTTTCACGTTGCATGGAACCAGTGGTTATTCAGCAACGGGACCAACGGCTTTACGTGACATCCGAACCACGTCGAGTAAAAGTCTTAGCTGCAGCCCATGAAACTCAGCCATGGTCCGGTGGTGGCCTTTGTTGTTGGTACCTATAAAGTTGCCAGAAGTACGACTATGGATAACTTTAACCTTGAATAAATGATAAATTTCTTTGGCTAGAGGGCTGCAATTTGGTATGTCTGATGATTGGACGGTGGAGGATCAACATGCCAATTTGCAGCCCTCTGGCCTGGGTAGATTTAAGATCTGAGGGCTGGCAGAAAAAAGTGTGGACGGACAGACAAATAGCCACCTCAATAGTTTTCCTTTACAGAAAACTCAAAAATGAGATGTGCCAGATCGTCAAAACAGGGACGAATTCTCCACTTGTAGCAGGCCTCCATTAAATATGCTTGTTTTCTGGATATGATTGATTTCAGTAACTGGAGCAGTTGTTTGCGCCTGCTGGTCCACGAATGGCCGAAAGGGGTCAATGAACTACACCACAGCAGTCGTTAAAAACACATTAATCCTTGATCCATGAGTCAAATTCCAGAGATGTATATTGGCATTGAACCAGCCCCGTTTTTTTTTTTTTTTTTTTTTTTTTTTGTTTTTTTTTTTTTTTTTTTTTTTTTTGCCATGTCCCTAGGTAAGGTTAGGTTAGGTTAGGTAAGATTGGGTTAGGTTAGGTTAAGTTAGGTTGGCTTAAGTTAGGTAAGATTGGGTTAGGTAAGGTTAAGTTAGGTTAGGTAAGGTAAGGAAAGGTTGGGTTAGGTTAGGTTAGATAAGGTAAGGTTGGGTTAGGTTAGGTTAAGTTAGGTTAGGTTAGTTCATAGAGACAGTCTGCTTGTGATTAGGGTGTGGGAAACGTAACTAGATTGTTTTCAAGAAGCTTATATGGTTAGATTTTAAGATATGGCGACCCCCTTTTTCCAAGGGGAGGGGGGTGAGAAAAGCCACACCCTCTTTCTTTTCTTTGCTTTGACTTTTTTCTTCATTTCGTTATTAGTATTCATAGCAGTATCTGTGGTAGCATGAACCTTATAGTAGTAGTAGTACCAGCGGGTTCTTTTGAATTGTCATTTTCATCACAGTCATTATGTAAATGCAAAGAACTTCAGCCATCCTTGTGACGGTAATTCCTTCGTGTTTCCCTTGTCACTCCTGTTCTGTTATCTGCATCTACTTACTCTCTTTCCCTTTGTTCGTCCCATTTTCGCCTACTGTTGCAACTTACAGGTAGTCTTGCCTAACTATTTCTCCCTAACTCTCTTCTGCTTCTCATCTTTCATTCTTTTCCGACCTTTTTTGCTTAATTCCAACTTCATTTGATGACCAGAGAGTCAGTATTTGGAAAATGCGTTTTTGATTTTCTATACAGCCTTGAAACAGTAACATTCATCGTAGTAAGTCATACTGCAGCTGGGGTCTAAGTAAGGGGGGTCTAAGTACGGGACTCTGCAAAGAAACCTAAGTAATACCTACGGTGCACAGTATGAGGCACACTGACGGCACTACTCATCTACGGGGTGGATGATTGTAGGAGTAACAACTAACTTGAAATTTTATACGCAATCAGTATTAAAACTCTTTCAGGAGTTACATTGCGTAGTGACGAAGATGGATAGATGGATATAAATAAAGAGGCCTTTCGACTTTTTGTCCTTGACTTAGCAGAATAAGTCAAAGGACAAGACGTCGAAAGCTGCTAAGTCAAGGACAAGAAGTCGAAAGGCCTCGCGGTACTCAATTGTTTCTCTGTCCTTTTTGGAATTTGTTTTTATTTATATATTCATCACATTCCATATTTTCGTGATTCAGTTGTATACAGATGAATAAATTAGATACATAGATAAAGTTCATCCATCAACAGTGGGAATTTTTCATTACGAGACAAATAAACAGAGAGATTGGCTACTAAAACTTGTTAATCACGCAACAGAAATTTTTTGGTCGAATAGCCAGAAATTAAATTTGCCCGTCATACTCGAGCCTTCAACTACTTTCCTGGTCATTCGGCTAGTCACATTCGGTAGTAATTTGCAATTAAACGACTAAATTTACATCCCAAATGACGTTGCAACAGTCATTTTAGTAGTCCTTAAATGACGGTTCACGTAAACGCCTACTCTCGTGGGTCATTCTGGCCTTTAATTTAACATTGAAGCTAGTAATGGTTGTTTTGTGTTTTTTTCTGTTGTTATCACTACTATTTGTTACTGCTGCTGCTACTGGGACATTGAATTACAATTGAGTTTTCTTTTTCTTTTTCTCATCTATAAACTACAAAGTTTTGCTTTTGCTCCTTAGTATGACATTACTCGGAAGGGTTCCTTTCTTAATTATGTCATTGGTAGGAAGTGCCCCTTTCTTTATTATGTCATTGGTAGGATGTGTCCTTTCTTTATTATGTCATTGGTAGGAAGTGCCCCTCCCTTTGTCTACTATGTCATTGGTAGGAAGTGCCCCTTTCTTTACTATCTCATTGATAGGAAGTGTCCCTTTGTCTACTGTCTTTAGTAGGAAGTGGCAATTTTTTTATTATGTCATTTTTAGGAAGTGCCCCTTTCTTTACTATATCATTGGTAAGAAGTGCCCCTTTCTTTATTGTCTCATTGGTAGGAAGTGCCTCCTTCTTTATTATGTCATTGGTAGGAAGTGGCCATTTCTTTATTATGTCATTGGTAGGAAGTGCCCCTTTCTTTGTTATGTCATTGGTAGGAAGTGCCCCTTTCTTTATGTCATTAGTAGGAAGGGTCCCTTTCTTTATTGTCTTTCGTCAAAAGTGTCCTTGATAAAAATGAGTATTTTATGTCGTGAAATCACGCGGGTCTCGAGTGACACTTTAAAATGACACTCCATTTCTCTATAGAAGAACCCTAATGCATGAATGCCTTACAGCACGAAAATTGCGTCATTTATAAAAGAATCAAGCAAGAGAAATCTCCAAAGACTTATAATATCAATAAGAATAATTGTATATTGTGATGAAATTGAATTTAAAGATCTGAATGAAAATTTTAAGTGAAAATATCAAACCTTTTACTGGCTGTCTAAAACAGGTAAATATCCTGAACAAAAATTACAAAGAAAAAACTAGAAAACAAAACACCGAATAAAGAATATAGATAGGAAAATAAAGAAAAAATAAACAACTACGAAATGAAACAGACCATCCCACGTGAACCGGAAGAAGTAAAAAAACGGAATACTAAAGAATCCTTTTCTTAGAACATCCTCTTCTTTAGCATTATACCACATCTTTTGAAGTTCTATTGCTCCACCTCCTATCCCGATACCAGAGGACAGAATAAACACTGGGGAACCTCGGAATACAAAAGAGGAGGCGTTCTCAGATCTAGTTTTTGGATATCAACAAGAAAATCTATAGAGCGCAAATGTTCTGCCATTGAGGTCAGAGTGTAGACGATACGTACGAGGCTTTGGTTATACTCTGGCTTTTGTTTACCCTCTAGGAATGAGGCAGCTATTTTAAGAGAGAGAGAGAGAGAGAGAGAGAGAGAGAGAGGAAGAGGAGAGAGAGAGGATATTCATTTATTAATTCAAAACGAGGAAATTGTAAATCGAAAAAAATAAATAATACAGAGAGAGAGAGAGAGAGAGAGAGAGAGAGAGAGAGAGAGAGAGAGAGAGAGAGAGAATATTCATGTATGAAAAACGAGGAAATTTTAAATCGAAACAATAAAATCAAAGGAAAAATATACTGACAAGGTTAGCCACTGGCTCGATATATCAGATCATCATTTTTCTACTCGAATTTTCCAGAGGTCGCAGTCGTGATAATCGGGAAACTGGATGGTTTGTCTTTTTTTTCTTCTTTTTCTTTTCAGTTCCTTCCCCTCAGGACAGATTATCGGATTTTTCTCTCCATTTTATACCATTCTCCACAAGAACACCATTCTGTTCGTGGGCTGAAAATGAAAATTGTTTATATTTTATCCTTTTTTTTAGTGAATTTTGAATTTATTGAAAATTAGTTTTATCCCGCCTAACGAAAGAACAGCAAATTATAATATATCCTTTTTTTATTGGATTCATTGTATTTTATACCGTCCTCTACAAGAACAGCATTATATTATAGCCTTTTTTATTGGATTTATTGTATTTTATACCGTCCTCCACAAGAACAGCATTATATTATATCATTTTTTATTGGATTTACTGTATTTTATACTGTCCTCCACAAGAACAGCATTATGTTATATCCTTTTTTTATCTGATTTATTGTATTTTATACCGTCCTTCACAAGAACAACATTATATTATATGCTTTTTTTTATTGGATTTATTGTATTTTATCCCGTCCTCCACAAGAATACCATTCTGCTTATTGTTTACATTTTATCCTTTTGTTGTTGTGTTTATTGAATTTATGGTATTTGTTGTCTTGGGCAGAATCCTAAATTATTGAATGTATAGTTTATATTTTTATCATTGTTTATATTTTATCTTTTTTTTTTTTGGATTTGTTGTATATTCCCACCGTTCCCTGCGTGGAATCCAAAGGGAATCTATCGTTGCAACAACTCTACGATAAAACTGTATTGGATTTCTAATTCTTTGTGTTTGTGTGCCTGGCATTAGCTCTACTTTTGCAGGGCTCGTGCTAGGGGAGCGTTTGAGTATTTCACTTCATCACTGGGAAGTACTACTCGGTAATGGAAACCTATAATAAAGGATTTTTATAAAGCATTTTATAAAGGATTTTATAAAGCACTTTCCTCCCCGTTTTTCGTTCTCGTTCACCTAAAAACTCACCTGAAATCTCTGGGTAATTATCTGCGGATATCACCCACAACCCTCATTGTGCATATATAGTTCTATCGGATAGTTTTTTTGCACTTTACGGAAGTACCTCCTTTATTGGAAATCTTTATCCGTAGACCCTTCCTCTCTCCCTCTTTTTTTTTTAAGCTTTTTTTTTGGAACGGTGGTACTTTCCTAAGCTGAATAATACAATATATGAAAACGTTCTTGTTGCCCTCACGTATTCTACCTTAGCTGCTTGGAATGAGATACTTTCAAAGCAAAATGTTTTCTTTTAATGAACTACGTATCACAGCCGTTTATCAGCTGTCGATAAATGAGTATTTTATTTCATTGTCTTATCCCTTGGATGCGAGTTTATTCCAGTTCTTTTGCATTTTTCGTGACGAAGTTTTTCCTTTTTTATTCATTTGAACCTAAGTGATGGAATATTTGGGTATTTATTTTGTTTTCGCTTGTATGCAGTCTTCCTACCGATTCGGTAGTCGCGAGTTCGACTCTTCCCCCCCACCCCCACTGCCAACGTTAAATCAGAAGAATTTATTTCTGCTGGTTAGAAGTTCATCTCTCGATATAACGTGGTTCGGATCCCACAATAAGCTGTAGGTCCCGTTGCTAGGTCACCAATTTGTTCCTAGCTAGGTAAAAATATCTAATCCTTCGGGCCAGCCCTAGGAGAGCTGTTAACCAGCTCAGTGATCTGGTTAAACTAAGATATACTTGACTGAAAAGGTCGCACAGCCATAGAAAAATTCCTTAGGGAGTTTTCTACCTTATACCAATAGAATCTTTATTTGCAAGTTAGTATGACCCTTTTATGGGAAGTAATATATCTGTCTCCCATAAGTATTTGAGCTTTAGTCATTAAACCAATTGGTGACCTAGCAACGGGACCTACAGCTTATTGTTGGATCCGAACCACATTGTATCGAGAAACGAATTTCTAATCGCCAGAAATAAATTCCTCTGATTCAACGTTTGCAGAGCGAGGAATCGAACTCGCGACTACAGAATCGGTAAGCCAGGATGTAAACCACTCGTCCAATTTTGAAATGCTCATAGTTTTGGTAGATTGTGTGTATGTTATTGTCTCTTAGTTGTATATACCACGTATATGGCCTTTATCTGATATAAAATTTATTATTATTATATACTCTCAGATCACTGATGATTACTTTATACCACTTAGACATTTTACTATAAGGTTCATCCTGGCTTGGGACTGCCATGAGCCTCATTAGGTCGGTCCAAGTAGACGCTGTCGATCTTGGTAATAATTGTTCGAGTGTCATCGCATTTCTGAAGTCTGTTGAATTAGTGGTTTCATATTACTAATTACTTCGAACCCCAATCCGCTTATGGCACTTGATAATGAGACAGACTATTGGGTAATTAATCTCTCTCTCTCTCTCTCTCTCTCTCTCTCTCTCTCTCTCTCTCGCTCTGTGTGTGTGTGTGTGTGTGTGTTTCGTCATGTGTATCTCTAGTGTCTAATGGGCTGATGATTTATTTTACAGAAGAAAGTTTTGTCTTTTTCAACAAGTACTGGGATAATATTGACTTAATGCCTTAAGCTCTTCCTACATACATACATACACACGTACATGCATACATAATGCTGTATGAGATATTATCATATACGTATTTGCTCTATGAAAAAAAATCTTAAATATGCCAAATAAGCAAGGTATGAGCGACCTCTCTACAACCTCTCGCTGCAATTTACATAAACTGAGAGTCTAGTCAGAATATCATAGTATATAAAGAAAGCCTCCGTAGGGGGGTAGTGCCATCAGTGCACCTCATGCGGAGCACTGTAGCGGCATTACCTTAAAGGGTCTTTGCAGAGGTCCTTTCGGGCCCCATAGCTTGCAGCCCCTTTCATTGATTTTACTGTACCTCCATTCATGTTACCTTTTCTTCTTCTTGCTATCCACCCTCTCCTAACATGCTTTGAGGTTTTCCTCCTGTTACACCTTCCAGACCTTTCTACTCTCAGTGTCATTTGCAGCGCTCTGAGGTCTTCCTCCTGTGACACCTTCCAGACCTTCCTACTCTCAATTTCCTTTCCGGCGCTGAATAGCCTCGTAGGTCACAGTGCTTGGACTTTGGCTTAAACTCTGTAATACATTACACCCACTAAGCGAATACATAGGTTATTGAAGAGGGTCCACTTCATAATACGATTTTAGGTCTGGTGGAAAATTCACGTGAATAATTCCATTCCATTCAGCCTTTGTCCCGGGTGCCGTATAGTAAACTCATTGGTATGATTCCGCGTTATTGTCCGACCCCCTTTTGTGGCCGCTCGCTGCTGGCTTTTCACTCCGCTCAGACCTTGTGGATTTAGTGTCCCCGCAAATGTCGACCCCTAAACCCTTGGCAAAGAACCTTTCAGCCGGCCGCGGGCTCTTGTTTGAAAATGCAAATTTCCCGTATAATAAAATTCAGCTCCTTTGTGGCCGTTATGAAGTACGGTCCTGTGGACAAAAGTCGTCGGTTTTTTTTCTTTTTTTTTTATGCGGGCAGAAGACTCGAAGACCAGAATTTGAGCGCGCTACCTACCTCAAGCGGAAACACCTCTCTGTTCCTTTGTTCCTTTGGGCTCCTCCGTAGGAAATACGTCATACATACGTTACATACATTCAGTCATACATACATACATACATATACTACGTGCATTCGACGCAGAAGCCATATTAATCAGAATCGCGTCTCTTTGTTTGCAAGAAAGACGATTTTTATTGTCCCCTTCGGATGGTAGACGATGGAGTTCAGTCGTGAAAAACACATACATACATACATACATTCATACATACAAACATCTGATATATATATATATATATATATATATATATATATATATATATATATGTATATATAAAATGTGTATACACACACACACACACACACACATATATATATATATATATATATATATATATATATATATATATATATATATATATATATAATGCCTTGTGTGTATGCGTGCATGTATATGTATATACGCATGTATTGTGTACGTACGCATGCAACTTGACATTTATTGCTGTCGTAAGATCTGTACACCGGACAGTTCCCTTGGACATGGCAAACGTCAGGAAAAAACCAATGGTTTATTTTCCCAAGAATCTAAAAATAAGCAATAGTATGGATCTGTCGGTTTCTTTACATAGACGTAAATGAGAATGTATTTGTTTATGATAGTCTCCGAGGTAATTATAAAACCGTCTCTATTAAATGTTAAGCGGAGAAGACGCATTCGACGAAGACATGAATTGCAATGAGGAATTTGTGGTTATATTTACCCACTAGCGCCTCCCCCGCTGGGGGGGGGGGGGGGGTGGCGAGAGTTGTTGGGGTTGGGGGGCCCGTAGGCACGTGCCCCATCTTACCCCATGAAAAATAATGACGGAATAATATGTCAAATTTTAGATAATAATAACGTTAATGAGAGATATAAAAATGGGGGAAAAATATGAAAAATCTACTAAATAAGTAACAATACATTTTTAAGAAAAAAAATACAATCATAATAACAATAATCTTTATGATAATAATAATGGATTCGGCTTGCCCATATGTAATATATATATATATATATATATATATATATATATATATATATATATATATATATGTATATATATATATATAAAATGTTTGCACTTATATGTATATATACATTATATATACATATTCATAGTATATATATATATATATATATATATATATATATATATAATGTGTGTGTACTTATATGTATATATACATTATATACATAAATACATAGTATATATTATTGGTGCCCCCCCCCCCCCCCCACCCCACCATCGCATGAAATTTGTCTGGATCCGCTAGAGTATTTACTACCTGTTCGCAAAGCGACCAAAATATCTGTCCCACAGTGTCCGATTGAGCAGAAGGAAATGTTGTGAATGGTTTCAACGACATGCACTTCTTACATATGCAGGCCACGAACAACTCTGAAAAACAAACGCCCAACAGAATGCGCAGTGGGGCAATGCATCTCTGAACTGTTCATCGGGATGTATTCCGTGTTTATTGGAAATCTAGTAAAAATGGTAAGCACGAATTGCGTCACGAGTTCGATTCTCGGGCATTCCATTGAGGGGTCAGAGATGTGTATTTCTGGTGATAGAAGTTCACTCTCGACGTGGTTCGGAAGTCACGTAAAAAGCCGTTGGTCCCGTTGCTGAATAACCGCTGGTTCCATGCAACGTAAAAACACCATACAAACAAGCAATCATACAGCATTTATACCGAGACCACCGAAAGATAGATCTATTTTCGGTGGCCTAGATTACACACTGTAGCAGCTACTGTACAGAAAACGCGATTGCACCGAAGAATCTTCTGCGCATTTTTGTTTTTACTTGTTTCTGTTTCGAACGCATAAGGACAATAATACGTTTTAAATTCCTCTAATTCCACGTTGGCAGAGCGGGGAATCGAACTCGCGACTACCGAATCGATAGGCGAGCACGTTAACCACCAGACGGGGGAAAACAGAGACACGCATACAGATGGAATTTCGATGGCTTCGTCAGTAAGGGGAATATCACAACCTTTATAAGTGGCCGTAACTTTTCCGGTTAGCCATCTAACCATAACCGTCTGATGGAAAATAGAAAAAAACGTATTGGAACTGTTAGCGTGTCATAAAACGTAACTGCATCTGTTTTTTATAATGTATATGAAATGCGCGCAGTATTGCCAAAATACACGTTTTTGTTTTTCCTCACATTTTATGCTGGTAATTATGTTCAATATAGGCTGCAGTTTATGTACATTTTCGTTGCTGAGTAATCTCTAATAAGGTATCCTATGGGTAATTTATGATTGTGAAATGCGTGGGGCACTTGCTTCGGTATATAAGTGTTATATATATGTGTATGGATGATTTACACACACACACACACACACACACACACACACACACACACACATATATATATATATATATATATATATATTTATATATATATATATATATATATATCTATATAATATATATATATCATATAATAAAAGGAGACCCATAAAAACCACCAAAGTATAGAGAGAAAAGTACTATATTTCAGAGACTGCTGTCTCCCTCTTCAGGTAGATGAATGAGAAAAGTTTACAGAAAAGGTGGTATTTATACCAAGAGGTCCATCAACAGGCAAGCCAATTTAGGTCACCCCCGCTGATAATCTTCCTTTAATCTTCTTAAGCGTTGGTTGAATGAAAACCTCGTCGATGACATCTGAAATCCATGCTCCTTTTGAGATGTTCATTACCTGCCTCTCTTTTATTAAGGCCGATTCCATCATTTGACTCTTGTACCGGCAGTTGCTGCTATAAATTACATGTGACAAATTCCAGTTTATTCTATGGTTATGTTCATTTATATGGTTGAAAATAGCCAAGTTCTGTTGTCCATACCTAACTGACTGTTTGTGTAGTATTAATCTTTGGGGAAGTGATTTACCTGTAAATCCGATATAAGATTGGTCACAGTCCTGGCATGGGATCTCGTAAACCCCAGTGTCCTTGGGAGATGTATTTTTTTGGACGTTAATCAGGGATTTGGCTAAGGTGTTTGGGTAAGTAAATGCAAAAGGGTTAGATTTTCCGAGGGTATGGGTTACTCTCTTAATCGTGTCCAGGTGAGGAATTTTTATTTTATTGTTGGGTGTATCTCTGGTCTTGTCTTTAGGGGGTCTGTAGAAAATTACGTTTGCTTTGTGAATTGCTTTCTCAATTATATGGTCAGGATACTTTAAAGACGAAAGTTGCTTGCGAATTAGTTCAAATTCTTTTTCCAGGAATCCTGGGGAACAAATTCGTAAGGCTCTTAAGAACAGGTTGCTAGCTACACCTATCTTGATAGTAATGTCGTGATAGCTAAAGTAGTGAATGTATGAAAGTGAGAACGTTGGTTTTCTGTATATGGTAAATTTGTATTCTGTCGTGTCTCTGATTATTAAAACATCAAGAAAAGGAATTGTGTTGTCTGTTTCCCATTCAACTTTAAATTTGATGCTGGGCACTAATGCGTTTAATTTTGAGAGGAATTCATTAAAATTGCCCCACTTATATCCCAAAATGTTAGGATATCATCCACATATCTCATCCACAGCATGTTTTTGGGTTTTATTGCATTTATTACTGTAGTTTCAAAGTATTCCATGTACAGATTGGCTAAAACAGGACTTAAAGGACTACCCATATTACACCCGAATTTTTGCTTGTAGAATGATTCCCCGAATGAAAATACGTTATTAGATGGACATAATTCAACCAACTTTATTTTGTCAAGCGCCAATGGGAAATGATCTGAATAGGGGGATAATTTTTCCCTTAAAAACTGAAGAACGTCCTGTACTGGTACTTTTGTGAATAGGGAGTCGACGTCAAGGCTTAAAAGTTTTATGTTGTGAAGTGGTATATGTGCTTCACTGAATTTGTGACAAAAATCTTCCGAATGTTTAATGTGACTGGGAGAAAAAGTGCCTAAAAAAGGGGAAAGGAGGCCAGCTAACCATTTAGAAATTTTGTAATTGAAAGCTCCGGCACATGAAACGATGGGTCTGAATGGAAGATTGTCCCTTTGTGAGGTTTTGGGAAGCCATAACCGTAGGGTAATTGTTTAGGATTAATTACTTTAAATTTCTCTAATAGCTCAATACTCTTTTTGTCTGCCCAATTAATTTTACTTTCCGAAAAAATTCTGTGGGAACGTTTTGGAGGGGATTTTTCGTCAGTTTTTCGTAAGTGTTTGTGTCGCTAAGGAGCTGGTTGATTTTGTCGAGGTAAAAGTCTTTGTCCATTATTACGATTTTGCCATCTTTGTCGGATCTTCTTATTATAACATCTAACTTTTTTAGCGAGTGGATGGCTATCATGAATCTGCGGGAACAGGATATTTCTTATGTAGGTCAGTTAAAGCAGTTAGTAACACTCCTTTTAAACATCTCTCTTCACGGCTGTAGTTTTTGTCAGATATTCCAACTAGCATATGCTTCCTAAGTCTCTATGCTCGCTCTAAGACTTATAACTTAGTCTTATGCATATATATTTTGTATATTACATATATATATATATATATATATATATATATATATATATATATATATATATATATACATATATATATATTATATATATATATATATATATATATATGATATATATAATATACAAAATATATATGCATAAGACTAAGTTAGAAATCTTAGAGCGGGCATAGAGACTTCCAAAGGATCTGAATCGCGCTATACATTTTTCTAACTTAATCTCCTGCATATATATATATATATATATATATATATATATATATATATATATATATAAATGTATATATACACATATATATTTATATTATATATAAATATATATATATGCCTAAAATATCAGAGTAGACGCACGTGACTTCAGCATATAAGCGAATACCACAGAAAAAATGACAGGCAGAAGTTCAGTATCGTGCGTGAATAATCACTTCTGCCTGTCATTTTCCTGTGGTATTCGATTATATATATATATATATATATATATATATATATATATATATATATATATATATATATATATATATATATATATATATATATAATATATATATTTACATATGCATATGCAGGAGATACAGTTAGAAAAAGGTATAACGCGATTAAGATCCTTTGGAACCGTCATTAAGTTAAAACAGTATCTCTAAAAATGACGAAACTAAGAGATAAGAAAGTGACAAAAAACTCATTTGTATTCACAGAGTACACAATAACAGAAAGACTGAGTCATAAGAAAAATGCAAAATAGGTTTAAAAGAAATACAACATTTCCATATACTCGCCTAAAGTATATATATGTGCTGGTAGTCTGCGTGATAAAGATACTTGGCTGTAAGAATGCCATTTGCAAAATGCTGGAGACGAACAGACAGACAGACTGACTGGTAGGCGTGACAGAAGAGGGACTGAGAGACGCCATTTTTATGTCTACTCGAAATGGAACGAAGTAATAGAAAGATGGATTATGAGAGAGAGAGAGAGAGAGAGAGAGAGAGAGAGAGAGAGCGGACGCTTGATATTGATGATATTGAAGCTTGTTATATGATTGATTGTATAGAGAGAGAGAGAGAGAGAGAGAGAGAGAGAGCTCTCGGGAGGGACTCTCGATGGCACCTCCAGCATCTTTCAGCCTCTCATCTTTGCGACTCTCGAGAGACACCGTAAAAAGGACATTGGTGCAGTAATGCCTCTTTGGGAGTAATTGCTGTGAGAAGGATGCTCTCTCTCTCTCTCTCTCTCTCTCTCTCTCTCTCTCTCTCTCTCTCTCTCTCCAAATATCAGTTTTCTTTCTCCTCATTCAATATCATCAATATCAACTGTCCAAGAGCTCTCTCTCTCTCTCTCTCTCTCTCTCTCTCTCTCTCTAAATATATCAATATTCTTTTGCTTCGTTCAATATCATCAATATCAATTGTCCGAGAGATTCTCTCTCTCTCTCTCTCTCTCTCTCTCTCTCTCTCTCTCTCTCTCTCTCATATACCTGCAACTGTAAGTATTTAGTAGTGAATCAAAATTAAATATTATTTTACTTATTTAACTTTCATAGGTCTTTTTCACTTAAATCTTCCCTCAGTTACAATTTTGCAAATAATAATAATATAATAATAATAAAAATAATAATTAAATAATAATAATAAGAATAAAAATAATAATAATAATAATAATAATAAATAATAATAATAATAATAATAATAATAATAATAATAATAATAATATGAAATATGGAGATGCTACATCAGAAGCAACCCGACGGAGAGAGGATATAGAAGAAGATTGATCAACATCTGGAATGAGAGGAATAACACCCCCAAACAGAGCAGAGGCTGGCAGACCAAGTAAGGAACATAAAGAAAAAGAACTGGCTCTCCTCCTCAACAAAGAGAAGAACTGGAAAGGGAAATGTCACACGACAACGAATTACACGAAGACGAACTGAGAGACGATGCCACAGAAGACGACAGGGAGGATGAAGTATCAAACAACGACACACGAAGAAACACCGACGAAGTAACAGAGAGGACGGAATGGGTAGAAAAGATTAGACAATGGATGGAGCCAGATACAGAGAGAACAAAGATCCCTTCCATGAAAGCCTACAACACCAAGAAATTAAGGGAGAAAACAAGTGAGGTCAATGAAATAATGGGCCTAATACACACCGCCAGTATCACAGAAACAAATAACTTGACATATGCAGGAGCAAGATTAGTAGCAGAACTGATGGGGATTCGAACACCCAACACCACCGTCACAACCAACCCGACAGAAACCAACCAAAACAGCAACCTCCTTGGAAAAAGGCGCCTGGAAAAGCAAATCATGGTGATGAGATCTGACTTGAGTAAACTGAAAGAGATGGCAGAAAAAAGGCTAAGAAGCAAGAAAACAAGGGAGGAACTCAACGAGAAATACAAAGTACAAGAGAGGGGACTAAACAACACAATAGAAGATGTAAAACAGAGGCTTAAGGCCAAGCACACAAGATCCAACGGTACATGAACAGGAATAAGGGATACCAACAGAACAAACTATTCGGAACCAACCAGAAAAAGACTATACAGCCAACTAAGAGGGAAAGACAACCACCAGAAATTCCTGAAGCCGAACCAAGTAAGAGACTCTGGGAAAACATATGGAGCAATCCGGTATCACACAACAAACATGCAACATGGCTCCAGGAAGTCAAGGAAGAAGAAACAGGGAGAATAAAACAAAGATTCACAGAGATCACGACAGACACAGTCAGACACCAACTAAAGAAAATGCCAAACTGGAAAACCCCAGGTCCCGATGAAGTCCATGGATACTGGCTCAAAAACTTCAAGGCCCTACATCCACGAATAGCAGAACAACTCCAGCATTGTATCTCAAATCACCAAGCACCCAAATGGATGACCACAGGAAGAACATCCTTAGTACAAAAAGACAAGAGTAAGGGAAATATAGCCAGTAACTACAGGCCTATCACCTGCCTACCAATAATGTGGAAGTTACTAACAGGTATCATCAGTGAAAGGCTATACAAAACTACCTAGAGGAGACAAACACCATCCCCTACCAACAGAAAGGCTGCAGAAGGAAGTGTAGGGGCACAAAAGACCAGCTCCTGATAGACAAAATGGTAATGAAGAACAGTAGGAGAAGGAAACCAACCTAAGCATGGCATGGATAGACTATAAGAAAGCCTTCGACATGATACCACACACATGGCTAATAGAATGCCTGAAATATATGGGGCAGAGGAAAATACCATCAGCTTCCTCAAAAATACAATGCGCAACTGGAATACAATACTTACAAGCTCTGGAATAAGACTAGCAGAGGTTAATATCAGGAGAGGGATCTTCCAGGGCGACTCACTGTCCCCACTACTCTTCGTAGTAGCCATGATTCCATGACAAAAGTATACAGAAGATGGATGCCGGGTACCAACTCAAGAAAAGAGGCAACAAAATCAACCATCTGATGTTCATGGACGACATCAAGCTGTATGGTAAGAGCATCAAGGAAATAGATACCCTAATCCAGACTGTAAGGATTGTATCTGGGGACATCAGGATGGAGTTTGGAATAGAAAAATGCGCCTTAGTCAACATACAAAAAGGCAAAGTAACGAGAACTGAAGGGATAAAGCTACCAGATGGGAGCAACATCAAACACATAGATGAGACAGGATACAAATACCTGGGAATAATGGAAGGAGGAGATATAAAAACACCAAGAGATGAAGGACACGATCAGGAAAGAATATATGCAGAGACTCAAGGCGATACTCAAGTCAAAACTCAACGCCGGAAATATGATAAAAGCCATAAACACATGGGCAGTGCCAGTAATCAGATACAGCGCAGGAATAGTGGAATGGACGAAGGCAGAACTCCGCAGCATAGATCAGAAAACCAGGAAACAAATGACAATACACAAAGCACTACACCCAAGAGCAAATACGGACAGACTATACATAACACGAAAGGAAGGAGGGAGAGGACTACTAAGTATAGAGGACTGCGTCAACATTGAAAACAGAGCACTGGGGCAATATCTGA
This sequence comes from Macrobrachium nipponense, assembly GCF_015104395.2. Lineage (NCBI taxonomy): Eukaryota > Metazoa > Arthropoda > Malacostraca > Decapoda > Palaemonidae > Macrobrachium > Macrobrachium nipponense. Next base: position 13,207,729 of record NC_087202.1, read on the forward strand.
AAACCAGTGAAGACGAGTGGCTAAAGATGCATGGGAAGAAGGACTAATAAAAGTAGACGAAGACCCAGAAATATACAGAGACAGGAGAAAGACCAGAAAGAACAGAGGACTGGCACAACAAACCAATGCACGGACAATACATGAGACAAACTAAAGAACTAGCCAGCGATGACAATTGGCAATGGCTACAGAGGGGAGAGCTAAAGAAGGAAACTGAAGGAATGATAACAGCGGCACAAGATCAGGCCCTAAGAACCAGATATATTCAAAGTACGATAGACGGAAATAACATCTCTCCCATATGTAGGAAGTGCAATACGAAAAATGAAACCATAAACCACATAGCAAGTGAATGCCCGGCACTTGCACAGAACCAGTACAAAAAGAGGCATGATTCAGTGGCAAAAGCCCTCCACTGGAGCCTGTGCAAGAAACATCAGCTACCTTGCCGTATAAGTGGTACGAGCACCTACCTGAGGGAGTGATAGAAAACGATCAGGCAAAGATCCTCTGGGACTATGGTATCAGAACGGATAGGGTGATACGTGCAAATAGACCAGACGTGACGTTGATTGACAAAGTCAAGAAGAAAGTATCACTCATTGATGTCGCAATACCATGGGACACCAGAGTTGAAGAGAAAGAGAGGGAAAAAATGGATAAGTATCAAGATCTGAAAATAGAAATAAGAAGGATATGGGATATGCCAGTGGAAATCGTACCCATAATCATAGGAGCACTAGGCACGATCCCAAGATCCCTGAAAAGAAATCTAGAAAAGCTAGAGGCTGAAGTAGCTCCAGGTCTCATGCAGAAGAGTGTGATCCTAGAAACGGCACACATAGTAAGAAAAGTGATGGACTCCTAAGGAGGCAGGATGCAACCCGGAACCCCACACTATAAATACCACCCAGTCGAATTGGAGGACTGTGATAGAGCAAAAAAAAAAAAAAAAAAAAAAAAAATAAATAAAATAATAATAATAATAATAATACCAGACATGACGTTGATTGACAAAATCAAGGAGAAAGTATCACTCATTGATGTCGCAATACCATGGGACACCAGAGTTGAAGAGAAAGAGAGGGAAAAATAGATAAGTATCAAGATCTGAAAATAGAAATAAGAAGGATATGGGATATGCCAGTGGAAATCGTACCCATAATCATAGGACCACTAGGCACGATCCCAAGATCCCTGAAAAGGAATCTAGAAAAACTAGGGGCTGAAGTAGCTCCAGGACTCATGCAGAAGAGTGTGATCCTAGAAACGGCGCACATAGTAAGAAAAGTGATGGACTCCTAAGGAGGCAGGATGCAACACGGAACCCCACACTATAAATACCACCCAGTCGAATTGGACGACTGTGATAGAAAAAAAAAAACAAATAACAAAAAAAAATAATAATAATATAATAATGGCACGATATCTGGAAAGGAACCTGGAACAACTAGATGCCGAAGTAGCTCCGGGACTCGTGCAGAAGAGCGTACTACTAGGAAAGGTAATAATATTAGTAACAGTAATAATAATATGAAAGAAAATGTTGAGGTTTATGTATATATATCCAACCTTCTGTTTAAAATTAAGTCAGTGTATCTACGTTCGTTACGAGTACCAGAACACACAGCTTCCCCCAAGAAACTAAAGGATAAGAACAATAAACCGATTTTTATGATTGCGATAACATCCTGTCCGCGAGGCCTTATTAAAAAACTTCCCGGAGGACTTTTGGGGTTTTGGGTGGGGAGGGGTGGGGGGGGTCGAAAATACCTCCTCAGCAGCTTCAGTGGAGCGTCAGTGAAAATACACATGCACACTTTCACTGACTTTAAGTTCTCTTCTATAATTTATAAATTCCCCAAAATTAAAATTCTACTTTTGCAAGCAACGTTTATCCGCGTAGAGGACAATTTCGGAGCCTCTTGGCCCCACACCCCTTGGGTTGTTAGTGTCTTCAGTGCGCCGTTTTATTAAGGTTCTATGCAGCGTCAGTTCCTCGATGGACAAGTGGCTTTCGAGCTCGGCTACCAGTCCGGTGGTCCGAGGTTCGATTCTCGGCTCAGCCAACTCGGAATCAGAGGAATTTATTTCTGGGGATTAGATATTCATTTCCTAGATATAATGTGGTTCGGATCCCACAATAATAATCTGTAGGTCCCGTTGCTAGGTGACCAATTGGTTCCTAGCCACGTCAAAATATCTAATCCTTCGTGCCAGCCTTAGGAGAGCTGTTCATCAGCTCAGTGGTCTGGTAAAACTAGGATATACTTAACTTTTCTATGCACCGTCTTATCGGGCACCGAGATGCAACCCCCTTTCATGCCTTTTACTGTGCCTCCATTCGTATTATTTCTCCCATCTTAACGTTCTACCCTATTCTAACAGTTGTTTCATAGTTCAACTAAGAGGTTTTCCTCAAACCTTTCGACTGTCACAAGTCCCAAACTGTATATTCCGTTGTATTCTATCCCCACGCGAACGTTCATTATAAATTCCCCCCCTAAATAAAATTCTACTCTGTTGGCAAGCAACTCCGGGAAGAGGTAAAGGCTGCCGCTATCACCGGTGTCTCCTATAAAAAACGAGGCATCTGCCTAACGAAGGAGGTCGTCAGCTTTTGCCAGTGGTTAAAAAAAGATCTCCCCAGACGAAAAATGAATTCCAAAGTTATAACTGGGCTGGCGAAAGACAACAACACCACAAGTTTCAAAGGATTCTGGCGAGAGTGGACCGTCAGACCGTAAGATTGCTTGACTCTCTCTCTCTCTCTCTCTCTCTCTCTCTCTCTCTCTCTCTCTCAATTTTTATTTTCGTCAAGGGGAAAGTTCCTTCAAAAAGGAGATTAGCCTGACGAGCGTGAAATCGGCGTACTTATTATTTTTGTTGAAGATTCTGAAATGGCGGCATCAACTGTCACCCTTGTAGTTGGACGTATCTGCATTTGTTTTGCTTAAAATTCGTTGTATACGACCTTAAGGTCTAACTTGATGATGCTGAAAGATAGGAGAGTAAATAGTATCATATTTTATCATTTTATCTTATATGTAAAATAATTGTTTATATATAAGCTAAGTTAAGTATATCTTAGTTTTACCAGACCACTGAGCTGATTAACAGCTCTCCTAGGGCTGGCCCGAAGGATCAGATATATTTTGACGTGGCTAGGACCAATTGGTCACCTAGCAACGGGACCTACAGCTTATTGTGGGATCCGAACCACACTATATCGAGAAATTTATTTCTATCACCAGAAATAAATTCCTCTGATTCCGCGTTAGCAAAGCCGGGAATCGAATTTCGAACCACCGGATTGGCAGCCGAGCGCTAAAACCACTCGTCCAGAGGAACTTGTTTATACATAAATGCTGTATTTTTTTAATGCGAGAATTTATTCTAAGTACTTTTATTATCAATCACCAGTAGCAGTAGCGTTACGGAGATATGGAATAAAGTCTTGCATTAAGAAAATACAGAAAAATACAGTAATTGTATTATAGAAAAATTGCTTTCCATCTCTTATCAAATAAAACAGTACAATATGATACTATTTAGTCATCTCTCTTCAGGGCAGCGAGGTCCTGTCAAATCCAAGTTAGTTCTAAAGTATTCTAATTGTATTTTTTTAAGTACAGGAGCGACCAGTCCTTCCAGCAGTGTTTAGAAACAGCTCTCTTCAAAAACAAAAGCATGACGATTGTAAACAATTCTTCGTTCAAGGCCTTTCCCCGTCATGTGCAGAACTCTAAGTTATCCTGAGCCTTTTCACTTGCACTATTGCAACTGTCAATCACAAAATATATTAATAAATAACGAGAAATATAAGATAAGCTCGAGGCAAATCGAACGCGTCACCGAGAACCACATCACAACTTTCTAGGAGTAGCGCCGCCGGTGCACCTGAAGTGGTGCACTGCAAAGATTACATAATGGTCATTGCAGTGTCCCCTCGGGCCCTAGCTGCAACCTCTTTCATTCCTTTTACTGGACTTCCGTTCATATTCGCTTTCTTCCATCTGATTTTCCACCTCCTTGACGATTATTTCATAGTGCAGCTGCTTTGAGGTTTTCATGTTACACCTTTCAAACCTTTCTACCGTCAATACCCCGTTCAGCGCTGAATGACCTCGTAGGTTCCAGCGATTGGCCTTTGGCCTAAGTTCTATATTCAGTTCCTATAAATCACACGACTTTCCAGGTAACTACCGAGATAAATAATTGTTAGTTTAACCAGACCACTAAGCTGGTTAACAGCTCTCTTAGTAGGGCTGGCCGGAAGGATTAGATAATTTTACCTGCCTAAGATCCAATTGGTGAGCTGTCAACGGGACCTACAGCTTATTGTGGGATCCGAACCACATTATATCGAGAAATGCATTTCTAATCGTCAGAAACAAATTCCTCTGCTTCCGCGTAGGCAGAGCGGGGAATCGAACTCGGGACCAGCGAATAGGTAGGCGAGCACGTAGACCACTCGTCCAGCTAGGATCTAACGTGTTGTAGAATGCAAGACGATAGGAATTGAATGAAACAAGTAGGAATAACGTTCGTATTTCGAAGTATGTACGTGAAAAGAATATGTTTTTAGAAGGGGCGTTCCCGCTGAGAATTATGGGCATTTAAATGCATCTCAGGACCTTTTAAATTGTGTGGCACGGCGGTTGGCACTGGTGGTGCCATCTCGCGTGCGGGGAGCGTTCTACTAGATGCTATGGCAGTAATGTAAAAAAAAATATTTATTATTTTTCTAGTCAAATTTCCGGCTTATAAAAATAGTGATGATAGGAGAAAAAATAATAAATTCATATAATGTAGATTTTACTCTGGATACTCAGTGATAATCGAATAAAAATTTTTATTTTTTCTTGTAAAATTTCCGGCTAATAAAAATAGTGAAGAAAGGAGAATAGATACTAAATTCATATATTGTAGATTTTACACTGGATAAACAACAGTTATCGAATAGAAAAATAAAAGATGCATTTGAAAATATTACGGAAAATAGCAGTGACCCAAATAATCTTTTATCATTTCCAACAAAACTCATCTTGTGAGGAAAAAAAAGAACACGAGGAGAACGTTTGAATTGAAGAATTATTATTTCCCAAATAATCACAAACTTAATATAAAGCAGATGATGAACCGTATTCACTTGGAACCAGCCCACCAGAGGAGCCACTGACTTGAAATTCAAGCTTCCAAAGAATATTTTAGTGTGTATTAAGGATAAAAATTATTAATTAACAAATTAATGAATAAATAGATAAAAATATGAATAAATTATTAAAATACAGGGCGAACTTTACTAGGGTAGTAATGCAAAAGAAATTAATAATAATAATAATAATAATAATAATAATAATAATAAATAATAATAATAATAATAATAATAATAATAATAATAGTAATAATAATAATAATATGAAACTATAGAGAAATAAGGAATCCGTTTTGATGTCAACAAATAATTTTTAAAATGCAGGGGGGTAGTGCCTACACTACACCTCACGCGTTGCACTGTAGGCATCACTCAATGTTTTTTCAGCGGCGTCCCTTCAGCCCCTAGCTGCAACCCCTTTCATTCATTTGGCCGTACCTCCATTCATATTACCTCCCTGTCATCTTGCTACGCACCCTCTCCTTGTAATTGTTGCGTAGTGCAACTGCTTTGAGGTTTGCCTCCTGTTGCACCTTTCAGACCTTGATATTGTCATTTTCCCCCTTCAGCGCCGAATGACCTCGTAGGTCCCAAAGCTTGGCCTTTGGCCCAAATTTCGTAATCCATTTAGGTTTCCGTCTGGAAACCTTTGGACTTGAAGGTAATAATTCCTCTTGGTATTCTACCCCGGTATCACGTTTTTTTTTATTTTTTTTATTTTTATTATTTTATTTTATTTTTATTTTTATCATCCAACTTTTCTTTGTTTTTTCCTTCGTCCTTCTCCGTTACTTCTGCTCCCCTCTTTCGGATTGAGGACGAGCGCCATAAACAGCCATTATTAATAATAAAATAGATAAGTGGCATCCTCGGGAGAATCCACAGCCTCCTTCATGTGAGCAGAAGATATAAAAGACTTCAAAAAATTTGTCTTCCCCGGAGATCCACAGCAGACCTTTTATATATAGCACGATGATCGCGACATTTTCTTCTTCTTCTTCTTCTTCTTCTTCTTCTTCTTCTTCTTTTCTTGTTTGTCAAAGACTAGCAGACGATGAGGTTCAGAGTTTCGCTGGACGTTCAAGTAAATCGCTATAGAGTATTTTTAAAGGAGAGAAAAAAAGTATATATATATATATATATATATATATATATATATATATATATATATATATATATAATGTGTGTGTGTGTATATAATGAGAATTTTTTTAATCTCTCTCTCTCTCTCTCTCTCTCTCTCTCTCTCTCTCTCTCTCTACTCTCTATATATATATATATATATATATATATATATATATATATATATATATACTACATACATACATATATATCTATATATATATATATATATATATATATGTAGGTAATGCATGCAAACATTATATATATTTATATATGTATATATGAATATATCTGTATGTATGCATTTATGTATGCATGTGGGAAATTGAGAAGATTGTTTGGCCAATATTTGTCAACCATATTATTCTATATAAAAAAATAAAAGCTGATAAAATCACTACAACGTATTTGCCAGCGTAGCAGCTTCCTCCAAAACTCGTTTTGTTTTGACACATCAGCTAAAGGAGAATAATATTTACTGTCTTTGTGTCGGGGACGCGGGGGGGGGGGGGGGGGCACATGTGGCCAAAATTACCGCCTTTTTTTTTTTCCTTTCGCGTTTATTTAAAACCGGGCGAGATGGCAATTTCTCCCAAAGAGGTTTTACGTATTCGTAGATAACATCGGTTCCGAATGTGTTTTGTCTGGTGACTCGGCTAGATTTTTTTTTCTTGGCGGCTCATTCTGGAACGCTGAAATATAATTCCTTGAAAGTGTCGCTGTCATATTCTGGAGCGCTTGTTTTTCCAGAGTCCCCCCTCCCCCTCCCTCCCCTCCCCTGCGGGCGAGTGTAAATGTGCTACAAAGTCAAGGATGGGGTTTTCGTTTTTTCAAATCAACGTTCGCTGAGAAGTCATGGCATGGACTTGTCTCGCGAGCTTAATTGTGGTGACAGATGGGTGATCATGTATGTATGTATGTATGCATGTATATTTATAACTGAATCCCGAAATTTTGGAACGTGATAAATGCATAAATAAAGGCATGAGCCACGAGGGAAAGTGAAACACTGGAGTAGCTTCAAGATCTTTCGGCTCAACGTCCTTTAGTCTGCTAAGTAAAGGACGTTGAGTCGAAAGATCTTGCAGATACTTCGGTGTTTCACTTTCCTTCGTGCCTTATACCTTTATGTATGCATGTGTGTATATATATATATATATATATATTATATATATATATATCATATATATGTATATATGTATATATGTATATATGTATGCATATAAATGTACCTGTAATATATAAGTCCCGGTGCTTTGCCTCTAACCTAAATACTTTAGTCTGTCTCTGGTTACTTGAAGTGCCGAATTAACTTCGTTCTGAAGAATGTCGACGGAGTTTTATATAGCAATAAAAAGAGATTCCGAAAAGTGCTATGTCTCCTAGAATTCGTTTCTGAGAATAAACGCCATTCTCAGCACTTTGGTACCGAGCGGCATCTTTTGAGAATGTTAACGTTCTTCTTTTCAGTTTTCCGTAAAGAAAATTATTGTGCCGGATTTGGCTGTCCGTGCGTACTTTTTTTGTCCGCCCTCAAGTCTTAAAAACTACTGAGGCTAGAGGGCTGCAAATCGGTATGTTGATCGTCCGCCCTCCAATCATCAGACATACCAAATTGCAGCCCTCTATCCTCAGTAGTTTTTTTTTCATTTAATGTTAAAGTTAGCCCTAATCGTGCGTCTGGCAACGATATAGGCCAGGCCACCACGTAATTGAAGTAGATTCTTATAAAATGCTAGTGTTATGTGCATCAGGTAAAGGCAAAAATAAAAAAAAAAATAAGAAAACATCAATGCTAGATTCGACAAAGAGACGAAAGCAACGTGAGTCCTATGTAATTGAGATAAACTAAGTCTCTTTTCTCTTCTAGAAACTTTTCATCTTCAACTTTTCCCATCTTTATCTGGGGTCGCTTTTTCTTTCTATAGCTGGTTCACTTAAGGTAGTTTCTTGGATGAGCCGTAAGCTTACGAGACGTTTGTTTGGCGGCCGCTGATTGGATGGTACCGGGAGGTAGGCAGCTCCCAGCCAATCAGCGCCCGCCAAACAAACGTCTCGTAGGCATAGGACTCACCCAAGAATCTACCTTAATTGAACCAGCTATAGTCATCTCCATCTTCTGCGATCATGAACCCTTACCTCACTCTCCCGTAGGGAGTTAGTGCCGTCAGTGGACCTCATGCACTGCACTGTAGGCACTACTTAAGGTTCTTTGCAACCACTTTCGTTCCTTTTACTGTACCTCCTTTCATATTCTCTTTCTTCCATCTTACTTTCCACCCTCTCCTATAACACTTGATTCATAGCGCAACTGCTTTGAGGTTTTCTTCATGTCACACCTTTCAAACCCTTCACTGTCAATTTCCATTTCAGCGCTGAATGACCTCATAGGTCCTAGTGTTGTGGGCCTTTGACCTAAATTTTATATCCAACTCATGACCTCACTCACGTTCCTCTCCTGCATGTCTCTGTTCACGGTGGTGTCTGTCCATCGTGTTTTTGGTCTGTCTCTCTTCCTTCTCCTGGGTACTTCCATTTTTCATGGTTCTTTTAATATACAGAATCCTCTTCTCCTCTCATGACATGTCCAAACCACTGCAAGCAATCGTCTCTGTCGCAGCAGATTCTTTGATATGTCTGTTACCTCACGAAGCTCTAAGTAAAGAACCTCACTCCCCTATCTACCCTCCATCTCCTAAATTAGGGCGGTCCTGCTAGGTCCCTCTAATTCATAAAAGGATCACACACCCTGAACATGTATGGCTTAGAAACACGACGATTGCGAGGACAACTAATAGAAACATTCAAAATACTGAAAGGCATAACGAAAGTAGACAGTAACCTCTTTACATTAAACGAAAACCAGACAAGAAATAATGGATGGAAACCAGAACTGAAGAGATACAACACATCCCATTCTTTACGTACAAGAGATGTGACACGTGGAATAAACTGCCACCAGAAGTTGTAAACAGCAACAGCGTGGAAGAGTTTAAAAGAAAGCTAGACGAAATCATTAGAAGGACACTGTGAATGCACAGTAAAACCTGCTCTTACAGATATTTGAGCGCACGATGTCTCCCCTTTTAGGAAGGACTAACAAGTCTTTGAGACATCCTAATCCTTGTAACTCCTTGTAACTCCTTAGGCCCATTTTTATCCATCGTCTCCTCACCCCGTTACCCCAGCCCCTCCCCACCACATCTCCTCGACCATATTTTCCTTAACTCCTTCTCAACTCCTTCCTTCGTCTTCTCAGCTCGTCGTCTCTCCTGCAGGAGCAAAAAGGGAATGAGAAGAAGAACGTAAAAAGTCGTCGAAGCGCCTGGTGGTGTTCTGACGCGTCGAGGGAGCCATAAAAGCGCTCAAATGCTACTTCGGGTCGTTATTTGTACGACCTTATGATGCTGGCTGCGCCTTTCGTCGTCGTCCGCGAGAGAGAGAGAGAGAGAGAGAGAGAGAGAGAGAGAGAGAGGGTTGATAAACACTTTGAAAAAGTGGGCTATAGATTGACCTTAGAAGAGAGAGAGAGAGAGAGAGAGAGAGAGAGAGAGAGAGAGAGAGAGAGTTGAAATACATTTTGTGAAAGGGGGGGATGGAAGATAGACTCAATCAGAGACACACAAAAATATTTGAGAGTAGAGAGAGAGAGAGAGAGAGAGAGAGAGAGAGAGAGAGAGAGAGAGAGAGAGAATTTTTTGATGAAGTAGAACAGGGAAAAAACGACGCAAAAGAAATATAATTGAACAATTCCCACTATTTCATCACTCCAATTGTTTTTGACATCACTTGTGATAAACATCACATCAGTCGTTTCCCATTTAATCCCAGCGTGGGATCTGCTTAAATATATTAATTCATTCATTTAGACTTTTTAAACAAAAATGTGGTCAGCCTTGATAAGCTCATTAGGGCAGAGAATTGTCCTAATTCTGTGGGGCGGTCCACCCGTGGTTTGATTCAATCAAGCTCTTTAATTGTTGTTGGGTAATTAACTCGTAGGAGCTTTGATGAAGGGAGTTTTAATTCGTCTCTGATATATATATATATATATTATATATATAATATATATATATTATATATACATATATACACTTATATATATATATCTATATTATATATATACTGTATATAATATATATACTATATATATATATATATATATATATATATATGCTATATACACACGTTTATTTAATTCTTCCTCTTGTGGTCCGCCCCTCTTTCTCGTTCTTTATGTCTGTTTGTCTGTCTTTGTATCTATCTATCTGTCTATATATCTATATGTTTATGTATATCTACTATCTATCTATCTATCTGTCAATATATCTATCTGTTTATGTATTAACATGTCATGAAGGCAGAAATATATTTATGTGGTATATAGATATATTTGAATTATTATTTTACAAGTTATGTTCTAAAAGCAAGAATATATCTGTGACACATATAGCTATATTCAATTTATTATTTAACAAATCGTGTCACTGATAGGAATTGTACAGATGCAACATTAAGCCCAAGATAGCTAATAATAAGTTTCATAAGGTTTTCCAGAATTATTTGGTCAGGAAATGAACTTGAATTAACATCTGTTCGTTAAGAGAGGAAAAATTTATTTTTAATATCGATCCCCCACCCCCCTCCCCGCCCCCTCTCCCTCTCTCTCGTCTCTCTCTCTCTATCCTCATCTCTCTCTCTGACTCAGGACACCTCCCATAAGAAAGCCTTCTCATACGAGTGATACCCCCCGCTTCGTTCCTGGAAATTTTTATAAACCCGACCTGGAACCTGGAACACGACTGGAGTTTGGTCGCCAAACATTTTTTTTCCCTGCCGCTATTTGTCTGGAAAATTAAGCCGGAGCCTCAGATACGTTTGTTTCGGCACCGTCCCCCCCTCCACCCCCACACCCCCCCCCAACACCCCCCACCCTTTTTTTTTTTTTTTGCTCGATTGGATATAGTATATGGCCGGTATCGGATCTGATATCGAGAATTCGTCAATTTTTGTTATTTACGACGTAAACGTCGGAGCCGATAGATAAATATATGACAACAGTCTCTGGAAGAGAGAGAGAGAGAGAGAGAGAGAGATACTTTATATCTTCATCTACCATACTTGATGGAAATCATAGTGAGGCGGTCTTTTTGTTAAGAGATTTTTAAGACTGATGCATTACTTTCCTAATCAGTTAGAATTGTTATTAAAATGTCACGGAGAGCAGAGTCACTGCTTGCCTTCAAAAAAAGAAAAATAAAAAATCGATAAATAAATAAAAAATAAAAAATAAAATTAAAATTAAAAGAAATTATTCCCAAGGAAATGCAATGTTGATTAGTTTACTTCTCAATTTAAACAAACATCTTTACTTTGATGCAAAATAAAACCATTGAGATGGTTATTATTATGATTATTATTGTTTATAAATTTAGTGAATTTTACTCCAAAAGAACTAATACTTTTAGAAAGTGCCTCTCCAACACCCCCCCCCCCCCCCACCCCAGCCCTCCTCCAGAAACGGCTTCAATGCCCCCACGGGGGTAATTAACCCCCTAGTTTGAGAACCACTCCCGTACACTCTATGTCGCTAGGTCGGTGTTTCCCAAACTTTTCTGACCCTAGCATCCCTTGTAGTCAGGTCAGGCCAATACAGCAGCCGATAAGTAATATATTGCTACTAAGGTACAGGAAAGTGAATTGTTCAGCTTCATCATTAGATTTCATTTTGTTGATTTCTTCAAACTAAAACAAAGTGCCATTATGACTCATAGAAGGTATGAGAAAACCCGAGAACAAGACAAACTCAAATATGCACTGCTGGTTGATCAAGCATGCACATATCAATATGATTTTTGTTGTTGCTTCCAACAGCCCGTATAATTGATTTCAGCACCCCCTTGGGGTATGCTAGAACCCCAGGCTGGGAAACACTGCTCTAGGTAATAGTCACTATTGATGCGGGGAGCTTATATGTCGTTCGTATCCACCTACTGAATTTGGCTGTTAGTAGAGTAGCTAGAACTAAATGCCTGGGAATCCCCTTGATTTTCTAAACCTGTGCTTTCGTGCACCGACATTTATTTTTTTTCTTGCTCACTGTCTTGTATTCGCATTATGTCCCTCTTTTCTTTTTCTTCTCCCAGGCATTCATTTTTCGTCTGCATTGTCTTTTCTGTATTCTGAGTTTTCCCGGTGTAGGAATACTTCACCAGAAAAGCTGGCAGAATGAGGTGATTAGAGCAACTTCTTGGGAAAATATACCAGCGATTGCAACAGAAGTTTTGCTTTCGTGGTAGTTATTGGCCATGAGTCGATAATATGTAGACTGGTGCACTTTTTGTGAGTTTCGCCAGAATGTGAAAGTCAAATACGTAGGAATTCTATGATGTATTACAGCTATTTTGCGAGGAAATCAGAGATATTTGATGCATAAACGTTTTTTTGATGGCCTGCTTTTTATATAATATGATATTATATAATATATAATATAATAGTATAATATATATAATAATAATATATATAATATATAATATAGTATAACATAATATGATATTATATATTAAGGTCATTGGAATACGAACAAATAATAATATAGGAATAGCAGTAAGAAGATATAATTTAATTTATTATATATATATATTATACATACATATATATATATATTATATATATATATATATGTATATATATATAATATATATATATACATATATATATATATATATATATATCTATATATATATATATATATATATATATAGATAGATAGATAGATATATGAACACAATACAATAATGCAAACTACATATGAACTATGATTTCAAAATACCTCTCTCATTTAACCTGGTATAAATATAACTTGGTTTTATGAAATATATTGCGGTGAAAATTCAGGACAGGAAATGTATTTTATACCGAGACGAACATTTATCATAAATTCGATGGCTTTTATATTTAGGTTTGGGTGAAGTAACGTTGAAGGCATCGGCTCATTAATCTTCATTTTTCTCACCAAAAGAGCTTCGACTCTTACATCAATTGCTTTGGTTTTCTAGGTTATTGGAATTGTTTGAAACTATGAAGAATCACATTGAATGTGTCTATATTGACCACATAGCTATATAGCTTTGCTTTCATGACGTAACTTGTTAACAAATAAATTGGAGTATAGCTTATATATCTCTCATAGATATATTTTAAAGGCGAGCGTTCTGAAGATTTTTGAAAAAAAAAAAAGACGTAAAATTTTAACAAAATAAAAAAATTATATTCATTGGTTTTGAAATCGGGGAAAGGAAGGAGACTGAAAAAAAATCTTTAAAAAATTATATTCCCCTGATTTTGAAATCGGGAAAAAAAGGAGACGGAAAATAAAAAAATAAAATAAAAATAAAATATTCACTGAATTTGGAAAATTTCTGAAGAGGCGAAGAAAACTTTGGTTATATCACTTCGTCGACAGTGACAGATTGCCCAAGTTTTTGTCAAGGTCCATTAGGTCCGTGTTTTGCAGAGAGAGAGAGAGAGAGAGAGAGAGAAGGTGGTCGTGATCTAAAGTGGTTTTCTCCCTGCCTGTCTGTATGTCTGTCTGTCTGGAGTATGCTTTCTCTTTGTGTTTAAATATGTTTGCATTTCGTCTTGAGAGAGAGAGAGAGAGAGAGAGAGAGAGAGAGAGAGTTACAAGGAGTTACAAGGATTAGGATGTCTCAAAGACATGTTAGTTCATCCTAAGAGGAGACATCCTGTGCTCACCCATCTCTGGGAGCAGGTTTTACTGTTCATTCACTGTGTCCTAATGATTTTGTCTAGAGAGAGAGAGAGAGAGAGAGAGAGAGAGAGAGAGTGTCATAAACACACTGTCGTTCCCTCAAGCAGGCATGCAGACAGATGATGCTCAGAATCTCTCTCTCTCTCTCTCTCTCTCTCTCTCTCTGGGCGAGAATGTATTTTGCTTCTGTTTGCGTGACGTCACGGGGTCGAAAATAACCCCGCATGTGCTGAGGGAGGGATCCTCGATATCTGAAACCGATAACTGCCGTAGATTCATTTGGGAATGATGCCTGGATTTTTTTTGTGGGGTTGGGGGGTTGGGGGCCGTGTCATTACGACTGACTCGGTCGTCGATCGAATATTCGACGAAGGCAGATGGAGTCTGGATGAGATTGAGTTTATGTTGAGAGTCAAGTGGAATATGTCATGGTACATGCAGAGAGAGAGAGAGAGAGAGAGGGAGAGAGGACTAAAAAATACTATGATAAAGTGAGGGGAAGAGGGACTATCAGAAATTTCAGAGAGAGAGAGAGAGAGAGAGAGAGAGAGAGAGAGAGAGAGAGAGAGAATAATTTTCAGTGGTGGTCCCCCGTCCAAGTACTGAGCAGATCCAGTGTTGTTAGAGCTCCTCTGTACTTGGGCCATATATAATCGAAATAGTGTGCTCATGACAACATTTTCTTTGTGATCATCACACTTTATTATTATTATTATTATTAATTATTATTATTATTATTATTATTATTATTATTATTATTATTTTAAAATCCATTCAAAATACCAAATTAAATCAGATGAACTAATGGGAATATCTATATCTATCTATCTATCTATCTATCTATCGATCTATATACATATATGTGTGTGTATGTATATAATATATATATATTAATATATATATATATATATATATATATATATATATATATATATATATATATATATATATATATATATATATATATATATATATATATATATAAAGGTATAAGCCACGAAGGGAAAAAAAACGGGGTTTCTGCAAGATCTTTCGACTCAATGTACATATCTGCTGAGTAAAGGACGTTGAGTCGAAAGATCTTGTAGAAACTCCGTTGTTTATTTTTCCTTCGTGGCTTATACCTTTATTTATGGATTTATTCACGTTCCAAACTTTAGTTGATTCAGTTATACATAATTACATATATATATATGAATATATATATATATATATATATATTATTATAGATCTATAATATACTATATATATATTTATCTACATATATATATATAATATATATATACTATATATATATAATATATATATATTTATATATATATATGAATAACTTAATCACAAGTATATAAAACGTGATGCTATCTATAAATAAAGGTTTTTGCCACGAAGGAAAATTGAAAAGCGAGATAGCCGAGAACTTTCGGTCTAGCACGACCCTTTATTGAGGCATAACTGAACATACAGCGAGATGAAAAAAACATAGTAAAAGTAGGCTTAATAGCCAAACTGACATTACAAGATTAGCAATAAGGTCGATTTCACTCTACAGAAACGAGGAAACGCCTGAGGGCAAGATTAGCGATTTTTAGGCAGCCACTCCTTGGAGGAGCAAAACACCTGGTCAACAGATGATTCATCAAGAAAACAATACATTTTGAAAAAACAAGCAGGCATATACAACTTCTTACCATGAAATTTACAAAAATGTTCCCCAAAAAATGACTGAAAAGACGAAAAAAGGATATAAATATATCGAGCAAGAGAGAGAGAGAGAGAGAGAGAGAGAGAGAGAAGAGAGACAGAAATAATAACTATATACATGTGGGACTAATTAATTAGTAGTTCATTTATTTTAAAGGTCCTTCATAAACATTTACAAATATATGGGTCCAAATGGTACAATCCCATACTAAGATTTAGGTTTTTTTATTAGTGATTTGTATAGTTGCTGATTCCGGTAAATTTCTTGAAACATAATTATTAGATCTAGCAATTACAGAGGCATCGCCCCAGTTAATATCTTTACTTATATATATATATATATATATATATATATATATATATATATATATATATATATATATATATATATATCTAAATCTATATACTGTATATATATAATAATATATAAAACATGTAATATGTGTATATATATAGCTATATATAAATATATAGAAATATGTATATATATTTATATATGAATCTATATATTATATATATATATATATATATATATATATATATTGATTGATTGATTGATTGATTGATTGATGGATTAAGGGTTTGTCTTAGGAATTTGGGTTCACGAAGTTATAATGTCGAAGGAGCTGTTAAAGTGAAACTCACCCAAGAGCAATATATTTTTTTAGTTCCAGAAAAAATACTGCCTGGAATTCAATTTCCAGGTTCCTCTAACATTAGGAGATAATAATTCGTGTTGCAAACATTCTCCTGGAAGATTAATACGGCGTCCAGTCGCAACGAAACTTATAATGAGGTGAGAAATCCTCTTCCAGCGCTGGAACGAATTAGGCGGTACTTGGGCTAACAAGAAAACTTGGCTAGCACATAAACTTATCAAGTTCGTCTGCATCAGTTGTTGAAGTTATAGCAAAAGTATCGTTCTGCCCGGAGGCCTCTACTTCTCTCGTTCAAATAAAACTAATTTTCATCAGTTAACTGGCATTCTAGTTTGAAATCACGGCGAGGTTAAAGTTTCTGAAGGTGTTGTGGCCTTGTCCACACTAACGGGCATATGCCCGTCCGGGCACTTCCACCACCTGTTTATATTTCCTCTCGCTTCTGGAGTAGTGTTACCAGACAATCGCATCGTTCTGGCTCCGTACTCGGTCATTCAGTTTCGTGGGACGGGGTATGGGAACAGTGTTTGCCCTTGTCGTGCAGTGCCCGCTAGTGTGGACAGGGCTTTAGGGATTTCCAGTACGAAGACGGCCCAAGGAGGAAAGTTCTCCAGGGTCAGAATTCAAATATATATCAAGAGACTCACGTAGTTTCTGAGGAACATGGCTGACTAAGACACATCTGAAATTGTATTTATTTTTATCGAGATCTGAAGAAACTGCCGCCATCCGATTTTAAGACTTCAGTGCAGCTGCGTCTAACGCAGCTTGAAGCAGGGCACAGCTGATAACGACGACAGCTGTGGCAGATGTTCTAGAAGAAGATGCCAGTCCTTTAGAGTACCGTCCGCTGCCAGAATTATTGAGGGAAGAACACCCGCTCCCCCCACCCCCCTAAAAAAAAGAAAAAAAGGAAACCGTATATTTCACTGCCCACCAACGATCTTTAGCCGTAAATCACTATAACTTTCGAGAAGGTTCAAATATAACTGCGTAGATAATTCAGTTTAGACCACAATTATTGTAAGATGACACGCAATATCTGTATATAACTCTCCCGTGGACTGAGTATATTACATATATCTTAGAAGGTATTCGATGTTCTTAAAGGAATGTCTAGAAAAGAGAGAGAGCGAAGTATAGGTTTCGAGTCCTTTGCTAGGTACATCACGAATTCGGGTAGAGAGATGGGAGCAGCATTTATTCCCTCCGACACGGCAATATTTCGTGCTGACCCAGAGAGAGAGAGAGAGAGAGAGAGAGAGAGAGAGAGAGAGAGAGAGAGAGCGACGAGGCAATGCTTCGTGTTGACCTAGAGAGGAGAGAGAGAGGAGAGGAGAGAGAGAGAGAGAGAGAGAGCAGAAGATGACGAGAGAGAGAGAGGAAGCATTATTTGTGCTGATCCCGGTGAGAAAGAGGAGAGAGAGAGAGAGAAAAGAGGAGGAGAGAAGAGATGAGAGAGAGACGAGAGAGAGAGAAAGAAGAGAGAGCATTTATTTTGTGCCTGACCCCCCCCCCCGGTGAGAAAAGAGGAGAGAGAGAGAGATAGAGAGAGAGAGAGAGAGAGTTTTTCCTGACATCACCTGACTGACTGCCAGAAGAAAACCATTATCAAAAACGGCTCAATGGCAGACTGTTGCGTAGGGTGATTGTCTCAGCTCGACGAAGAAAGGCGACGTCCTGCTCGATGTATAGTGTCTCGAGCAGGCGGAGGACTGGACGTAGGATGGAATGGAAGGAGGTGAAGGATTCAGGAGGAGTAGTGATGTAGAGTATGTGTAGTGGAAAGACTTGGAAGTACAGAAGAGAGTAGTATAGTGGTTTTAAGATGAGTATATATTGCTGTTGTGTCAAAATGGTGTTTCTGATGAGGGTCGTAATACCGATCGGAAGGATTATCGTATAAGATCTTCTTAGACATTTATAATTAATGAATGAACACAAAATTAATTTAGTCAAAAATAAACTCTAATGGATTTTGATCTCGTGGGTTAGCAAGAAGAATGTATTATTATTATTATTATTATTTTTGCTCTATCACAGTCCTCCCGACTGGGTGGTATATAGTGGGGTTCCGGGTTGCATCCTGCCTCCTTAGGAGTCCATCACTCTCCTTACTATGTGTGCCGTTTCTAGGATCACACTCTTCTGCATGAGTCCTGGAGCTACTTCAGCCTGTAGTTTTTTCTAGATTCCTTTTCAGGGATCTTGGGATCGTGCATAGTGCTCCTATGACTATGGGTACGATTTCCACTGGCATATCCCATATCCTTCTTAGTTTCTATTTTCAGATCTTGATACTTATCCATTTTTCCCTCTCTTTCTCTTCAACTCTGGTGTCCCATGGTATTGCGACATCAATGAGTGATACTTTCTTCTTGACTTTGTCAATCAACGTCACGTCTGGTCTGTTTGCACGTATCACCCTATCCGTCCTGATACCATAGTCCCAGAGGATCTTTGCGTGATCGTTTTCTATCACTCCCTGAGGTTGGTGCTCGTACCACTTATTACTGCAAGGTAGCTGATGTTTCTTGCACAGGCTCCAGTGGAGGGCTTTTGCCACTGAATCATGCCTCTTTTTGTACTGGTTCTGTGCAAGTGCCGGGCATTCGCTTGCTATGTGGTTTATGGTTTCATTTTTCGTATTGCACTTCCTACATATGGGAGAGATGTTATTTCCGTCTATCGTTCTTTGAACAGTATCTGGTTCTTAGGGCCTGATCTAGTGCCGCTGCTGTTAATCATTCCTTCAGTTTCCTTCTTTAGCTCTCCTTTCTGTAGCCATTGCCATGTGTCATCGCTGGCTAGTTCTTTAGTCAGTCTCATGTATTGTCGTGCATTGGTTTATTGTGCCAGTCCTCTGTTCTGTTTGTCATTCTCCTGTCTCTGTATATGTTTCTGGGTCTTCGTATCTACTTTTATTAGTCCATTCTTCCCATGCACCTCTTTAGCCACTCGTCTTCACTGGTTTTCAGTATTGCCAGTGCTCTGTTTTCGATGTTGACGCAGTCCTCTATACTTAGTAGTCCTCTCCTCCTTTCTTTCGTGTTATGTATAGTCTGTCCGTATTTTCTCTTGGGGTGTAGTGCTTTGTGTATTGTCATATGTTTCCGGTTTTCTGATCTATGCTGCAGAGTTCTGCCTTCGTCCATTCCACTATTCCTGCGCTGTATCTGATTACTGGCACTGCCCATGTGTTTATGGCTTTTATCATATTTCCGGCGTTGAGTTTTGACTTGAGTATCGCCTTGAGTCTCTGCATATATTCTTTCCTGATCGTGTCCTTCATCTCTTGGTGTTTTATATCCCCTCCTTCCATTATTCCCAGGTATTTGTTTTATCCTGTCTCATCTATGTGTTTGATGTTGCTCCCATCTGGTAGCTTTATCCCTTCAGTTCTCGTTACTTTGCCCTTTTGTATGTTGACTAAGGCGCATTTTTCTATTCCAAACTCCATCCTGATGTCCCTAGATACAATCCTTACAGTCTGGATTAGGGTATCTATTTCCTTGATGCTCTTACCATACAGCTTGATGTCGTCCATGAACATCAGATGGTTGATTCTGTTGCCTCTTTTCTTGAGTTGGTACCCGGCATCCATCTTCTGTAGTACTTTTGTTATGGGAATCATGGCTACTACGAAGAGATCCCTCTCCTGATATTAACCTCTGCTAGTCTTATTCCAGAGCTTGTAAGTATTGTATCCCAGTTGCGCATTGTATTTTTGAGGAAGCTGATGGTATTTTCCTCTGCCCCATATATTTTCAGGCTTTCTATTAGCCATGTGTGTGGTATCATGTCGAAGGCTTTCTTATAGTCTATCCATGCCATGCTTAGGTTGGTTTTCCTTCTCCTACTGTTCTTCATTACCATTTTGTCTATCAGGAGCTGGTCTTTTGCGCCCCTACACTTCCTTCTGCAGCCTTTCTGTTGGTGGGGGATGGTGTTTGTCTCCTCTAGGTAGTTGTATAGCCTTTCACTGATGATACCTGTTTGTAACTTCCAACATTATTGGTAGGCAGGTGATAGGCCTGTAGTTACTGGCTATATTTCCCTTACTCTTGTCTTTTTGTACTAAGGATGTTCTTCCTGTGGTCATCCATTTTGGTGCATGGTGATTTGAGATACAATGCTGGAGTTGTTCTGCTATTCGTGGGTGTAGGGCCTTGAAGTATTTGAGACAGTATCCATGGACTTCATCGGGAGCTGGGCTTTCCAGTTTGGCATTTTCTTTAGTTGGTGTCTGACTGTGTCTGTCGTGATCTCTGTGAATCTTTGTTTTATTCTCCCTGTTTCTTCTTCCTTGACTTCCTGGAGCCATGTTGCATGTTTGTTGTGTGATACCGGATTGCTCCATATGTTTTCCAGAGTCTCTTACTTGGTTCGGCTTCAGGAATTTCCTTGGTGGTTGTCTTCCCCTCTAGTTTGGCTGTATAGTCTTTTCTGGTTGGTTCCGAATAGTTTGTTCTGTTGGTATCCCTTATTCCTGTCTGTGTACCGTTGGATCTTATGTGCTTTGGCCTTAAGCCTCTGTTTACGTCTTCTATTGTGTTGTTTTAGTCCCCTCTCGTGTACTTTATATTTCTCGTTTAGTTCCTCCCTTGTTTTCTTGCTTCTTAGCCTTTTTTCTGCCATCTCTTTCAGTTTACTCAAGTCAGATCTCATCACCATGATTTGCTTTTCCAGGCGCCTTTTCCACCGGAGGTTGCTTTTGGGGTGTTTTGGTTTCTGTTGGGTTGGTTGTGCTGGTGGTGTTGGTGTTCGAATCCCCATCAGTTCTGCTACTAATCTTGCTCCTGCATATGTCAAGTTATTGTTTCTGTGATACTGGTGGTGTGGTAGTTATGCCCCATTATTTCATTGGACCCTCACTTGTTTTCCTCCCTTAAGTTTCTGGTTGGGTTGTAGGCTTTCATGGAGGGGATCTTTGTTCTCTCTGTATCTGGCTCCATCCATTGTCTAATCTTTTCTATCCATTCCGACCTCTCTGTTAGATTATATATAGTATATATATATATATATATATATATATATATATATTGTCACTAAAAAAAATAATCTCTCTCTATGGTAAGGATTTACGAGGAGAATATATCAGGAAACAGTGACAACTCACTATAACTTAAAATGTACTTTAATAACAACTAGTAAGGAAATTAAAGTCACAAACAGAACATTAAACAAATTACGGACGCTTTACACAAAAAGCAAAGACTCGCTATACAGCACTTCATCAAGAGTACTAATCACTAATCACTGCATTACAGTATAATACCCAAGTCACAAAAGCTTTACATCAACACAACATATAATTCACTGTAACATCAAAAAGTAGTGGCAACCAAAGTTACATCACACAAGAAAACGTCCAAATGGATAAACAATACATTACCATATATTCCTCAAAACTTGATACACTATTATAATCACTTGTTTGTTTCAGCTCCAACGAAAATCGTCGTTTTGGGCCTTTATATACCAGACTCACGCTAGACATCCATGGACCAAATATCATTGTTTCGATGCATTATCCTTGGCGACTACCGCCTACGCCAAGCGCCACTGCCATCTGTGCTAGTGTACACACTTTTCTATGCAAATATCATTTTCAACCTTTTCTGCAATTTTACATTCAATAAATCAATATTCCTTTACTTATTCCCCCCTTTTAACTCAGCGGCTCTCTCCTCAGTCCATGCTGAATTTTCACTCTTACAGTCTTAAACATTAGCTGCTTCCCTTCAGCAACTATCGGAGACTGCCACGTCGTTGGTAACAAGCACTTTCCTTTAAGTAATCAACAGATCTAGAGAGAGAATCTGCAATGACATTTTCTTTGCCTGCTATATGGTGAATATTTAGTTTGAATGGTTGCAAAAATAAAGACCATCTTAAAATTCTCTTATTGTTGTGCTTACATTTATTTTTAAATAAAGGTTTAAAGGGTTATTATCTAGTATATACATGCCTACTTCAAAGTTAACGGTTAAGCAAAAAGTATATCTCAAAGTGCATTAACTCAAAATAAACTCAAAGCTTCTTTTTCAACAATACTGTAATTTGACTGGTGGCTATTATATTTCTTTGAAAAGTAAGATACTGGGTGTAAAACACCATTATGTTCCTGTAATAATACACTGCCAGCTCCTACTTCACTGGAGTCTACCTGTAACTTGAATGGTAGATTAAAGTCTGGGGATTTCAGTACTGGCATAGACATTAACATGAGCTTAAGTTTATTGAAGGCATCGTCACATTCCTTGACCACACAAAACTTCACATCCTTTTTTCAGCAACTCTGTTAATGGGTAGGCTACCATCTGAAAAGTTCTTTACAAAATTTCCTGTAATACCCCACTGTTCCCAAAAATTTCATCACTCCACGTTTAGATGTAGGGAGGGTCAAATTCTTTATGACCTCAATATGACAATCAACAGGTTTCACTTGGCCACTTCCTATTTCATGTCCTAAATATTGAACAGTAGTTTTTCCAAATTCACATTTGGCAAGGTTTATCGTAACATTAAATTCTAATAACCTCTTAAAAACATCATATTACTTTTTTAATGTGATCTTCCCAGGTTTCTCCAACAATAATAATGTCATCTAAATAAACAAATACACCTTCGAAATCCTTCAAGATATAATTCATCTGACGTTGGAATGTCAGAGGTGCATTACATAAACCAAATGGCATTACCTTATAATTATAAAGTCCATGGGGTGTAACAAATGCAGCAATATGCTGTTTTGTCTAACTCAATTTGATAGTATCTTTCAATAAATCAATTTTACTTAAAAAAGGAAACTTTGCTACATTATCAATTATATCTTCTACTTCGGGCAATAGGATATGAATCTTTTATAGTTACATTATTTACCTTTCGATAGTCTGTACACATTCTTGCACTTCCGTCAGGTTTTGTCGACTAGAATACATGGGCTAGCCATTCACTATGGCTTTCCTCTGCTAGTCCGTGTTTCACTAAATAAGCAACTTCGGTCTTTAACTGTTGTTGTTGCCTCGGCGACATTCTGTATGGACGCTGACTTATTGGCGTCTCTTCTCTCAACCTGATTTTATGCTGTACTCCTTTTATCCTTTTAGGATGGTCTGAAAATAGATCTGAAAAGTTTTGAATTAGCACTTGAAAATCATGCTGCTGTTCATTCCAGATAAATGAAGACATAACTTCCTAAATTTTTCATCATCACTCAAATAATCTGTATTTTTTAATCGAAGTTCAATTTCTTCTTCAACGTCTTTTTCATCATCCTCTTTTGCAATTGACAACACTCCACTGGATTCGTTATACTTCTTTAATTTGTTAATATGGAAAGTTTTAACTTTCCTCCGTCCTGTAGGAAATTGAATTCGATAATTAACATCACTTACTTTTTCCTTCACCGTGCAAGGTCCTATATACTTCTGGTTAAAAACCTTACCAGCTGTAGGGAGATACACTAGAACCTTATCTCCTATGTCGAGTTCACGTTTTGCAGCCTTTTTGTCGTAGTTTCTTTTTCATCTCTTCTTGTACTACTTTAAGATTCTCATGTGCTACTTTCCATATTTTTTTTATTTTTTCCTTCATTTCTTGTAACGTGATAGAATCCTTCTCATCTGAAATCAAACGATTCTCTTCTTTATCACCTCCACGGGTGACCTTACCTGATGGACATATACTAACTGAAAAGGAGAATAACCCAACGATGAATGTACGCTATCACGAACGGCAAATAGCAACATTGGTATGTAGACATCCCATTCCTTTTCATTTTCACAACAGTACGTGCGAAGCATGGTTTTGAAGGTTCGATGAAATCGTTCGACCACTCCTTGGCTCTGTGGGTGATAAGGAGACGATAAACAATGCTTAATATTCTGACAGGCTAAAAATGAGGTAAACTTTCTAGACGTAAAGTTGGTTCCTTGGTCGGTTTGAACTTCTTTTGGCAAACCTACCAGTGAGAAGAACTTGTAAGCGCTTCAATTATCTTATCAGCACTCACAGTTCTTAAAGGAATAGCCTCTGGAAATCTGGTAGCACTACACATAATTGTCAGCAAATACTCGTTACCTTTGCTAGACCTAGGCAGAGGTCCTACCACAATCCAAAACCAGTTTCTCAAAGGGTTCTCCTGGAACTTCAATGGGTTGCAATGGCATTACCTTAGGGTCATGTTGAGCTTTACCTACTTTTGACATAAATCACAATTTTTACAATATTCACTACAATCTTTCTGCATTTCTTACCTTAGGCCAAAAAAAATACCTTAATAATTTCTCATAAGTTTTGTTTATACCTAAATGACCAGAATAAACTACAGTCATGAGCAATACCTAGAACAAAATTCTATAACTACTTGGAATGACCACTTGTTCTACAAACATCATTAACATTTCTACTCTTGAAACTTCCTCATTAGGATTCCATCCTTTAAAAAGTAACACTTGCCTTCCTTCTCGATATCATTTATATCAACAAGGGCATTATCTCTAATTACCTTCAAATTATCATCTTCAATTTGAGATTTAACAAATTCTTCCTTATTAACTTTCAGCATTCGCAAAGGAGTACTGACTTTACTTACTTGTAGTGTTTCCGGACTATCTTTAAACAAGTTTTGTAAATCCAAAACCGTCGTCATCATTTACCTTTCCTTCGGCACTCTTACTTCTTGTAGTAACTGCACAAGCAGGAAATAAGTTTGGAAATGTACATTCAACTTCTGTAATAAATGAAGAATTAAAGGGTTTTTCGTCAAAATTGGATTACTGCTACCAAAAACTTTGTCTCCACATACATCATTCCAAGAATTAACTCTACTCCTGACACTGGGATTTCTCTCACCAAAGCAATTTTTAACATATCCCGAAATTAATGGAGTTTCTAACCTTACTTCTACTAATGGAGCTGAAAACTCAGGTCCAAACCCACGCAGAAGTACATACTCTCCAGTATCCTTCCATTGGTCATACATATTTTTTATCATTACAGACTGTACCGCTCCGGTATCTCTTAACCACCTTACTTTCCTTTTTTCAACACAAGGGAGGTGTAACCAACCATCTCCCATAAAAGGGTCATACAATTCAGTACCTTTGGATGTGGATTCTCTTCAGGTAGTCTCACTCCATTTCCTTTACAATATCCTCAATACAACCAACATTACTAACATTTTGAACATCATTATTACCTATTTTGTAACCATATTCTCATCAACATCACATATATTATTACTGTCTATGCTATCGTTACAATACCTCTTACCTGGCCTAAGGGGAGAAGCAAACAAACAAGGACCTCTGTCACCACATGCTTGTGGTTGATTCAACAATGCAATGGTATTTTCAGGTTTATGATCATCCTTAAAATTGTACAGGTTTATCTTTAACTTTATTTACCACTTGAATTGGACGGTTTATTGTGCGATGTGGACAACTCCTACTGATGTGTCCTGGTTTGCCACAACTGAAACATACAAAATCTCTAAAATTTTCGCCTATATTTTGGTAACTAGGTGTAAACTGATCATTTACACTGTATCCTGCTTTTCCAGCACTAACATCAGGACCAGAATTATATCGACTTGCCCCTCTACCACCTCTATTAAGGATTTATTATAGACTCCACGAGATGATACCTGTGAACTCGTAGTCTTACCTTGTGCCTTGTAATTTTGCTGCTCTTCCCAAACTCTGCTCCTTCCAATTTTAGGAGTGACGTCAGTATTATATAGCTTATGGGTCAATGCATAATATCAGACAATCTAGTGGCTTCATCGACATTATCTACATCACGTTCATCCAAATATGTTTTAATAAGTGGATTAATACCATCCTTGAACTGCTCAAGCAAGATAAGTTCCTGAAGTTTACCGAAATCACCATTAACTTCTCGGGCGGGCCATTCATCCACCTATCATACCACAGGCGTTGTTCCCGTGCATACTCCATATGAGTACGACTGTCTCTTTTTATCCAGCTTCTGAACTTCTCTCTATACCTCTCTGGCACCCATTCATAAGCTTTCAAAACTTCTGATTTAACTCTCTCATAATCCTTAGAATCATCTAACAAAGATAAGGCAGCAAATACTTCCCTAGCCTTTCCTCGATAAGGACAAGGTTTGAACCAACGTGCTCCATGACGTTCTCGGCCATTCACGCTGTTCTGCTACTTTCTCAAATTGTAAAAAAAATGCATCCACTTCATTTTCAACAAAAATTGGTACACTTTTACTGCATTGTCTATTCTAAAAGATTTGGTATTTCTCTGGACTTTTCTTCTACTTCAAGTTTCTTCATCTCTAGCTCTATCCTCTTTTGCTCAACTTCAATCTTCTTTTGTCAACCTCTTTTCTCAGCTTCTATCTTCCTAACCTTTTCAGCTCTCTCATTTTCTAACTTCTTTAGTTCAACAGCTTTCTCACTCTCCTTTTCAGATCTCTCATTCTCCATCTAACTATTTGCAAATGAATAATGAATCTGCTCAACACTCATCCCTTCATAAACAAGTTTGGACTTTTTTGGTTTAACCTTGCGTGACTTGGTTTTTTCACGTACGGCTTTGGCACCTTCCTCTTCACTGCACTACCCTCTGTATTATTCTCACTTGCGCTTTGCTGGCTATCAGTTTCTTGCCCTTCCCAACTCATTGTAGTAACAACCCTTCCTTATCAGACAAAATGCCTAAAGTCATTAGCGCCTCACTTACTTTATTTGAGATTTCTTGCTTCCTTTCAGATTCTGATACTTCTACATTATAGTACCTAGCTAGAACAATCCAGTCTATTTTAGTTATACCTTCTAACTTTCCACCACTAGGACTACGTATGAAATCTTTCAAATCAAACATCTTTAATAACCTGCTCAAAATAACACAGCAAGACAAATATAGCACTAACACTATCACAACTCTCCCCCCTCTCTAAAGTACATGGAAGTACTGAAAAGCAATTAACAGTAGGGATACGTCAAGTTATGGTCGAATACGCTCGACATGAATAAAGCAACAATTAATAAGGATACGTTCGGGTTTCGTTCGATAGAATGAGTAAACACTGAGTATGGATATGTTCGAGTTTCGTTCGATAGAATGAGCAAAAAACTGAATAGGGAAACGTTCGGGTTTCGTTCGACAGGCCCCCATGTAACATAAAAAAAAAAAAACTCTCTACGGTAAGGATTTACGAGGAGAATATATCAGGAAACAGTGACAACTCACTATAACTTAAAATGTACTTTAATAACAACTAGTAAGGAAATTAAAGTCACAAACAGAACATTAAACAAATTACGGACGCTTTACACAAAAGCAAAGACTCGCTATACAGCACTTCATCAAGAGTACTAATCACTAATCACTGCATTTTACAGTATAATACCCAAGTCACAAAGCTTTACATCAACACAACATATAATTCACTGTAACATCAAAAAGTTAGTGGCAACCAAAGTTACATCACACAAGAAAACGTCCCCAAATGGATAAACAATACATTACCATATATTCCTCAAAACTGATACACTATTATAATCACTTGTTTGTTTCAGCTCCAACGAAAATCGTCGTGGGGCCTTTATATACCAGACTCACGCTAGGACATCCATGGACCAAATATCATTGTTTCGATGCATTATCCTTGGCGACTACCGCCTACGCCAAGCGCTACTGCCATCTGTTGTCTAGTGTACACACTTTTTCTATGCAAATATCAATTTCAACCTTTTCTGCAATTTTACATTCAATAAATCAATATTCCTTTACAATATATATATATATATATATATTATATATATATGTGTGTGTGTGTGTGTGTGTGTGTATGTATGTATGTATGTATATGTATACATATATAATCAAGTATATATAAATGTTTATAATATATACGTAATATATATATATATTATATATATATATATATATATATATATATATATATATATATAACACGTAATTCGTTTATTGCATATCACCACAATTAAAAAGAAAGTAAAAAATAGGAGACCGGTTGTGTACTACGTCTTGGCTGGTTTCAACTTCGTATCCAAGCCATTAGCGAGGGACTGATACGCAAATATATATATATATATATATATATATATATATATATATATATATATATATATATATATATATATATATATAAGAAATAATCAACACACAATCACTTGTGTGGAACAGAAATAAATTTGTGACTCACCTCAGCATCGAACCCAGGGCTCTCAATTGATAGGCCAGACCGCTTCTGCCAACCAGGCCACAGGGGGGTTGGCAGCTGCGGTTTTTGTCCTTCAATCGAGAGAGGACCTGGGTTCGATCCTGAGGTGAGTCACAAATTTATATGTATATATTGAAAAAGAAACCCACAAAATTCCAGCTCATAACGTGTTTACTTATAAGTATTTACATTTTATTTTACTCGACACTCGAGTACTGTATAAATAATTATAAGTAACCACGTTATACGCAGTAATTTTGTGGGTTTCTTTTTCAATCTTCAGAAGAAACCTGAAAGAAGTTTTTGTTTGGTTCATTATGTATGTATTGTGTGTATGCATGCATGCATGTATGTATGTATTATAACAAGGTTTCGTTTTCCTCTAGATATTGCAAAGGGGATCGTTTCTGTTATTCGCCTTTTGAAGCTGAATCTACATAGTATCTAGAAAACATTGATAAATGGAGGTTTATGAAGTGTGGAAACTACGGCGAAGTCCGAATATGAAAGAATTAAAAACAAATGAAAGTTAAACCTTCATATAGTTGTATATTTTTTTTATGTTTTTTATGAACGTTGGAACTGAGTGTGCATAGGAATTAATGTGATAGCGACGAGTGACTGAAATAGGTGGACGGTTTCTCGTAGTGTGGAGAAAAAACGAGACACAACTAGGTTGTTGTTCTTTGTCAGTAGAGAGAGAGGGAGAGAGAGAGAGAGAGAGAGAGAGACATGCAGAGCAAGAGAGACAGACAGACAAAACAGACAGACCGCAGAGAGAGAGAGAGAGAGAGAGAGGAAACAGACATGCGCAGAGAGAGACAGACAGACATACAGACAGACAGCATACAGCTGGAGAGAAAGAAAGACAGAGGTAGAAAGACAGACAAACAGCAGACAGTTGGAGAGAGAGAGAGAGAGAGAGAGACTGGTATGCCTGTAATAGGACAAACAGATAGTTAGGTTGATAGAAAGAGAGATCAAACAGGATGCAGAGAAAGACATAAGTGGGCAACAACAACAGAGAAAGAGAAAGTCGGGTTGGGGAAGTAGAACAGACCGATACAGAGAGGAAGGGGGTGGGGGGGGGGGGGGGGGGGGAGAATGGGCCCCGATGCCAAGCAATTGTTTTCCTGCAAAGGATATCGATATTGTCTCCTCGGCAGGCAATTGCTTTGCCCGGCTGTCTCTTGTCAAGGTTGAAAAAGAGCTATGAGGCGAAGAAGGGGAGGAGACAGCCGAAGAGGAAATTGGACAGGAGGAGGAAGAAGGAGGAGGAGGAGGAGGAGGAGGAGGCGGAGGAGGAGGAGGACTCATGACATTGAGACTGAGAGAAAAATAAATAGAAGGACGTCGCGCCCAATATGAGGTTTATTAGACGAAACGAATTTTTTTTTTTTTTTTTTTTTTTTTTACAAAACGTCAGTTTTAGTGAACCCAGAGTTTTTATTTTATTTCTTTTTACAAAATGTTAGTTTTAGTGAACCTAAAGATTTTTATTATTTCTACAAAATGTCAGTTTTAGTGAATTTTTTTTTTTTTTACACAAAATGTCAGTTTTAGTGAACGCAAAGCTTTTTTTTATTGTTTTATTTTTATAAAATGTCAGTTTTAGTGGACCTAAAGTTTTGTTTTGACAAAATGTCAGTTTTAGTGAACCCAGAGCTTTTTTTATATACAAAACATCAGTTTTACGAACCCAAAACATTTTTAAATGTCAGTTCTGGTGAACCCAAAGTTTATATTTTTTGCATAATGTCAGATTTAGTAAGATCTAAGTTTTTATTTTATTTACAAAATGTCAGTTTTAGTGAATCTAAAGATTATTTATTTATTTAATTATTTTTACAAAACATCATTTTTAGTGAACACAAAGTTTTTATTTTTTTTATTTTGCAAAACGCATTTTTTAGTTAAGCAAAGGTATCTATTTCCAAAAGAAATTTTTAATGAGCCCAAGGTTTTTTTTTTTTTCAAAATGTCAGTTTTAGTAAACCCAAAGTTCAATCATCTAGGTAATGATTTTTTAAACGTACGTTGGTTTATTTTGTGAAAGGTTTAATTATGGGTTGGTTGATGACAAAGCCTTTTGATTAAGAAACTGATAAAAGGTTCTTAATACATGATGCCCATGGCTGATGTTTTGAAAGACTAAACTTCTAAATATTATATTGACTTGATGTTAGATTAATAAACAAGGCAGATATATCTCCAAAATGAAAATATTTAATCTGTAAAATTCAACTTGTTAATATAATGTGAAATCATTATTGTAATATGTTAATATTAAGGCCATAGTAAGAAAAATTGTGGATAAACCACATTTGACATTACTCTTACTAATATTTAACTTTGTAAATTATTCCATACCATGGTTAGCTAGCTAACTGCCCTCACTCTTCTTTCCACCCATTTTACCTATTAGCTGATATATATATATAATATATATATATATATATATATATATATATATATATATATATATATATATATATATATATATATATTTGTTTCCATTCTCCATCTTTTATCATGCCTTCACGTCCATTAATGATTATTGTTCTTGTATCTTCATCATTCGCAAGTTGTCAGAATTACAATGAGCGTACTTTATGTTTGTTGGCATTTGTTAACAAGGTGTGGAAATAATAATGTCTAAATATTTTTAAAGTTTGGAATTATTTACTTTTCAACCTGCATTTTCATCGTCAGTCTATATTCACAGGGTTGTTGGATTATTATCATTATTATTTTTATTATTATTGTTATTTCTAAACTACATGTGACAATACATTTAAACATTTTTGGAAATGAAAAAAAAAAATTCTGAGGGGTATTTAGTGCAAACATTTTAACCCAAGAAGAAGTCGGAAACAACATAAGCAGAAGAATTCCTTAACCAAGCCTTGGAAAAGAATTCCTTAACCAGTCTTGGAAACAACATAAGCAGAAGAATTCCTTAACCAAGTCTTGCAAAAGAATTCCTTAACCAAGTCTTGGAAACAACACAAGCAGAAGAATTCCTTAACCAAGTCTTGAAAAAGAATTCCTTAACCAAGTCTTGGAAACAACACAAGCAGAAGAATTCCTTAACCAAGTCTTGAAAAAGAATTCCTTAACCAAGTCTTGGAAACAACACAAGCAGAAGAATTCCTTAACCAAGTCTTGAAAAAGAATTCCTTAACCAAGTCTTGGAAACAAACACAAGCAGAAGAATTCCTTAACCAGGTCTTGAAAAAGATTCCTTGACCAAGATTTGAAAAAGATTCCTTAACCAAGTCTTGAAACAACACAAGCAGAAAAATTCCTTAACGAATTCTTGAAAAAGAATTCCTTAACCAAGTCCTTGAAACAACACAAGCAGAAGAATTCCTCAACCAAGTCTATGAACCAACGCAGGCGCCAGAGGAGGAGGAGGAGAAGGAGGAGAAGGAGAAGGAGGAGGAGGAGGAGGAGGAGGAGGAGGAGAATGAGGCCGTTAACGGCAAAACTTGGTGTACACACACACAAGAACATCCCAACTGTATCCATAATACTCCGCAATTGCGGAGCTGCCGCAGTTATATCCGATCATTAGGCGTCCTTATCAGCAGCACAGCATCGGAATGAACGGTATTACCAGATCCCCCCCCCCCCCCCCACCCCCCTCCCCCCCTGCTCCCCCCTGCCCCCTCCCCCCCTTCGCGCACTCCGGCTATCAACATAACTTCCGACACTTCATTGCAACTACAACAACATCAAATGCACAACAATGGTGCAGAGCAGGAAGGACGTGTTCCAGCAGCGATGCGAAGCAGAGCAGTAACAGTGTTTTAGGGTACGGGTCGCTCTCCCGTTAGTATGAAGAAAACAAATATATAAATTGGTAAATATTTTCAGAGGCTGTAATTATTGAGGCTATAGCTTTTTCTCTCTCTTTAAGAAAAAAAAACATCGCACACGCAATGCTCGGTAATAGATGCCGATTGGAATACGTTTTCTAAACATATACTGTAACGCACTATGATCATTTTCGACCGGTAAGTCTTTTATTTTTATTTTGCTTAAAATAGCTATTTGCAGTGAAGTGGCCCAATTCGAACGGTTTCCCTTTTTATTTTAACATTTCACGTAACGAACAGTTGTGAATTTCGATAGAAGTTGCTCTTTTTAATCAGCCCGCGTTGTGTACTATAGTTGATTCAAATCAACTGTGCGTCTGATGTCAAGGCCAGTTCCTTACGACGCTCCTGATTGGCTGTTGATAAGCCAATCACAGGGCTGGAAACTCTCCTCAGTCTCTCGAGAGAGTTCACATAGGCAGGATGTGCGTTCCACCTCTCCTGAGGGATATTTTTGAAAAACATACCCCTCAGGAGAGGTGGAACATACATCCTGCCTATCAGAACTCTCTCGAGAGACTGAGAGCTTCCAGCTCTGTGATTGGCTTTCCAACAGCCAATCAGGAGCGTCGTAAGGGACTGGCCTAGACATCATATGCACGGTTGATGTGAATCTATTATAGTTAGTCTCATTGGGATGGTTTTGTCTGTCCGTCCGCACTTCTTCTCTCAGCCCTCAGATCTAAAAAACTACAGAGGCTAGAGGGCTGCAAATTGGCATGTTGATCATCCACCCCCCAATCATTAAACATACAGAATTCCAGGCCTGTAGCCTCAGTAGTTTTTATTTTTTATTTGAGGTTAAAGTGCTTCTGGCAACGATATACGACAGGCCACCACCAGGCGGTTGTTAAAGTTGCATGGACCGCGGCTCATACAGCATCATACCGAGCCCACCGACAGATAGATCTATTTTCGGTGGCCTTGATTATACTCTAGCGGCTGTACAGAAAACTCAGTTGCGCCGAAGATACATCTGCGCATGTTTTACTTGTTTGAATATTTCACATAAATAACGGAAGTGATATAGCTAATAATAATGGTACTATTGTGTAGAAAATAATCTATTGTGTACTGAAACTTTTGCAATGATTTTGTGATGTTATTTAAAAAAAAATTCGAAAGAAAGTGAATTGGCGTTGACGACCTACAACTAAAGATCTAGAGTTTGTATATCTCTTTTTCTTTTTTCAGTAGAGGTAAGACATTTCATTGGCATCATATCATGCAAAAAAAAAAAAATAATAATAATAAATAAATAAATAAATAAATAAATAAATAAATAATAATAATCTACATTTACAGATCTGGAATTTTTATTTCTTTTTTTCTCAGTACAGTTAAGACATTTCTCTGGCATCATATAATGCAGAAAAAATATAAAATAAAATAAAATAACCTACATCTACAGATCTGG
Organism: Macrobrachium nipponense; assembly: GCF_015104395.2. Lineage (NCBI taxonomy): Eukaryota > Metazoa > Arthropoda > Malacostraca > Decapoda > Palaemonidae > Macrobrachium > Macrobrachium nipponense. The sequence continues at coordinate 13,241,672 of NC_087202.1, forward strand.
CGTTTTTTCTCTTTTTCCAGTAGAGGTAAGACATGTCTTTGGCATCATCTCATGCCAAAAAAAAATAAATAAAAAAAAAATAAAAAAAATCAAAAATAAAATAAAATAAAATAAAATAAAATAACCTACATCTACAGATCTGGAGTTTTTATCTTTTTTTTTCAGTAGCGGTAAGACATTTCTTTGGCATCATATCATGCAAAAAAAATTATATAAAAGTTTCTTCATACGCGACGTAGGCTGTTTATTGTAGAGATTGAAGAATTTAAAGGATTGTAAAAAAAAGAAGAAAAAAAAAGACAATGAATTGAATGAAAATGTAAACAAATGTAAAAAAAAATATTAACGCAATACTGAACTTAATTCTGAGATATGAATAAGGAAAAATATAGCTAACGAAACTTGAAGATAGTTTTGTTTATTCATTGATTGTTTATTTACGATCATAAGCCAATGAGAACATTATATGTTTCCTTCCAATTATGCGCATATTACTGTCAATTTATACGATATGTTCGAAGATAATATTAAGTTCAAGTCTTCTAGTAATAGTTACTGTAAGGCGGCAGACTTACACGAGAAGCAATCAACAACGGAAAAGCAGTGCAGTGTTTGCAACATGAAGGTGAAAGCTGCACTTTATGCAAAGATGGGTTAAGCTGCCTCGAATACCTTTGCTTGAGCCGCCAATCTGCGAAAGCTTTTATGCTAAAAGGTTTAAGAAGACTTGCTTCAGCAATTATCGGATGAATGTAGCAGTCGGTGGGTGTTCGCGTTCTGGGAAAACAAGATTTTTTTTTTTTTTTTTTTTTTATTGTACACCCCGTAGGTAGGGGGTTAGTGCCGTCAGTGGACCTCATGCGGTGCACTGTTGGCATTACTTTAAGGTTCTTCGCAGTAGCGTGTGCCTTCCTCTCCTGTAGCTAGCTGCAAGTAACCCCTTTCGTTCCTTTTACTGTACCTCCTTTCATATTCTCCTTCTTCCACCTTACTTTCCTTAACCTACTCCTGCTTTTGACGTTTTCTTCCTGTTACACCTTTCAAACCATTTTACTGTCCATTTCCTTTATACCTTTCAAACTTTTTACTCTTAATTTCCATTATACCTTTCAAACCTTTTTACTGTCAATTTCCTTTATACCTTTCAGACCTTTTACTCTTAAATTCATTTCACCTTTCAAACCTTTTGCTCTCAAATTCATTTCACCTTTCAAACCTTTTACTCTCAATTTCCATCTCAGCGCTGAATGACCTCATATAGGTCCCAGTGCTTTGTCCTTTGGCCTAAATTCTATATTCAATTTTTTCACTGCATTTAGGGTCATCGCTAGTGTGTGTGTGTGTGTGTGTGCGTGTGTGTGTGTTCGATTCATGCTGTTGAAATTAACGACGAAACCACAATATATATAAAAAAAACAGCATTTACGTCTTAATACAGGCTGTCCATAAAGTCCCAGTACCATTACAAGCAATAAATACTTGTAGTGGTAATAGGACTTTATGGACACCCTGTGCTAACGCCGTGTTGCCTCTCTCTCTCTCTCTCTCTCTCTCTCTCTCTGTGTGTGTGGTAGTGCCTTGAGAATGAATACAGTTATCGTCGCTATCTCGGGGTGCAAATGTATCTCTATGCCAGCATATCCTTGGACAAGCTAGGTATCACATGACAATTATTTTCCCGGTAATCTGTGGCATTACGGTGGGGGTTTGGGAAATACATTCAGCATGGATGTAAATATAATATATATATATATATATATATATATATATATATATATATATATATATATATATATATATATATATCTTACTATTATGGGCGTTATGTCTGTCCGTCCGTCTGTCATTCAATCACGGCCAAACGGCTGGTCCGATGGACATTAAACTTGGCAGGGTTATAGTGGTGACCTCTAAGATGGTTTATAATGGGGTTTCATCCTACCTTCCCCCCAAATCCGAAGGGGGTGGGGGTGAGAAGGGATTCCCTGAAACGGAGCAGGTTCTGCCCTCGAAACGGGGCTGGTTATACCCGTAGACTTAGTTATTTTAGGAATTTATCATACATAATTTTTCTATACTTATGTTTGTTGATCTTTATAATTATATATATATATATATATATATATATATATATATATATATATATATATATATATATATAATATATATATATACACACACACACACACACACACACACACACACACACAAGCATTAAGTTACAAATGCCCTTTAATATCCAATTCGCTCTACCTCGGAATTGATATATTTTCACGTACGCTAAACGAAGGGGAATTTTTTTTGTTGATAAGAATTTCTTATCAGCTAAATAATTCCTCTTCGGTTTTTGTGTTCAGACGGTGGGGGGTGGAGGGGGGCTGGGAATATATACAGTTAAAAGTACTTTTGTGCGCGGAAGAAACAGAGGAAAACCAGCCTGTGAATATTCGATATATGTAGTAGGGAGGAAGTTAGCTCATTTGAAGAAGCCTTTTTTTCCAGAGTTGTTCGTTTCCTATTTCCGAGAGGAACGTTAATCATAACGAGAAATAGCAAAGCAACAATGCACGAAGAAACAGGGAGAGGGAGGGAAGAAAGTGATTAATGGAAGGAAGAGAATTGAGGCGGAATAGCTATCTTCGCGAAAGACAATGAAGAAGAAGAAGAAGAAGAAAGTTTGGCAATTACTCCTTCAACAATGACATCCGATGTCATGTTGGCCCAGTTTTCCCCCCCGAGTTTCCTTCCGGTCAATTTTCGTCCGTTTGAAAAAAATAATAAAAAAAAAGGAAACAAAAATAAAAATAGCCTTTCCGATGGCCAGCATATCTCTCTCTCTCTCTCTCTCTCTCTATCTCTCTCTCTCTCGCTAGTAATAGTGTTAAATATTTTGCCACAAAATCATATATATATATATATATATATATATATATATATATATATATATATATATATATATATAATATATATATATATATATATATATATATATATATATATATATATATATATATATATATATATATATATATATATATATATATATATATATATATATATATATTTACACACACACACACACATACATAGACCCTCACTCTGTATATGTATATATATATATATATATATTATATATATATATATATATATGAATAACTTGATCACGAAGTATATAAAACGTGATGCTATGTATAAATAAAGGTTTTTGCCACGAAGGAAAAAATGAAAAAGCGAGATAGCCGAGTATTTTCGGTTTGTTGGAACAATACCGAAAGTGCTCGGCTATCTCAATTTTTCATTTTTTCCTTCGTGGTAAAAAACCTATATATATATATATATATATATATATATATATATATATATATATATATATATATATATATATATATACATATGCGTGCGTGTGTGTGTACTAATTGTAAACAGGCATGCCAAGCATAAAGTAAATACAAATACTCAAAACTTAAAAATTAAAATATAGAAATAGATATATTACCAAAAACAAAATATAATAATGATAAATGGTAAATGCCTGACATCTAATTCGTTTTCTGTCCTTAATGCAAACCAAAGATTCGCTC
>NC_087202.1:13250252-13256127 GCF_015104395.2 Macrobrachium nipponense
AAATAAAAATAAAAATTCCAGTGATTACGATGATAATTTTTATGACACAGATATGAAGATGATGAATATAAGGAACATAAAAAAGTGACGACAATGAGAGCAATGAGAGCTACTTTGCACACACACACACAGAAAATAAATAAATAAATAAATAAATAAATAAATAAATAAATAAATAAATAAATAAAATTAAAATTCCAGTGATTATTATGATAATGTTTATGACACACAGAAATGAAGATGATGAACGAAAGGAACATAAAAAGTGACGATAATGAGATTAAAAACGGGGCAAACACCAATGATAGTAATGAGAACATCCGGACACACACACACAAAATATTCAGGAATGGATATTGAAGATAAAGATTTGCCTTCGATAGAACAATTCAGAGGAAGATAAGTTCCCTGACCTTCCTAAACATTGTTCAAAATAATGTTACATTAAGAAGACAATTCATTCCAAAATCATTGCAAGATTCTTTCAGATGAATTAGATAATTACGGTGATTCTAATACAAACGTCATCAAAGTATGAAACTTATCGAAAACCCGTAATTAAAAAAAAATCCTCTTGTGATATATATTGATATATTACCTAAAAAATTATCCTGAATAGGGAGACGGCATTTCCTGATTAAAGTTTTTTTCATTCGTCAAAGGCATATTTCGTCAACTGGTAAAAAATAAATTATATTTTTCCAATATTTTGTGTATTGTGACTGGATACAAAGGAATGCTAAGAAAGCCCTTGTTTCTATCGCTGAGAGAGAAGAGAGAGAGAGAGAGAGAGAGAGAGAGAGAGAGAGAGATGAATTTTCCTGCCCTTTGCACGACAAAAGTAGCCAGTAATCTATTTACGTTAAACGAAAACCAGATAAGAAATAATGGATGGAAACTAGAACTGAAGAGATACAACACATCCCATTGTGGAACTTCTTTACAAACAAGATATGTGACACGTGGAATAAACTACCACCAGAAGTTGTAGTAAACAGCAACAGTGTGGAAGAGTTTAAAAGAAAGCTAGACAAAATCATTAGGAGGACACTGTGAATGCACAGTAAAACCTACTCCTATAGATAAGTGAGCACATGATTTCTTTTTTTAGGATGGACTAATCAGTCTTTGAGACATCCTAATCCTTGTAACACACTCTCTCTCTCTCTCTCTCTCTCTCTCTCTCTCTCTCTCTCTCTCTCTCTCTCTCTCTCTCTCTCCAGACAAAATCATTTGGAGGACACTGTGAATGAATAAAAAAACCTGTTCCTAGAGATAAGTGAGCACACGATTTCTCCTCTTAGGATGGACTAACAAGTCTCTGAGACGTCCTAATCCTTGTAACTCCTTATATGTGTTGCCTAGCGAATAACAAAACGTCTGAAGAATGGAAAGGTCCAATGGAAGTTTAGAGATGTAAATAGACGCAAAAGTATTATGACACCACAGGAACAATAGGGTCGTTTGCCAATTGAAATATATCACTGGAATGGTAGTCGGTGACGATCCCTGTTATTTTACACCCGGTGCACTGTAGGCATTACTTAAGGTCCTCTGCGGCGTCCCTTCGGCCCCTAGCTGCATCCCTCTTCATTCCTTTTACTGTATCTCCGTTCATATTCTTTCTCCCAGCTTATTTTCCACTTCTCTATGAGCTGCTATGAGGTTCTCCTGTTACACCTTTCAAACTTTACTACTGTCAGTTTTCCTTTTGGCTCTGAATGACCTCATTGGTCCCAGCGCTTGGCCGTCGACCTAAATTCTATATTCAGTTCAATTCAAGTCGACATTAGCGTTGGTAACTAAAGAGTTCAACTACTAGTATTCGCGTTACATATGTGACTTCATAACGGCCCGAAATGGCGCCATATGCAGTATTGACATTTCGGGTTGAAGAAAAAAAACGCGCGAAAAAGGAAAATGGTGATAGATATGATTACCGAAACAGTCACACAAACTCTCGACTATGGACCAGGATATAACCCTACTAAATTTTTTAAAAGGACATGACTAGGTTTCTGTCATTTCAAAGTCTCATATTTACTGTAATCTTTTTTAATTGATAGCAATGGAGTATCGTCGTGTTTATGTATTTTATGTATGTGGTAAGACTATATATATATATATATATATATATATATATATATATATATATATATATATATATATATATATATATATATATATATATATATATATATATATATATATATATATATATATATATATATATATATATATATATATATATATATATATATATATATATATATATATATATATATATATATATATATATATCTCTCTCACATTTACATGCGGATATATATGTATGTATGTATATTAATAGATAGATAAGTGTGTGTGTGCGAGTGTGTTCAGAAGGAGAGAGAGAGAGAGAGAGAGAGAGAGAGAGAGAGAGAGAGAGAGAGGAGTAATACCGATTTTCCTGACACTCTTTAGCACCATTTATTTTACTCGATTGTCTCCGGAAATGGAAACAAAAGAAGAGTAATGAGATGAGGGAAAGATAAGATCCATCCAGCAAGTGTTGGCAGAGAGGAGGAGGAGGAGGAATAAGAAGGAAGAAAGAAGAGGAGGTAGAAGAAGACTCGTGCAGGAAGAGATGAGAGACAGTTACAAGGACGAAGAAGTGTCGAAGGTGAAATTGACCGTCTAGACATGATTCTTTTTTATCTGTTTGTCGATTTGTTAACTTAATTATTTTTTTTTTTTTTTTTTTTTACTTTTTTAATAAGTGGAGTCTCTTCTTTCTTATTTCCCTTTACTTCCTCTTGCTTCTTCCTAGTGAACGCCTTAATATTCTTTGGAATCTTGAATTTTAAGTCAGTGGCCCCTTGGGTGGTGGGCTTGTTCCATATGAATAGGTTTCATCTTTTGAATTAATAATAATAATAATAATAATAATAATAATAATAATAATAATAATAATAATAATAATAATATAATATACTTTATTAAAAGTAATGGCTACTTCAGCAGCGTTACACTTGTAGAGATTCTTCTCTGTTTTCCGAATAACAGCTTTTTGCGTGCCGCTATTCGGAAAATAGAGAAGAATCTCTACAAGTGAAACGCTGCTGAAATAGCCATTACTTTTAATAAAGTATGCTTGAGAGAGTGTCTGCTTCCTAAGTACAACAACAACAACAACAATAATAATAATAATAATAATAATAATAATAATAATAATAATAATAATAATAATAATATCTAGAAAAACTAGACGCTGAAGTAGCTCCAGGACTCATGCAGAATAGTGTGATCCTAGAAACGGCGCACATAGTAAGAAAAGTGATGGACTCCTAAGGAGGCAGGATGCAACCCGGAACCCCACACGATAAATACCACCCAGTCGAATTGGAGGACTGAGATAGAGCAAAAAAAAAAAAAAAACAAAAAAAAAAAAAAAAAAAAAAATAAAAAAAAAAAAAAAAAAAAAAATAATAATAATAATAATAATAATAATAATAATAATAATAATAATTGTCACTATATTATATTCCCGAGACATTAACGCCAAATGAGAATTTGTGTGCAAATCAGTCATGTAGTAGTTAAGAGGATATATTATCAAATGTGGCAGAAGAATACCATTTCGTCTTGTTATATCTTAATGGATATTGTCATGAAAGTGGAAAATATCACAATATGTTTCCCCCAAATGACGCTGACTCTTCTTCATAATTTATCAGGGGAGAGATTTGTACCAGGAAATAAAAACACAAGGATTAATTCTAATCTCGGGCAATCAAACGTCCACTTCTCGGCGAATAATTCAATGTAAGGAACTATTCATTCTCCGAATAATTAGATATTTTACGCTGCCCCGTCATAGTCAGACGGTTCACGGATTTGACATTTAAGAGGATTCTTTGATAAAGGTAGCACCAAAGATCAGATGAAATGAAATGGTTTGAAATCTGGCCGCCAATAATCAGTTGGGGATTATGAGACTGAAGATTTAAGGAATCATTGTTGGTGTATCAGTCCAGGTACTAATCTTTATTGCTGTATGAAATCGCCAATAATCAACTGGGGATTATGAAGCTGAAGAGTTAAGACTTTATTGCTGTATCAATCCAGTTACTATTTTTTTTTTTTTTTTTTAGACAACCTGTTTTTTTAGACAACCTGGCTCCCCGGAAAGTCAATTCAGTGATGCATGAAAAAAACCAATGTTGATAAGCTTTAAAAGACCGTGAAGCTTAATAAATTCTGCTAATTATATTAAAGATAAAATGTAAGATTGCTAAGTAAATGAAAGGACATATAATTTCAATGATGCATAAAATAAACTAGTGTTGTTAATGAAATTTGAAAAGATAATGAGACTTCATAAATTCTGCTAATTATATTAAGGATTCAATGTATGATTGCTAGGTAATTGATAGGACTTATAAATCCAATGATGCATAAAATAAACTAGTGTTGATAATGAAGTTTTAAAAGATAGTGAGACTTCATAAATTCTGCTACTTATATTCATGAAGAAATATGTGTTCGATTCTGCTATGTACTATATAAGACGCACTCTGTTGTAATCGCTAACTGAGACATATTGCATGTGTTTTTTCTTGCCTTCTGCTTGGTTGATGTCATATTCTCTCTGCAGGGAGGAGATGACCATGGATCAGAATAGACCATCCACTCTCTATCTCCGAATAGCTCCTCTTCTCTATCTCTCTCTCTCTCTCTCTCTCTCTCTCTCTCTCTACACACACAACTTTTATCTTGATTTCCATATATGCATCAAGTGTATGTAAAGTGTAGCATTACACAGATGAGTAAGTTATAGATTCAATAGTATCTTCTCATGAACCTTTATCATTGTAATAACTGTTGAGTTTTAGATAAAGATTCACAACAGCTATGCACCAAGGCATTCTAATTCCAGTCAGTGCACCTCAAGCGGTACACTGTAGGCATTACTTAAGGTTCTTTGCAGCGTCCCATCAGCCCCTAGCTGCAACTCCTTTCATTCGTTTTACTGTACCTACGTTCATATTACATTTCTTCCATCTTACTTTCTTAAACCCTCTCCTAACGATTGTTTCATAGTTCAACAACTTTGAGGTTTTCCTCCTGTTACACCTTTCAGACCTTGTACTCTCAATTTAACCATTGAGCTCTGAATGACCTCATGGGTCCCAGCGCTTGGCCTTTGGCCTAAACCTCATATTCCAGTACCACAGTTCCAAGGAATTCTAATTAGTCCAAGAAAATGTGAACAAATGTGGTAATTGTCCATTACACATCAGGAATCTACACGTCTCAGTGGCGTGATTGCTATGGTCTTGGCCTGCCACCTCGGTGGCCGCGAGTTCGATTCTCAGGCATTCCACTGAGGGGTCAGAGATGTGTACTTCTGGTGATAGAAGTTCACTCTCGACCTGGTTCGGAAGTCACGTAAAAACTATGAAAACTATGTATACAACCGCAAGAAGGCTCTCGATAAAAGAGAATCTAAAGTGAAAAATGGAGTTTAATTTTTTCTCATTCAGACTCTCCAGCCGATCAGACGCTTAGACAGAGACGCACAAGATATATGATCTATTGCCAGTGACCAGTTGGGTCCTTAGAAGCCACCGAACAAACGAATGAAAAGAAGATCGTATATCATGTCTTTACGAAGGAGAGAGAGAGAGAGAGGAGAGAGAGAGAGGCACTTAAAATTGGCTCAAAAGACGCATCCTTTGGAGCGAATTTCTTTCGCCATTTGTCTCATGATAAGGAAGAGAGAGAGCTTGCAACTGAAAATAGGAATCAATAGAAAATTGGGAAGGGAAAGAGGAAGGAGGAATTGATGGATAAAGGGCCGGAGGAAAGAAGATTGAAAAAATTGAAAATTATA
>NC_087202.1:13256627-13259127 GCF_015104395.2 Macrobrachium nipponense
ATGGACGACATCAAGCTGTATGGTAAGAGCATCAAGGAAATAGATACCCTAATCCAGACTATAAGGATTGTAATCTGGGGACATCAGGATGGAGTTTGGAATAGAAAAATGCGCCTTAGTCAACATACAAAAAGGCAAAGTAACGAGAACTGAAGGGATAAAACTACCAGATGGGAGCAACAATCAAACACATAGATGAGACAGGATACAAATAACTGGAATAATGGAAGGAGGGGATATAAAAACACCAAGAGATGAAGGACACGATCAGGAAAGAATATATGCAGAGACTCAAGTCGATACTCAAGTCAAAACTCAACGCCGGAAATATGATAAAAGCCATGAACACATGGGCAGTGCCAGTAATCAGATACAGCGCTGGAATAGTGGAATGGACGAAGGCAGAACTCCGCAGCATAGATCAGAAAACCAGGAAACATATGACAATACACAAAGCACTACACCCAAAAGCAAATACGGACAGACTATACATAACACGAAAGGAAGGAGGGAGAGGACTACTAAGTATAGAGGACTGCGTCAACATCGAGAACAGAGCACTGGGGCAATATCTGAAACCAGTGAAGACGAGTGGCTAAAGAGTGCATGGGAAGAAGGACTAATAAAAGTAGATGAAGACCCAGAAATATACAGAGACAGGAGAATGACAGACAGAACAGAGGACTGGCACAACAAACCAATGCACCTACAATACATGAGACAGACTAAAGAACTAGCCAGCGATGACACATGGCAATGGCTACAGAGGGGAGAGCTAAAGAAGGAAACTAAAGGAATGATAACAGCGGCACAAGATCAGGCCCTAAGAACCAGATATGTTCAAAGAACGATAGACGGAAATAACATCTCTCCCATATGTAGGAAGTGCAATACGAAAAATGAAACCATAAACCACATAGCAAGCGAATGCCCGGCACTTGCACAGAACCAGTACAAAAAGAGGCATGATTCAGTGGAAAAAGCCCTCCACTGGAGCCTGTGCAAGCAACATCAGCTACCTTGCAGTAATAAGTGGTACGAGCACCAACCTGAGGCAGTGATAGAAAACGATCAGGCAAAGATCCTCAGGGACTATGGTATCAGGACGGATACGGTGATACGTGCAAACAGACCAGACGTGACGTTGATTGACAAAGTCAAGAAGAAAGTATCACTCATTGATGTCGCAATACCATGTGACACCAGAGTTTGAAGAGAAAGAGAGGGAAAAATGGATAAGTATCAAGATCTGAAAATAGAAATAAGAAGGATATGGTATGCCAGTGGAAATCGTACCCATAATCATAGGAGCACTAGGCACGATCCCAAGATCCCTGAAAATGAATCTAGAAAAACTAGAGGCTGAAGTAGCTCCAGGACTGATGCAGAAGAGTGTGATCCTAGAAACGGCACACATAGTAAGAAAAGTGATGGACTCCTAAGGAGGCAGGATGCAACCCGGAACCCCACACTATAAATACCACCCATCGAATTGGAGGACTGTGATAGAGCAAAAAAAAAAAAAAATAACAATAATAATAATAATAATGGAGAAACAAATCCACATTTATGTATGGGCACATATACTGAAAAATAAATCTGTAAAGAATTATTATTTTAATTAATATATATGTAGCAGCCGCAACTGTAGATTTGTTACTCCAATTCATGACTCGTGATGTTACGAGTATTTTTAATAATAATAATAATAATAATAATAATAATAATAATAATAATAATAAGGAGGCAGGATGCAACCCGGAACCCCACACTATAAAATACCACCCAGTCGAATTGGTGGACTGATAGAGCAAAAAAAAATAAAATAAAATAAGATAATAATAATAATAATAAATAATAATAATAATAATAATATAATAAATAATAATAATAATAATAATAATAATAATAATAATATTTTAAGCAGCTCCTTAGGAATACCAGTGTGCCAGGAGAACAAGCCATCGGAAGAATTGAGAGAATTTTGTAATAATCAATTCTGTAAATTCTGCCATTATTTTCAACAAAACATGTTTGAAACGTCTGTTTGCAGCATACAATAATAATAATAAGAATGATAATAATAATGATAATAATCAAACATACAATAATAATAATAATAATAATGATAATAATAATATGGTCCTGCATTCAAAGCCCAACATCCAGTTCTGGCCGTATATCCCATAAGCATGATCCTTGTTGCCTTAGTGTCCAGATAAGTCCTTCGACAATGGAGTTGCCGATTGCCCTGGGAGCTCCCTTCAGTGTCCTTGCAATTAATTAAGTCACGCGAGTGTTTTGGAGAGAGAGAGAGAGAGAGAGAGAGAGAGAGAGAGAGAGAGAAGAGAGCCCTCTTTGCCATTCGCGCCAGACTGTTAATGCTCATTGCCAGTTACAGCTAACTCAAATGATTTTCTGGTGGCAATGTTTTTCATTTCCTGTTTAAAAGAACAATAAGATTCATGTTATTTTTAACGTTATTCTTGGCCGTTTATCA
>NC_087202.1:13264127-13285132 GCF_015104395.2 Macrobrachium nipponense
AGAGAGGAATCTCTTCCAGGAGAGGATGGAAAACGCTCTGAAGGAGGGAAAAGAGCTCGCCTCGAGACTTAAAGAAGCTGAAGCCACCAATCGAGTGTTGGCTTCGGCGAATGAAGACTTCAAGAGGACGAATGACCAAATGCAAGACGCTCTGGAAGAGAAAGAGAAGGAGATCGACCATCTAGAAAATTTGAAGGAAGTGTCTGCACAAGAAATAGCTGATCTGCAACAGATGAATGGCGATCTCGAGAAGGAAATTGAAAAGAATCTGGATGAACAGGAGAAGAACAGAATTTTGAACGACGAAGTTCAGCAAATGAGAAATTGGGTTGCTGAACTAGGCGGTCAGAATGCTAAGATGGCTGAGGAACTGGACCAGAAAGAACAGGAAATAAGTTCACTAAAGGATTCTTTAGGAAATGAAGAAGTAGAGAATAGAATTCTGAAAGAAGAAGTTCAGCAGATGAGAAACTGGGTTGCTGAACTAGGCGGTCAGAATGCTAAGATGGCTGAGGAACTGGCCCAGAAAGAACAGGAAATCAAGTCACTGAAGGATTCTTTAGAAAATGGAGAAGGCGAAAACAGAATTTTGAAAGAAGAAGTTCAGCAGATGAGAAATTGGGTAGCTGAACTAGGAGGTCAAAACGCCATGATGGAGGAGGAACTGTCCAATAAAGAATTGAAAATAAATTCACTAAAGGATTCTTTAGGAAATGAAGAAGGAGAGAAAATTTTGAATTTTGAAGAAGGTTCAGCAACAAATGAGGAACTGGGTAGCTGAACTAGGCGGCCAGAATGCTATGCTGGAGGAGGAACTGTCCAATAAAGAATTGAAAATAAATTCACTAAAGGATTCCTTAGGAAATGAAGAAGGAGAGAAAAGAATTTTGAAAGAAGAGGTTCAGCAAATGAGAAACTGGGTAGCTGAACTAGGTGGTCAGAATGCTATGCTGGAGGAGGAATTGGCCAGTAACGACCAGGAAATAAATTCACTGAAGAATTCTTTAGCGAATGAAAAGGAGAGGAATAGAAATTTGATTGAAGAAGTTCAGCAGGTGAAACATTGTGAAGCTGAACTAGGAGGCAAAAAGGCCCAGTTGGAGGAAGAGTTACTTGACAAGGAACAGGAAATAAATTCATTGAAGAATTCTTTAGAAAACGGCGAAGAGACCAAAAGAATTCTGAGAGCTGAAGCTCAACTGATAAGAAACTGGGCAGCTGAAGTTGAAAGTGAAAAGGCTGAAATAAAGAAAGAGTTATTTGAGAGGGACCAGGAAATAACTCTTTTGAAGAATGGTTTAGAAAATGAAGAAGAGAAATACAGAATTCTGAGTGAGGAACTCGAGCAGATGAAGGCGAGGCTGGCTGAATTGGAAGTCACGAATTTAGATATTAAAGGTGAAGTGACTGAAAAGGATAAAGTTATAAAGTCTATGGAGAATGCTCTAGAAAACGAAAAGAATAGGAATAAAGAGTTAAGGAAAAAATTGCTGAAGCAAGTTGAAAGACTTGATCACATCGTAGCATTCGCCCAAACCATGGACAAATAATTCAGACGAGGATGACAACCGTCAAGTGATGCAAGATGGAAGGAATGAACATGGAGGGTGATGGATGCTGCCTGTGTCGTGTTCCAGAGCAGCTGCGATCTTCTTGGCCCATTCGATGGGCTTGACTGTGGGATGGGTGTTCACTGCTGCTCCCCCCAGCAGCAACCAGTAACGGTGAGGTCCCCCCACCTCCCACACACCCATCCTGCAATCAACCTCATCGACTGGACCAAGAAGATCACAATGCTTCTGGAACATGACACAGCATCATCATTCCAAATCCTTCACATGGGCTTCATCAGGCATCCTTGACACTTCTCTCGTCTCCCTGAAGGAAGCAGGAGGAACAACTCTCAGGATGAGAGTCAGGAGCTCTTTGGAGGAAGGAGGACCAGCTCTCAGTTAGAGAGCCAACAGCAGTTCGGAGGAAGGAGGACCAATTCTCTCAGAGAGAACCAAGAGGTGTTCGGAGGAAGGAGGACCAGCTCTCAGTTTGAGAGCCAACAGCTGTTTGGAGACAGTGTGGAACTGTCAAGTGATGCAAGATGGAAGGAATGAACATGGAAGGTGATGGATGCTGCTGCATCGTGTTCCAGAGGAACTGCAATCTTCTTGGCCCATTCGATGGGCTTGACTGCATGATGGGTGTTCACTGCTGCTCCCCCCAGCAGCAACCAGTAATGGTGAGGTCCCCCCACCTCCCACACACCCATCCTGCAATCAACCTCATCGACTGGACCAAGAAGATCGCAATGCCTCTGGAACATGACACAGCATCATTCCAAATCCTTCACATGTCTTTTCATCAGGCATCCTTGACGATTCTCTCGTCTCCCTGACGAAAGCAGGAGGACCAGCTCTCAGGATGAGAGCCAACAGCTCTTTGGAGGAAGGAGGACCAGCTCTCACTTTGAGAGCCAACAGCTGTTTGGACAGCCACAGAGCCACCAGAAGGAACCGGGAAGGCCACCAGAGCGATACCAAAAGGATAACAGAAGGATACCAGAGGGATACCAGAAGGATACCAGAAGGATACCAGAAGAAGATTCTGTTGGAATAATCTAGAAGACCGGCTTTGCAGAAAGTCAAGTATGCTCTGCCCCTTGATGAAGACTTCTAACAGAAGATCTCTGTCAAAGCGGGCAAATAGTCGGATATCTATATTTATCCTTGCAGATGTCTTCCTTCTGGTTATTCTGTTGGAATAATCTAGAATACCGGCTCTGCAGAAAGTCAAGTATGCTATGTCCCTTGATGCAGACTTCTAATAGAAGATCTCTGTCAAAGCGGGCAAATAGTCGGATATCTAGATCTATTCTTGCAGATGTCTTCCTTATGGTTATTCTGTTGGAATAATCTAGAAGACCGGCTCTGCAGAAAGTCAAGTATGCTATGCCCCTTGATGAAGACTCTTCTAATAGAAGATCTCTGTCAAGCGGCAAATAGTCGGATATCTAGGTCTATTCTTGCGGATGTCTTCCTTCTGGTTATTCTGTTGGAATAATCTAGAAGATCGGCTCTGCAGAAAGTCAAGTATGCTATGTCCCTTGATGAAGACTCTTCTAATAGAAGATCTCTGTCAAAGCGGGCAAATAGTCGGATATCTAGGTCTATTCTTGCGGATGTCTTCCTTATGGTTATTCTGTTGGAATAATCTAGAAGATCGGCTCTGCAGAAAGTCAAGTATGCTATGTCCCTTGATGAAGACTCTTCTAATAGAAGATCTCTGTCAAAGCGGGCAAATAGTCGGATATCTAGGTCTATTCTTGCGGATGTCTTCCTTCTGGTTATTCTGTTGGAATAATCTAGAAGACCGGCTCTGCAGAAAGTCAAGTATGCTATGTCCCTTGATATCGACTTCTAATAGAAGATCTCTGTCAAAGCGGGCAAATAGTCGGATATCTAAGTTTATTCATGCAGATGTCTTCCTTCTGGTTATTCTGTTGGAATAATCTAGAATACCGGCTCTGCAGAAAGTCAAGTATGCTATGTCTCTTGATGAAGACTCTTCTAATAGAAGATCTCTGTCAAAGCGGGCAAATAGTCGGATATCTAGATCTATTCATGCAGTTGTCTTCCTTCTGGTTATTCTGTTGGAATAGTCTAGAAGACCAGCTCTGCAGAAAGTCAAGTATGCTATGTCCCTTCATGAAGACTCTTCTAATAGAAGATCTCTGTCAAAGCGGGCAAATAGTCGGATATCTAGGTCTATTCTTGCGGATGTCTTCCTTATGGTTATTCTGTTGGAATAATCTAGAAGATCGGCTCTGCAGAAAGTCAAGTATGCTATGTCCCTTGATGAAGACTCTTCTAATAGAAGATCTCTGTCAAAGCGGGCAAATAGTCGGATATCTAGGTCTATTCTTGCGGATGTCTTCCTTATGGTTATTCTGTTGGAATAATCTAGAAGATCGGCTCTGCAGAAAGTCAAGTATGCTATGTCCCTTGATGAAGACTCTTCTAATAGAAGATCTCTGTCAAAGCTGGCAAATAGTCGGATATCTAGGTCTATTTTTGCGGATGTCTTCCTTCTGGTTATTCTGTTGGAATAATCTAGAAGACCGGCTCTGCAGAAAGTCAAGTATGCTATGTCCCTTGATATCGACTTCTAATAGAAGATCTCTGTCAAAGCGGGCAAATAGTCGGATATCTAAGTTTATTCATGCAGATGTCTTCCTTCTGGTTATTCTGTTGGAATAATCTAGAATACCGGCTCTGCAGAAAGTCAAGTATGCTATGTCTCTTGATGAAGACTCTTCTAATAGAAGATCTCTGTCAAAGCGGGCAAATAGTCGGATATCTAGGTCTATTCTTGCAGATGTCTTCCTTCTGGTTATTCTGTTGGAATAATCTAGAAGACCGGCTTTGCAGAAAGTCAAGTATGCTATGTCCCTTGATGAAGACTCTTCTAATAGAAGATCTCTGTCAAAGCGGGCAAATAGTCGGATATCTAGGTCTATTCTTGCGGATGTCTTCCTTCTGGTTATTCTGTTGGAATAATCTAGAAGACCAGCTCTGCAGAAAGTCAAGTATGCTATGTCCCTTGATGAAGACTCTTCTAATAGAAGATCTCTGTCAAAGCGGGCAAATAGTCGGATATCTAGGTCTATTCTTGCAGATGTCTTCCTTCTGGTTATTCTGTTGGAATAATCTAGAAGACCGGCTCTGCAGAAAGTCAAGTATGCTATGTCCCTTGATGAAGACTCCTCTAATAGAAGGTCTCTGTCAAAGCGGGCAAATAGTCGGATATCTAGGTCTATTCTTGCGGATGTCTTCCTTATGGTTATTCTGTTGGAATAATCTAGAAGACCAGCTCTGCAGAAAGTCAAGTATGCTATGTCCCTTGATGAAGACTCTTCTAATAGAAGATCTCTGTCAAAGCGGGCAAATAGTCGGATATCTAGGTCAATCTTGCGGATGTCTTCCTTCTGGTTATTCGTGTTGGAATTAATTCTAGAAGACCGGCTCTGCAGAAAGTCAAGTATGCTATGTCCCTTGATATCGACTTCTAATAGAAGATCTCTGTCAAAGCGGGCAAATAGTCGGATATCTAAGTTTATTCATGCAGATGTCTTCCTTCTGGTTATTCTGTTGGAATAATCTAGAATACCGGCTCTGCAGAAAGTCAAGTATGCTATGTCTCTTGATGAAGACTCTTCTAATAGAAGATCTCTGTCAAAGCGGGCAAATAGTCGGATATCTAGGTCTATTCTTGCAGATGTCTTCCTTCTGGTTATTCTGTTGGAATAATCTAGAAGACCGGCTCTGCAGAAAGTCAAGTATGCTATGTCCCTTGATATCGACTTCTAATAGAAGATCTCTGTCAAAGCGGGCAAATAGTCGGATATCTAGATCTATTCTTGCGGATATCTTCCTTATGGTTATTCTGTTGGAATAATCTAGAAGATCGGCTCTGCAGAAAGTCAAGTATGCTATGTCCCTTGATGAAGACTCTTCTAATAGAAGATCTTTGTCAAAGCGGGCAAATAGTCGGATATCTAGATCTATTCTTAGGCCGAACTGAAAGGTTATTACATAGGCCTATTCGCTGGGAAATGGACTAGTTGGAATTCTCTTATAAAAAGGACTACTTGGACTTTGAAAGATTCTGATGAATAATGTAGGAGGACCTCGTATGTTTTATTGGTAGAAGTGCCAAAAATCGGGAATCACTCGATTTAGACATTTTTATGTGGCTCTTTTGATCAGTGGCTGTCTCGTATCCTTTTGATATCCTAAGATGTGTATGGCCGTGTAAATGGTTATGTCATATGTTGACATAAGAGCACTTATATACGTTAAATCATTCTAGATTGCTTTTAAATAAATTAATCTTTCATTAGCATTAATCATCGAAGGATAAACCTAAGCTCAAGACACACACACACACACACACACTCACACACACACACACACACACACACACACACACACACATATATATATATATATAATATATATATATATATATATATATATATATATGTATATATATATATATATATATATATATATATATATATATATATATATATATATATATATATATATATATATATATATAGACATGAACAACTGAATCACGAAAATTTGGAGCGTGTGAGATATATATATATATATATATATATATATATATATATATAATATATATATATATATATATATATATATATATATATATATATATATATATAAAGGGAAAAAGCCACGAAGGAAAGTGAAATAATGGGAGTAACCGCTGCAAGGGGCCTTTCGACCCAAAGTCCTTTATTCAGTAAAGGACATTGAGTCGAAAGACCTTTAAGCACTCCATTGTTTCACTTTCCTTCGTGAGAGAGAGAGAGAGAGAGATCCGACACTAACCTGAAAATACGGGTATGAAACACCTCTCCATACATTGTTGCCCTTTTATTTTCAGCGGTAGAGGAAGAAGATGAAGAAGAAGAAGAAGGAGAAATAAAAAGTTACTTTTTCCTCAAAATTCTCGGACTTGATGCTGACCATAAATCTTTGGCGTCGTCTGCAAAACCAGAATTCATGTCGTCTCATCCTTCTTCATTTTCCTCCATTGTTATCTCGTTCGTTGGGGATTCTTTTTCCTCCTCCTCCTCCTCCTCCTCCTCCTCCTCCCCCTCCTTCGTCTCCCGCCGGAATATTTTCGCGTCTTCATTTCGTCTCGTTGTTTTTCTCGAGTTTTTTTTTTTTTTTTTTTTTTTTTTTTTTTTTTTTTTTTTTTTTCCCCAAACATCGCGTCTTCATCCCATCTCAAGTCTTTTACCATCTCTTTTTATCATTGCTTAAAAATATTTGTTCTTAGTTTCACTCCTAATGAATATATTCCAAAATGTATTTTTATGAGATATTATTATTATTATTATTTGAAGGTAGGGGACCCTCTCTCAAACATGTTTTGTTAAAGATAATGGCAGCTTCAGTGGAATTAATTTTATATATGGTCTTTTCAGTTCTTCTTATTATTCTCTTCTCATCAGGGCTGATAAATTAGTATTTTTTAGAAAACATTTCTTTAACCAAGATATGAACATCGGCCAGCTATTAGCAAATATCAGCCCTGGATGAGAAGAGAATAATAAGAAAAATTGAAAAGACCAATATAAAATCAATTCCACTGATGCTGCCATCATCTTTAACAAATATTATTATTATTATATTATTATTATTATTATTATTATTATTATTATTATTATTATATCATTATTCATTATTATTATTATTATTATTATTATTATTATTATTATTATTATTATTATTATTATTATTATTATTATTATTATTATTATTATTATCATAGAATGACTGAATTTCCTTTAGATACAAATGTCTTTAGTTAGCAAAAATATAAAAATGACAAATCGAATTCACACACAGACACACGAAGACTTTTCTTCATAAATATTGACATAGACTAGCTATATCCGAAAATAGGGTATTTTAGACGGTATATATATATATATATATATATATATATATATATATATATATATATATATATATATATATATATATATATATATATATATATATATATATATATATATATATATATATATTTATATATATAATATATATATTACATAGTAAGGGCCCATTTACTCGTGGGGTTTCATTGCAATTTCATTACAATATGTAAAGTGAGTTTCACACATTTTCTTTAAATTGTCGCAAGCACAATTCTGCTGTATCCTGACGTAGGTAGTACATCTCTTTGAGATGCGTAATAATTATCCGCGGGTGCATAAAAGCTCTCTTCGTTCCAAGTCTAGAGCTTTATTGCTTTCCAGTAACTTTGCTGCTCTGGAGAGATTCTGGGGCCGAAAGAAGAAGAATATTGGTTCCTGATATTGGAGATTTCTCAACTTTCGAACCGATTCTGAATAGCTCGTAGCTGCTGCCTTGTTTAAGCAGGGGCGGAGCCAATCCATGCAGCTATGGAGCAGAGTAAAAAAAGAAGATTTATACTTTTTGAAAGTTGAGCGCTGTGAGTCTGAGCCTATGAAAGTAGTCTCATTACTTGATCTCCCCCCCCCCCCCCCCCCCCTCCCGCCTTCCCGCAGGGCGGCATGGCGGGAGTGCGCCTCATGCGGTAGGCTATATATAGGTATGGCTTGAGGTTCTTTGCAGCGTCACTTCGGCCCCTAGATGCAACCCCTTTCACTCCTTTTACTGTACCTCCGTTCGTATTCTCTATCTTCCATCCGACTTTCCTATATCTCCTGACGATTGATTTATAGTGTAACCTCTTTTGAGGTTTTCCTCCTGTTACACCTTTCAAACTTTTTAACTGCCAAGTTACGTTTCAGCGCTGGATGATCTCGTTGGCGCCAGCGCTTGGCCTTTGGTCTGATTTCTATATTTTGTTCTATTAATATATTTAATGCGTACATTAATAAATTCATTGAATATGCTGTTAACTGGTCATGTCTTCATTCTTCTATGTGTCATCAACAGTATAGGTCATTCCATAGTGGATCTTCCCACTAGATTACCTACTGTAATTATTTCGAAGAAAACATTGTTCTCTCCCCTGTTTATCTGTGACAATATAATGTATATATATATATATATATATATATATATATATATATATATATATATATGATTATAATCACACACATATCCCACAGGTAAAAAATGAGAAGCGGAGTGAATGTAGGTCCTGACCGGCTTCGACTTTATTTCCAAGCCATTGACGAAGGACTAATACGCAGTATTAGAAGAAATCTGCCAGGACAAACACCAGGCCTCTTTATTTTTCATCCGTGGATATGTACGGGTACGCTCCTGGATGTAGGTTGTTATAGCTCCTACAATCTCTCTCTCTCTCTCTCTCTCTCTCTCTCTCTCTCTCTCTCTCTCCTCACAGGCATGATCCATCACCAGTGGACATCTTACTGCACACATTAGTCTAGTAATACTCGATCAACGGCGGAGGAGCAAAAATATTCACCCGTGTTTTTCTCAGCGCCTGTCTCCAAGTTATATAGATACGAAGGTATCGGTTTCAGATACAAACAACCTTTACATATAGATACGGCTTTCAACTGATGACGTCAGCAAAGCATGGGAAAAACAGGTTCGCAAATGGAGAGAGAGAGAGAGGAGAGGAGAGAGAGAGAGTGGGCGTCTGTGTGTGTGTGGGCTCCTTCCCTTGAGGTCTTTGGTATTTGAAGATATATAAAATATGGTCTATTTTCTATTTTTTTCCTTTTTTCTTTGGCCGGATATCAGCGTATCTTTGTACCGATATGGTATGAGAAACATTCATATAGTCTATGAAATACCCTGTTTTTTTTTTACACATACTAAATGTATATATGTATACATATATATGTATATGTAGTATGTATATATATTTTCGTAATTCAGTTATACACCCATACATACATACATACATACATATATATATATATAATATATATATATATATATAATATATATATATATATATATATATATATGTGTGTGTGTGTGTGTGTGTGTGTATGTATATATTATATATATATATATATATATATATATATATATATACATATATATATATATATATATAATATATAAATATATATATATATATTAATATATATATATAGTTAGCATGGTGCACAGTGACTATATATATATATATATATATATATATATATATATATATATATATATATATATATATATATCAGGATATGTTTCTTAATGGATTCACCAAGGTAAACATCACGCATATTCATGTAATGTATGTAATTTCTTTCCGAACAATATAGATTTTAAATATCTTAGTCGTAAAAGATAGGAAATATCATCATATTCTTCTTAATATAAAGTGAATTTAATTGTTTTTATTTCTTCTGATATATTGATGTTAAGTGGGTAATTTCATTTTAAAATTAGTTGTCATTCACAACATAATATTCTCAACGAATGCTGATTTATATCTATATTATTCTGTTATCTGCATCTGAAATATCATAAACCAATAGAGCTGTGAAAACGGTATTTAACATGAAATACGTTATGTAATTTTCCATTATTATAATTTTTTTTTCTGTTCATTTCAAGAACCATGGCAAAAAATATTCTCACTTCGTTGAACTTATCCTGGAAATACAAGAGGTATGTTTAAAGACAAATTCGTATTTAATATTCCTTTCTGTACAATAACACGTCTCTTAAGAAGTGTGAAATGAAATGCCAAGGACGTGTATATATTTAGAAAGTCTTTAGAAACTACAGGAATGTATAGAAGCGGAGATAATAAACGAAAAAAGGCGTTAAATTTATAAATTTCTCGGGATGTCAGCAGCTGTAGACTGGTACTTCTAATTAGTTCGGTATGATGCCACCAGGGTGGCGCTGCTGGTAGTTGATTGGTACTAAAGTGTGGCACGTGATTCTTTAATTTTTCGCTTTTTATCTTCATAATGGTGTCCTGCTGCAGCTTGCCATCGCAGAGATGAGGACGGGAAGGACTCAAGAGAAAATGGGGTATAGAAATTCGAAGGAAACTAAGGAATATTGGATATATTTTCCGGTTACTTTTACGATAGTCTTGAATATGTTGCTACCAGCCGCCACGTTTCTGTCAACGTACGTGTCTTTATATGTATTTTCTGGGATATTATATGACGATTTCAGTTCTGAATTCAGAATTGTATCTTACATAAAGCACATTACCTAAGGATAAAAGAATCATGGTTTGTCATAAAAGTTGCTTAGTAGCGAGGTGTGGCTCTAGGTCTATAGAGGTTGCTGGCCGTGGCTCGGCTTTGAAATACATTACTGTGATCCGTAAAGACACCTGCTGTATTTTGTCAGTCATTACGAAGTCTTTGCAGTAGGTAGGCCTGTAGGATATTGCCTGTGCGACCAATTTTACAGTTTCAGACAAGCAAAGATAGCGGTAGAGTTTGTTTAACAAAATCCCTTTTTTTTTTTTTCCAAAAGTGGTTTCTCGGTGAGAGCATTTCAGGTCGATGTAAAAAAACCGTAGAAATAAAGTTGCTGATAGCGTGCACATCATACATGTCTTCGTATGCAACAATGCCCAACTGACGTACGAACGTGCATTCTGGATTAGATAGTGGTTTTATGATTGCTTTCTCAATCACTGTATCTTGCTGTTATTTGCTTGTAATTTATTTTTTTTTTATTTTTTAGTTTACTTGCGATTTTAATTCCTGTTTAGAACGTAGCCATAAGTATTGAAAGAGAAGGCACAATAATAATAATAATAATAATAATAATAATAATAATAATAATAATAATAATAATAATAAAATAATAATAATGATAATAATAATAATGATAATAATAATAATGATAATAATAATATTTATGGCCATTTCTTTTCATAGAGATATTTAGCACGAATATGATTGGACATATGACTGGACACAGTACGAACAAGTTAGACTAAGTCTGTGCGCGCTCACACACACATACACATGTATATGTGTATATAGTACATACATAAATGTGCATATATACATTATATGTGTGTGTGTATACAGCTACAGCAGGCACACAAATATATATGTATATGCATATATATACATATAATACTATATAAACGTAAAGATACAAGCTTGCAATAATATTTATGGCCCATTCTCCCCCCCCCCCCCTCACCCCCGAAGGCATTGCCCCAAACGCTATTGCCACAATCACAGGATCTCCATCTCCACCAGGGGTACAATTTAAGCATGGCACTTGATGGCTCCCCGTGGGCAAGCGGTGCCACATGGCACTCATGCAAAATGCATCTCGCGAAGCCATCCTGTTGCATCGCGTATTCAGGTCTATATGTTACGCGCCTTTTTTTTTTTTTTTTTTTTTTTCTTAACCTCTGCAGATGCGAGGGACCAGATGGCTCGGTAGCTTGCGCGCGCATTCTAGTACACGGTTACTTTATTGAATATTTTCTTATTTTATTTTATTTTCTATATTGAGTTATGCTTGTAGGACCAGTATATAGATATGTATATATATATATATATATATATATATATATATATATATATATATATAGTATATATATATATATATATATATATATATATATATATATATATATATATATATATATATATATATATATATGTCACACGCACACACACACACAAACATATATATATATATATATATATATATATATATATATATATATATATATATGCATGCATAAATATATGTAAACTTACGTACATATATACTTATACATATTTCATATGTACAATATTACACATACATAGATAAATATATGAACATTTACACATATACACATATATGTATGTATACATATGTTTGTGCGTATGTATGGATTTATTTATGTATGGATGTTAACAGAACGTGCTTATTATCATATCTTCGATGTATACCGTACCTTTTCTTGTACCGACTTTCACATTCATGGCATCCACTATTATATCTTTTTTATGGAAAAAAATAATATTTTTAAAATACCTGCTACTCTTTCCCCCCTCCCCTCTTTTTACTTATCTGTCTGTTCCTTTTTTTCATTTTTTTTATTTATTTATTTTTTAATCCTCGTTCCTCTCTTCGTGTATCTACTTTTTTTTTTTTTTTTTGCTTTTCATGCAACATTTTTTGTTGTTGTTGTTGAACAGGATACCTGCGGCAAAGCATTCGACGACAAAGGTTGCAATATCGATATCCTTTTCATTGCTTTGAATGATTCCCCCCCCACCCCCACCCCCGTCTCTCTCTCTCTCTCCTTCTCTCTCTCTCTCTCTCTCTCTCTCTCTCTCTCTCACTGATGGGTTAGGACATATCACCTATTTTACATTTATGGTTTCATGTTTAGATATTAGCAATATACAAACTACTTTAACTCATGACGAATTCGTGCTTTTTGTTTTTATGTTTCACTGATGCAATTGGCTTTGAAATAAGAAAGGATATTTTTCCCTGACCTTATCCTCCTTACCAGTTCGTCTCCTTCATCTAAATGACGTTTCAGTCATAAATCGTTCCCACCATTACTTCCCTTATTATTGCAGACTTATCTTTCAGCGATTATACTGGGTGTCCATAAAGTCCCAGTACCGTTACAAGTAATTTTTACTGTAATGGTACTGGGACTTTGTGGACACCCTGTACATATTTTGAAAGCATAGCTGAAGTTGCAGTCGTTTTGTGCAACAGATTCCTGACGAAACGAAATTGCAAAAATCAACGGCAAATCAGCTGCCGTTAGAGGCTTGAAAAGTCGGATATTTTTTTTTATGATGGAATGGAATTATATATATATATATATATATATATATATATATATATATATATATATATATATATATATATATAATATATATATATTTCTATTTATTTGTGGGCATGGCAGAATTGTGATGTATTTGATAAGTTAGGGAATCTTACATTTTTTCTCAGTTTATACATTTACACTTTAAATAAAGTATAAGCCTCGAAGGAAAGATAAACAACGGAGTTTCTGCAAGATCTTTCGACTCAACGTCCTTTATTTAGCAGACAAACTGACTTACATGAGAAATTGAGAGTACAGGGAAGGTCGTATAGGTGATAGATAGGGATTATAAGGGGGAGATTAGTACCTAGAATCCAACACACCTGGAGAATGAGTAACCTATAAATATATATATAATATTATATATATATATATAATATAATTATTATATATTATATATAACCTATACATATATATAATATATATATATATATATATATATATATATATATATATATACATACATACATATACACACGCATTCATTTAAACACACGTTTACAGTTGTATTTGTACTTTACTCAGAGTAACGTCCTTAAATGGTTAACCCTGTTTCAGATGAATCACAAAGAGAGAGAGAGAGAGAGCTCTGAAAAGTAATCATTCTTTCCCATAAGTGCATGGTGATTGTCAACAGAGTTATTAGAGAACTTTCGCAATGTAAATCTGTTCCTTGGAGTTTCAGCCAGAATATCTGATTTTCCCGAGAATTTTTCTATCTTAGAATGCAAAATAATATGTGTATATGAATGTATGAATGTGTTTACTTTCTAAGCAGGGATGAAATTAATTTTTTTATATGAAAAGATTCTCTCGTCAGCTAAGTTCTCTTACCGGGGTATTTATTTGGACCCCCAAAAACACTGCGATGCCATGAGAGTAATCCGATCATGGTATGATATACTATAGTAGATTCACATCAGCCGTGCATTTGGTGTCTAGGCCAGTCGCTTACGACGCTCCTAATTGGCTGTTGATAAGCCAATCGCAGGGCTGGAAACTCTCCTCAGTCTCTCGAGAGAGTTCACATGGGTAGGGTCTATGTTCCACCTCTTCTGAGGATACGTTTTTCAAAAATATCCCTCAGTAGAGGTGGAACATGCATCCTGCCTATGTGAACTCTCAAGAGAGACTCAGGAGAGTTTCCAGCCCTGTGATTGGCTTATCAACAGCCAATCAGGAGCGTCGTAGATGTGAATCTATTATAGCATTTTGATACTCGGGTCAGGGAACGCGGCTAAATCCACGCATTGGCTGGGAGTGGTTGAACATGATGGGGAAAAAAGGAAAGTTGAAATGCGTAGTTGAATAATCATAAAAAAAATATGGGAGTGAGAGTACGATTTACTGTTCGAATTCTTTTTGTGTATTCTTACTCTCTTTTTGTCACTTGGTTTAAGATTTTTATTTCCTGACAATAATGAAAAACGTTAGTTATTGATAGCTTGCAGTCTTAGTTAGTTAATTTAATCATATATTTCAAGCAAACAAGTTTATTTATTTATGGTGGCTAGCTAAAATAATTTTCTTAAGAGATCAGATGTTTAGAATTTTAAAAGCAAAAATATATCACAGTGTACCCAACAGTATCATTCACAGTACTCTTCAGTTGTATTTCTCCAACATAACTTCCTCCGGTGGAAAATAATTCGACCATAAAATTTTCGAATTCCATCTCATTTTTTTCCGCTTTCGTAATTTTCCTTTCTCCAATTTTACCAAAAATTGACCTTTTTTTTTGTGTCCGGAGGTTTTAATGAGGATTAATTGGTCTTAATGGAACGGACCACGATGACACTTTTATTTGGACTCTGTCGTAATAAGGGACATTCTCTCTCTCTCTTTCTCTCTCTCTCTCTCTCTCATACACACACCCACAAATTATTTTTCGCTCTGTGGTCTCCTACGTCGACATTCTTACGATATCATATCACACACACACTCATTCACACACACACACACACACACACACACACACACATATATATATATATATATTATATATATATATATATATATATATATATATATATATATATATATCTTAATAAAAGGAGCCCATAAAAACACCAAATGTAGAGAGAAAAGTACTATATTTTCAGAGACTGCTGTCTTCTCTTCAGGTATATGAATGAGAAAAGTTTACAGAAAAGGTGGGGGTATTTATACCAAGAGATTCGTCCACAAGTAAGCCAATTTAGGTCACCCCGCTGATAATCTTCCTTAATCTTCTTAAGCGTTGGTTGAATGAACACTGCGTCGACGATGTCCGATGTCCAAAATTAAACGCATTAGTGCCCAGCATCAAATTTAAAGTTGAATGGGAAACAGACAACAAAATTCCTTTTCTTGATGTTTTAATAATCAGAGACACGACAGAATACAAATTTACCATATACAAGAAAACCAACGTTCTCCACTTTCATATATTCACTACTTTAGCTATCATGACAATTACTATCAAGATAGGTCTAGCTAGCAACCTATTCTTAAGAGCCTTACGAATTTGTTCCCCAGATTTCTGGAAAAAGAATTTGAAACTAATTCGCAAGCAACTTTCATCTTTAAAGTATCCTGACCATATAAGTTGAGAAAGCAATTCAAAAAGCAAAACGTAATTTTCTTACCGACCCCCTAAAGACAAGACCAGAGACACACCCAACAATAAAATAAAAATTCCCCACCCTGGAGACGATTAAGAGAGTAACTCACACCCTTGGGAAATCCAACCCTTTTTGCATTTAACCTACCCAAATACCTTAGCCAATCCCTGATTAACGTCCAACAAAAAGACATCGCCAAAGACTCTGGGGTATATTGAGATCCCATTGCCAGGACTTGTGACCAATCTTACATCGGATTTACAGGTAAATCACTTCCCCAGAGATTAATACAACACAAACGGTCAGTTAGGTATGGACAACAGACTCGGCTATTTTCCAACCATATAAATGAACATAACCATAGAATAAACTGGAATATGTCACGTGTAATTTATAGCAGCAACTGCCGGTACAAGAGTCAAATGATGGAATCGGCCTTAATAAAAGAGAAGCAGGTAATGAACATCTCAAAAGGGAATTGGACATCGGACATCGTCGACGCAGTGTTCATTCAACCAACGCTTAAGAGATTAAAGGAAGATTATCAGCGGGGGTGACCTAAATTGGCTTACTTTGTGGACGAATCTCTTGGTATAAATACCACCTTTTTCTGTAAACTTTTCTCATTCATATACCTGAAGAGAGAGACAGCAGTCTCTGAAATTATAGTACTTTTTTCTCTCTACATTTTGGTGTTTTTATGGGCTCCTTTTATTAGATGGAATTCTGTTGTTACAGAACACTTTTACCAGTCATATATATATATATATTAACTATCGGCTAAGACCTAGTAAAGTATCTTCAAATACTAAGGGTTCTTATTTTCTTATACTCCCAGATAGTAATCTTTAGCCAATTTCAAGGCAATTCGTCCTTTTTTTATTTTATAGCTTAATCTTTGTCGTTTTGGGCGTCACCTCAAAACCACAATTAAAATAGTTTCTGGGTTTACCATACCCTTCTTCTCAAAATGCTCCTATTTTAACCTATTTCTGATACCTTCTTAGAATAGATCATTATTCCTCTTAATATTCCAATCTTAAAATCTGTCTTTTTTTGTCACCGAAAACAGTAACTGTGTGGATATTGCCGATTATTCATTTTTTTATCATATCTTATGTATCTAGATTGTGCATGTTACAGTCTGTATTTTTTATACTCCTCCATGTATATGGCCGTGTACTGAAAATAAATGTATTATTATTATTATTCTATCACAGTCCTGCAATTCGACTGGGTGTATTTACAGGGGTCGGTTTCCGGTTTGCATCCTGTCTCCTAAGGAGTTCATCACTTTCCTCACCATGGCGCGCTGTTTCTAGTAGCACACTCTTTCTGCGTCGGTCGTGGAGCTACTTCAGCCTCTAGTTTTTCCAGATTCCCATTCAGGGATCTTGGGATCGTGCCTAGTGTTCCTATGATTATGGGTACAATTTCCACTGGCATATCCCATATCTCCTTCTTATTTCTATTTTCAGGTCTTGATACTTATCCATTTTTTCCCTTCTCTTCAACTCTGGTGTCCCATGGTATTGCGACATCAATGAGTGATACTTTCTTCTTGACTTTGTCAATCAACTTCACGTCTGGTCTATTGACACGTATCACCCTATCCGTTCTGATACCATAGTCCCAGAGGGTCTTTGCAAGATCGTTTTCTAACACTCCTTCAGGTTGGTGTTCTTACCACTTATTACTGCATGGTAGCTGATGTTTCTTGCACAGGCTCCTTGGAGGGCTTTATTATTATTATTATTATTATTATTATTATTATTATTATTATTATTATTATTATTATTATTATTATTATTATTATTATTATGAGTCCTGAAAAAATCTAGTGGTTTCAAGATTATCCAGATGTTGGCTGGTTTTCACAAACACAGACATAAAATTGTAAACCTGTTTACCCACCCCGTTATCAGCTATGATTTTGAAACGATGGATGGTTGTTTAGTTCTTATTTGTTTTTCTTTTCAGGGAAGGAGCGCACTGA
The DNA here is from genome assembly GCF_015104395.2 of Macrobrachium nipponense. Classification (NCBI taxonomy): domain Eukaryota; kingdom Metazoa; phylum Arthropoda; class Malacostraca; order Decapoda; family Palaemonidae; genus Macrobrachium; species Macrobrachium nipponense. The sequence continues at coordinate 13,282,071 of NC_087202.1, forward strand.
GCGGGAAATACGAGCGAGAAATGAGAGCTTGCTAAGACCGACAGCGAGGTTACTGCTTGTGATTTTACGTGAGTTTTTAACATAATGCTACATTTACGATACTTCTTTAGATGTAATTTAGTTCTGTGTACGTTTGGTTATGTCAGAATGACCGTCAGAAGATATCTATGTAGGTCGGGAAGTTATTGATTTTTTTTACATTATGCTACATTTACGCCACTTTCATTTTTTTTCTTTTTTTCTTTTTATCAAATGTAGTTCTGTTTACGCTTTGTTTTTGTCAGAAGACATCTATGTAGGTCAGAACATTTTAGATTTTTTTAACATAATGCTACATTTACGCTACTTGTGTTTTTTTTTCATCAAATGTAGTTGTGTTAACGTTTTGTATTTTAAAATTCCCGTCAGTAGATATCTATGTAGGTCTAAAAACTGTTGATCTCAAATAAACGAAAAATCGCAATTTAACCTAATTTCTAATTTTTATTGGAAACTCACTTATTATATCCATATTTTCGAGATGCTCCCACCAGAAGGCAAGGGTTATGTACAGTTAATGTGAGTTGTATCATCATTTCATTATCGTATGAGGTAGAAACGGAGAGGAACAAGAGAGGGTTATTGATTCTGTAAACACAGAAGGAAGTAGTGAGTTCAGTGTTCTAGAAATAGGTACGAGGGACTTGTCGAAACAGCTGGACCTTAAATGTTTGTACTTTTAGTGAGTATTATATATAATATTATATATATATATATATATATATATATATATATATATATATTTATATATATATATTTGTGTGTGTGTGTGTGTGTGTGTGTCCTATCGTGATAGCCTTGTGGGTAACGAGCTTCACTGTACGTCCTAAATTCTTGGTTCCGTGGTTCGCACCCATGAGCCGACGAATTTCTTATCGAATAAAAATTTCCCTTCCGTTAACATATATGAAAATATATTAATTCCGAGGTAGAGCGAATTGGATATTAAAGGACATATGTAACTTAATGCGTATATTATGTGTGGCTGTGTTTGTGTGTATATATATGTATGTATATGTTCTCATATATATACTGTACATATACACACATACATATATATGCGCTATATATTTGTATTTATATTCAAAGAAACCATTCTGAGATATTTTTGTGGTTTTCTACTTTGGATGTTCAGAATTTATTTTTTTTATTATTAAATCATTTTTAAATCACGTCCATTTTGATAAAGACTTATTAACAAAATAGAACGATTTACTGCTTTATGACCTTGTACTCAGCTCTATTCATATGCCATAAGCATTATTTTATGGGTGCATTTAGTTTCGTGTATTTTTAATTTCCAATTTTACCGAGTTTCAAATAATTGATGTTGACATTTAGCTTCACATTCCTCACTCTCATCACCATTCTTATTCATCCTACATTCAACTTCTGCAATGTATTATAACAAGATTATCACTTAGTCATGTCACAACAACAATATCTTGCATTCCTTTTGAACTAATACTCAAACTTTTGTGAGGTAAATTGATCGTAATTGTCTTTACGCAGGAGTGTGGTTCAACTAAAAATGATAAAAAATAATTTAGATTTTATTCCAGTTCCATTACTTTTTCCCAGTCAGCAGATTGCAGCTTTGTCCTCCTCCTCCTCCTCCTCCTCCTCCTCCTCCTCGCATTTTCTTTTTGGTGCTAGCTCAAGGTAATTAATCTTCCCTGTGTCGGGCAGGGCAAACTTCGGATTTACGTTTTTCCAAGTAGACTTCTATTTTTTTTTTTTTTTTTTTTTTGTGCGAGAAAACAATCACTTTGCGACATTAAAATCTTCGTCTCTTGGTGGTCTTTGTTTTAAGTTGGGCTGGAAAATATTATTAACATTTATGATGATGCTAAGAAAAATTCCCAATCTCGTGAAAAACAGTTTATGTCATAAAAGACCACAATTATATAGTGAATAATATCAACCGTGTAAAAGGCAAAAGCATAGAGCTTCCTGTCAGTGGTAATTTTTAAATATATATATATATATATATCTATATATATATATATATTTATATATATATATATATATATATATATATATATACATATATATATATATATATATATATAATATATATATACATACATATATATATATTCTGTATTTATTTGTATGCTCGGATGTCTTTGCTTTTATCATTTACATTAGTGATACAGTTGACCATACAATTGTGGATTCGTGATAAAGCTAACTGTTTATGAACGCTCTTTTTTCCTGCTATCGCGAAGAGTTTAATATCAAGGTATTGTGGAATCACATATGAACTCGATTATAGCAAACGGTACTTTTTATCAGTTCTGAGATTTTATTATTATTATTAGTGTTTTTTTTTCTATAGTGTGTGTGTGTGTGGGGGGGGGGGGGGTGGGGGGGGGGGGGGGGGGGGGGGGGGGTGGCGGGGCGCGGGTTCCGGGTTGCATCCTGCCTCCTTAGGAGTCCATCACTTCCTCACTGTGTGCGCCATTTCAAGGATCACACTCTTCTGCCTGAGTCCTGGAGCTACTTCATCCTCAAATTTTTTCAGATTATTATTACTATATATATATATAATATATATATATATATATATATATATATATATATTATATATATATATATATATACACCACACTATTATTATTACGATATATAGCTCATCAGTTTAGCCTGGATGAGATCGCTAGCAGGGCGCATGTGCAAACGCTGTTAACAAGAAATTCTATTCTTCATCATCACTCTATATTTTGAAGAGAATTTCCCCGATCTATGTTACAGCCACCTGGCATTTGAGAATCGTATGCAATGGCTCCATTCGAAAACAGGTCATCGTGGCACGCACTCACGCCAGACACCAAACATTCTCTCGTTACATGACATATACATGACTCTAGAACTATGTCATTTTTGGCCATGTTTTGTGCAGGAATGAACTAATCCTAGTATATATATCGTATTCATGCAGCTGTATCGTTATACAGCAAGCTTTGTTACTTTTGTTAAAATATTCAAACGTAATTTTGGAAGTATCTGATGTATTTGTT
>NC_087202.1:13285632-13318137 GCF_015104395.2 Macrobrachium nipponense
GCCTACCCATGTGAACTCTCAACAGAGACTGAGAGTTTCCAGCCCTGTGACTGGCTTATCAACAGCCAATCAGGAGCGTCGTAAAGGGAGTGCCCTAGACATTCAAATGCACGGTTGATGTGAATCTACTATAGTATGAATGCCCACGTGGTAAAAATCAACGTTTGTGTACAGATTATCCCAGCGAATCTCTAAAACGAAACCCGGAAAATAAAATCCTTTGAGAACATGCAAATGACAGTGAGGCTGCAATGGCGAAGGGAAGATGAACTGTGGGAGACGGTAGAAAAATAAATGCTCTCTTTTACAGAGAACCGACTTTTCTTCGGAAGATCTCTACGCTAAGAGAAGCAGTGACCCCTCTCGTTAACGAGGAGATCCTCTTGAAAAAGGGGATTACGAAGAGAGCTGAAAAGGACCTCAAAGAAGGAAGGAAAAAGAACATTTTCTCTCGTAGGAGGGGGAAAAGGGGGAGTAGGAGGAGGTGGAGGAGTAGGAGGAGGATGGAGAAGGAGGAGGTGGAGGAGGAGGGTGAATAGAAAGGGGGCGTTCTGTACACAACTATCAGAGAAGGGGCAGTCCTACAGGAGGGGCGCTATTTTTCTAATTATTCTCCCGCAACTGCGAGAGAACTTGGAGGGAGATGTGATGATGATGATGGTGAGGCAGTTCAGAAGTCTTTTATTCCACGAGGAAAACTCATGTAAGCGCACTTCTTCAAAATGTTCTTTTCGTGTTGTGAAGAGAGAGAGGAGAGAGAGTGGGAGGAGGAAACGTTGGGAATGGAGACGTTGAAAGAGAAAGTCAAAAGTCTTAATTCCTCCTCAAAGAATCTAATGTGAGCATATTTTCTCTTTTGCTGTGTGTGTATGTGTGTGTCTGTACATTCAAAAAGAATTCCCCTTTTATAAAACTATATAATACCCGCTCATTAGATGCTAAAGTATGAACTTTGTCGTGCTATTGAACATATGAACTTATAGTACATTCGTATTACACGCTCGTTGCACATTGAAATGTGCATTCTGTTGCGCTATTGCTATGAGAAATCAAAGATCCACAGTTAGGTTTTGAAGATATTCGAAAGTGCGCATTTCAGAACGAATCCTGGGGGCCTGATCATACGTTCAAAACTGCAACCTCAAAGCGCCGGTTTGCTAAATGGCATCTATCAAACTGATAATAAACATTATGGTAAGATAGCCTCTGATAAGTTTTACCTTGGCATAAGAAAAGCGGCAAAATCTGAAGAAAAAAAAACAGTCGGTACAAAGTTCATTATGAATGATGCCGAGAGAGAATCGTTAGATAAAGTAAATACACAGGTGATAAAATAAAACAACTCATAAACAAGTTTAGCGATCCTTTACCCTCTGTCCATTTCCCTGGTTTAGTTTTCTGTAAGAGAATACTATGAGATGGTCTATTTGTCTGTCCATCCGTTCGCACACTTTTTAATATCCGCTATCAGATCTTTAAAAACTAGTGAGGCTAGAGGGCTGCAAATTGGTATGTTGATCATCCACCCTCCAGTCATCAAACGTACCAAATTGCAGCCCTCTAGCCTTAGTAGTTTTCATCTTATTTAATGTTAAAATTTAGCCATGATCGTGCGTCTGGTAACTCAAACAACACAGGCGGGGCCACGCGGGCTCACAGTTTGCATGGACCGCGGCTCTGTTTTCGGTGGCCTTGATAATATACTATAGAGGCTGTACAGAAAACTATTCTCCGACGCAATTTGTGCTTAGTTTTTTTTCTTTTAATTTCCGCTATACCTTTCTTTACTAATATGACAAATTTGTTAATCAATTTCTATTTTTTTGTATCTAACAAACCTTCCAGTCTAACAATGGGATAATTTTCTGGGAAGTAGACACCTGGTTCCGCATATGTTCAACTGGTGTTCTATAGGATACTTAAAAAAAAACTCCCCCTAAAAGAGCAGCTGTTAGTAAATCCTGTCGTGGAACCCTCTCCGAATACTTAACAGGGGGCATAAGCATAATCTATGAACGTAAATTTATTCCTTTATATATATTTCTTTATAGGTCCTCTCACAGCCTTGTTTCAAAAGGTTTCGGAAACTTATCATGAATAAATAAATAGTAAGACTTTTCGCAGTTCGCAGGTTCGACTGATGTACTACAGGAGTCTCTCTCTCTCTCTCCTCTCTCTCTCTCTCTCTCTCTCTCTCTCTCTCTATAGAGCCATCTTGCTTGGTGAGACGTACCCACGTGAAGTCAGATTAATCAACAGATATCACAAGTTTAACATACGACTAGAATTTGAGAAATATCTAGAAGTGTCGTGAACTATCGGTGATAAGATTAGTGTGAAAATAGTAGGATAAAGCGTCTTCTAGTTAGTTTATCAAGTGTAATACATATAAATCAGAACAAGATGCAGTAAGCCTTCCAACTGCGGGAAGAGGTGGCGTAATTTGGCGTGTTTAGCAGATTCGCAATACGATGAGGTAGCAGGAAGGGAACTGGCATTTCTCATCTATGAAATCAGCAACAGTCCTAACCAAAAAGATACAAAAGCATTCATAGATATATTAGAAGGATATAATCCTTCAAACTGGAACAAATCTAATGAAAACATCTTGAAAATAATTGAATAAGTTCCAAATAAAAATCCAAGTGGTCAAGAGACTCATAAAGAAAATATACATAAACCAACATATTCCGACAAAGAAAATGAATAAGGTGAATCTTGTGAATATCCTAATTGATGCATTTAGGAAAGGAGAATGCCAAAAGCATGCAAACTGTGTAAGGTTTGGTATAGCATAGTCAATCCACAAAACCTACTCAGAAAATGTGCTGCATGCAACATTCCGACCCATCCACAGTGTGCTGAGGTAATACAAGATTTGAGAAAAGATACAAGAATTTTTTGTTCAAACATGTCTATCATGGATAGACAATGTTATTAAATCAAGATTGAATGTACAAAATAGTTGAGGATGGAAGAAGAAGAGGAAGAGGAAGAAGAAGAAGAAGAAAAAAGAAGAGGAAAACGGAAGAGAAGTAAACAAAAAAGAAATGACAGAAAAAATAAGGAAAACAAAGAACAAGATAAAAGTATGGATGCAGAGATACTCATTGATACTACATATGAGGCAATAAAGCAGCATACCTACGAAGAAATAAATTACGATATGACAACAGAAAAGCAAATCCCGAAGAGGCTCTACCCAGATCTATACAATGACGGGAAAGAGGAAAAAAATAGACAAGAAAGACAAAATCTGCAACCTTTTGAAAAGAGGGAATTGCATTTAGATTTGGAGAAATGATGTTACTACAAACATCCTAAGATATGTCAAAACTATGAAAAAATATATGGGTAAATGTGCATACTTAGATGGATATGGGGATGATTGCAGAGATCTGCATCCAAAAATATGTAAAAACCTAAAAGAAGGAAAAGGATGTAAATTCGACAAAAAATGCAAATATATGCACCCATGTAGCCATGAATCATAATCAAATAAATAACCAACCAAGTAATAAAAATCCAAAATAAGAAAAGAAACAAATAAAGAGAGAAAAATCAAGAATATCAGGTAAAAGAGAAAGCAAAAAAACACCACCCAATGAGATATGCAGAGGTGTCAGCAAAAAATTTCAAAGCATCAGCTCCGAAATTCTACTCAAGAGATAATAACTGTATTTATTATGCAAGAGGATATTGCAGAAACGGAGAAAATTGCAGATTCAGACACAAAATGAATATTATGATGAAGGAACAAGATCAAATATTATGGAAAAGTTGGATTTTTTTAATGTCAGAATTTCTGGAAATGAAAAAAAGAACAACATACCAGAACAGGAAAGAGACATGGGAAAATCCTTATTACTACCAGTATTAAATGAAGGAGGAAAAACACGCAAACCATCATAGTGATGATGCGCAGGGTTTAGTTACGAGTAACTCAAAAAGAAAAATAGAGTACTTAGAAGAACTAACCCAAAATGAAAAGAAAATAGATATAATGAATATAAGTGAAACCTGGTATTCCCAAGAGACTGGGAATGATGATCAAATAAAAGGGTTCCAAACTTATAGATCAGATAGAAAAAATAGGAATCAAGGGGGACCGCAATATATGGGAAAGACAAAAAACAAGGAAAAATATATGAGAAATATAGTAACTCAGAATGTGAACTAATAGCGTAGAATTTGAATCTGAAAAATTGATGAACATAGTAATAATATAGACCTCCTAATACTAAAGAGTTTGACTTAATAATTGAAAAATGGATGATATATGTAGAAAATCACAAGGACTGGACCTATTCTCCTATCTGGTGACTTCACTTTCCTTTCGTAGAATAGAAAGAACGAATAGGAGATTGTGGTTGTACTTATACATATAAAAAAGAGAGTAATAGTAGTGCAGAAGATAAGAGGCAATTTGAAAAGCTATTAAGATATGCTACTAGAATACAACATTCAACAAATAAATCACCTGCCACAAGAAGGAAAATACTTTAGACCTAGTATTGTGAACGAGATGAATTATGTTAAAGAAATAATAGTTTATAATGCGAGTATTTCAGACCATAATGTCATAGAATTAACAGTTCATTCCAAAGCAAGTGAAATAGAGATAAGCAAGAAATGAAAAAGTGGAAGGATATGGAAAATACAACTTCTACAGTAAAAAATATAAAATGGTCAGAAATTAATGAAGAATTAAACAAAGATTGGGATAACATTTTCTGTAAGTGAGACATAAGGGTAAATACGGAGATATTATATAAAATATTAGGAGAAAATAGTGGGAAAAATATATACCGAAGAAGAAAAGTAAACATCATTCATGCATACAAGAGACAGAAGGATCTTGTTCCAGAAAATCAGAAAGTGGAAAAAAGGTCTTGCAAAAGAAAAAAATGCATGGAAAGTTATAGAACTAAAAAGTAAGATAGAATGCAGAACAAAAGATTATACAATCAAAAGAAAATGAAAAACGGGACTTGGAAGAAAAAACCCTATTAAATATCAAGCAAAACCCCCAAACTATTATACTCATATGCGAAGAAGATGAATAAAAGAAGAATAGAAATAGGCCCTCTGAGAATTGAAGGGAGATTAACGAATGAAAAAAAAGGAAATTTGCAACATACTGGCAGAAACGATATAAGAGAGAATTCACCCCTAGATTAGATAATGGAAGATAATGATATAGAAGTAAGGGATGAAAATAGTGAATATTTAGCTGACATAGATATTAATGAAGCTGATATTGTGCAGGCTATAAATGAAATTAAAATGGAGCTGCTGCAGGGCCTGATGGAATTCCTGCTATTTTGTTAAAGAAAGTAGTTCATTCTATCGCAAAGCCACTTGCAATATTATTAAAAGACAAAGTGTAGATACAGGCAAGATTTATGATGAGCACAAATTAGCATATATTACCCCTACTTTCAAAAGTGGATCTAGACTAGAGGCAAGTAATTATAGGCCTGTGAGTCTAACATCACATATTATGAAAGTGTATGAAAGGGTAATGAAGAAAAATATTATGAAACATTTAATAAAAAATAATTTGTTTAATAAAGGACAACATGGTTTCGTACCCGGAAAAAAGTACACAAACCCAACTGTTAGTCCACCGTGAGGAACATATTCAAAAATATGAAAAGCGGAAATGAAACAGATGTGGTTTATTTAGACTTTGCAAAAGCTTTTGATAAGTAGACCATAATATATTAGCGAAGAAAATTAGAAAACACATATCGTGGATAAAGTAGGAAGATGGTTAAAAGAATTTTTACACAACAGAAAACAGATAGTTATTGCAAACGACGAGAAATCGGATGAAGCCAAGGTAATATCCGGTGTGCCGCAAGGTACGGTGTTAGCTGCAATACTGTTTGTTATTATGATTGAAGACATAGACAATAATGTTAAGGATTCGGTAGTGAGTAGTTTCGCAGATGACACAAGAATAAGTAGAGAAATTACTTGTGATGAAGATAGGAACGCTCTACAAAGAGACCTTAACAAAGTATACGATTGGGCAGAGGTAAATAGGATGGTATTTAACTCTGATAAATTTGAATCAATAAACTATGGAGACAGAGAAGAAAGCTATATGCATATAAGGGACCTAATAATGAGACAATCACAAATAAGGAAGCAGTTAAAGACCTTGGTGTGATGTTGAATAGGAACATGTTATGCAATGATCAAATAGCAACTCTGTTGGCAAAATGTAAAGCAAAAATGGGAATGTTGTTACGGCACTTCAAAACAAGAAAAGCTGAACACATGATTATGCTTTATAAAACATATGTTCGTAGTCCACTTGAATATTGCAATATGATATGGGGGTACCCACACTATCAAAAGGATAATTGCACAAATAGAGAGTGTACAAAAGGTCCTTTACAGCTAGAATAGAAGAAGTTAAAGACCTTGACTACTGGGAAAGACTACAATTCTTAAAATTATATAGTCTAGAAAGGAGAAGAGAACGCTACATGATAATTCAGGCATGGAAACAGATAGAAGGAATAGCAGAAAATATCATGGAACTAAAAATATCAGAAAGAGCAAGCAGAGGTAGATTAATAGTGCCCCAAAACTAGAACAGGAAAAATAAGGTAAAGCACACAGGAACATTAATCCACTACGCACCGCCATCGCATCGATAATGCAGCGTCTATTCAATGCGTTGCCAGCTCATCTGAGGAATATATCAGGAGTGAGCGTAGATGTGTTTAAGAATAAGCTCGACAAATATCTAAACTGCATCCCAGACCATCCAAGATTGGAAGATGCAAAATATACCGGGAGATGTACTAGCAACACTCTGGAGACATTAGAGGTGCCTCACACTGAGGGACCTGGGGCAACCCGAACAAGATGTAAGGTCTGTAAGGTAAGGTAAGGTCTCTCTCTCTCTCTCTCTCGTGAATTTCTCGATAGGCTTCTAAATGCTGAGAAATTTCTAAAGATTTCCAAAGCTCATGAATAAGTAAATACGTTCATTTCACAGTCAACAGCGTTTGGACTGCTGTGTTACATATTCTCTCTCTCTCTCTCTCTCTCTCTCTCTCTCTCTCTCTCTCTCTCTCTCTCTCGCGTGAATTTCCTGGCACGGTTCTAAATGTTGAGAAAATTTGAAAGATTTCCACAGCTCATGAATAAGCACAAATTATTTCATTTCACAGTCCACAGGATTTGGACTGCTGGTGTTACACTCTCTCTCTCTCAACCAACGAAAACCCGTCTCTCAGTTTTTATCACAACGGCGAAGGACAAAAGTGGCGTTCGCCCCGCGTCTCTTTTTGAGGGTATAAATACGTAGCCAACTGAGAAACCAATACTCCTAAACTCATTTGGTACGTTCGAGCAACCGGGAGAATATATAATAATAATAAAATAATAATAATAATAATATAATAATAATAATAATAATAATAATAATCCAAAGAAACCTCATAATCACATGAGTTAATAAATAAAATGAAAAGTAAATCCACACTAATATGTCTGATCTGTTATTTAAAAATACAAAGCAGAGAGCTTTCGAAGACCTGACACGGTCCTCCTTGTCAATCTGAATACAATTACTAACAGTGACCATACAAGAACTCTGTTTTTTGACTAGTTTACAAATAGCCTGTTGATGATGGTTAGTTGGCTCTTCACGTTATCCCCTCGTTCTCCAACGGCAAACCAGCTAATCGCCTAGATCTTCGAAGTGGCGCGGTTCGTCTCTTGAATCGTTTGATGTGTTGTCCATAGCAGCTTGGGCGCCTGAAACTAGGGACACGGATGGGTCTCTGTTACCTGAACGGAAGAAGATGAGGCAGCGGCAGTATCAGAGGTGGCTAGATTATTGGTGTTATTACCATGCAAACCTATATCTGTTATAATCTCTGATAAACTGACAGCAAATTATTTCATTTAAAATAAAAATCTTCTTGCGTAAAGGCTTTATTGCCTTCCATAGAGAGACCTCTGTTAATAATTGCTCCTTCAACTAACCTTCTAATACCTGTATCCTTACTATTGAAAATTACTTTTGACTCGTTCCAATTAATGCGGTGATCGTCATTTAAACTATGTGAGACTAGTGCATTATTCTCAGCATGCAAATAATAAGCTCTTTTGTGTTCATTGATTCTGATTGGTAGTCCCCTCCCACTTTCTCCGTAATATTTCTTATCGCAATCCAGACAAGGTATTTCATAAACACCAATTCTTGTTAAAGCTTTGGTTGGAGTTATATTTTGCATGAAACAGCCTTTGAGTGTATTCTTATTGTTGAATACCAGGTTGACCTTTTCTTCGCCTTTTTCATTTACTGTTTTTCTAATATTATGTAAGTCAATATGAATACAAAAAGAATCAAAAAAGTATCTAACCTTACCATTTAATCCCAACTTACATACATATTAGAAAAACAGTAAATGAAAAAAGGTGAAGAAGAGGTCAACCTGGTATTCAACTATAAGAATATATGATGTATAAACAAATGCAACGTAGGCCTATATATATATATATATATATATAATATATATATATATATATATATATATATATATATATATATGATATATATTATATATAGGCCTACGTTGCATTTGTTTATACATACCATATATTCTTATAGTTGAATACCAGGTTGACCTCTTCTTCACCTTTTCATTTACTGTTTTTCTAATATTGATGTAAGTTGGATTAAATGGTAAGGTTAGATACTTTTTTGATTCTTTTTTGTATTCATATTGACTTACATAATATTAGAAAACAGTAAATGAAAAAGGCGAAGAAAAGGTCAACCTGGTATTCAACAATAAGAATATATTATTATATAATATATATATATATATATATATATATATATATATATATATAGATAGATAGATAGATAAGAGATAGATAGATAGATAGATAGATGATAGACAGATAGATAATATAAAAAGGTCGAAGTTGCTATTTCACGAACCTCATGTGTTTCTAATCATATATTCTTTTAAAACGTTAAAATAAGATGCTAAAAGAAAAAATTAACCACAAATAAACAGCAAATTATTATTTTTATCCGAGAAATATATCTGACACTTCCTCCAAAAATGAATTATCTTTTTATAAGTTAAATGAGTTTCTAAGGAAAAAAAGTTAAGTATATCTTAGTTTAACAAGACCACCGAGCTGATTAACAGCTCTCCTATGGCTGGCCCGAAGGATTAGATATTTTCACGTGGCTAGGAACCAATTATTTACCTAGCAACGGGACCTACAGCTTATTGTAAGATCCGAACCACATCATCTCGAGAAATGAATTTCTAATCACCAGAGATAAATTCCTCTGGTTCCGCATTTGCGGCAGTGGGGAGCGAACACAGGCTACCAGATTGATAGTCGCCGAGTGCAGTTCCCACTCGTCCAGTGAGGAACTTGCGGGATGCCAAACCATCGTGCCTATATTATGAGACAATTTGGGAATAACTGGATATTAATGTCTTAATATCTCGCTCACTATAGATTCACATCAACCGTGCATTTGATGTCTAGACCAGTCCCTTACGACGCTACTGATTGGCTGTTGATAAGCCAATCACAGGGTCTGGTTACTCTGTCTTTCTCGAGAGTTCACATAGGGAGGATATATGATGCACCTCTCCTGAAATGAAGCCTACCCATGTGAACTCTCAACAGAGACTGAGAGTTTCCAGCCCTGTGACTGGCTTATCAACAGCCAATCAGGAGCGTCGTAAGGGACTGGCCTAGACATCAGATGCACGGTTGATGTGAATCTACCATAGCATGAATGCCCACGTGGTAAAAATCATCGTTTGTGTAGAGATTATCCCAGCGAATTTCTAAAAAAATGAACCCGGAAAAATAAAAAAAAAAAAAAAATTCTTTTGAGAACATGCAAATGACAGTGAGGCTGCAATGGCGAAGGGGAAGATGAACTGGGAGACGGTAGAAAAATGCTCTCTTTTACAGAGAACCGACTTTTCTTCGGGAAGATCTCTACGCTAAGAGAAGCAGTGACCCCTCTCGTTAACGAGGAGACCTCCTTGAAAAAGGGGATTACGAAGAGAGCTGAAAAGGACCTCAAAGAAGGAAGGAAAAAGAACATTTTCTCTCGGAGGAGGAGGAGGAGGAGTAGGGGGAAAAGGAGGAGGAGGGTGAATAGAAAGGGGGCGTTCTGTACACAACTATCAGAGAAGGGGCAGTCCTACAGAGGGCGCTATTTTTCTAATTATTCTCCCGCAACTGCGAGAGACTTGGGAGGGAGATGTTGATGATGATGATGGTGAGCAGTTCAGAAGTCTTTTATTCCACGAGGAAAACTCATGTAAGCGCATTCTTCAATGTTCTTTTCGTGTGTGAAGAGAGAGAGAGAGAGAGAGTGGGATGGAGACGTTGAAGAGAAGTCAAAAAGTCTTAATTCCTCCTCAAAGAATCTCATGTGAGCATATTCTTCTTTTGCGTGTGTGTGTATGTGTGTGTGTCTGTACATTCAAAAGAATTCCCCTTTATAAAACTATATAATACCCGCTCATTAGATGCTAAAGTATGAACTTTGTCGTGCTATTGAACATATGAACTTATAGTACATTCGTATTACACGCTCGTTGCATAATTGAAATGTGCATTCTGTCGCGCTATTGCTATGAGAAATCAAAGATCCACAGTTAGGTTTTGAAGATATTCGAAAGTGCGCATTTCAGAACGAATCCTGGGGCCTGATCATACGTTCAAAACTGCAACCTCAAAGCGCCGGTCTGCTAAATGGCATCTACCAAACTGCTAATAAACATTATGGTAAGATACCCTCTGATAAGGTTTTACTTGGCGTAAGAAAAGCGGCAAAATCTGAAGAAAAAAATCAATAAACATGTCGGTACAAAGTTCATTATGAATGATGCCGAGAGAGAATCGTTAGATAAAGTTAATACACAGGTGATAAAAATAAAAACAACTCGTAAACAAGCTTAGCGATCCTTTCCTTCTGTCCCATTTCCCTGGTTTAGTTTTCTATAAAAGGAATACTATTGAGATGTCTATTTGTCTGTCCATCCGTTCGCACTTTTACTATCCGCCCTCAGATCTTAAAACCCACTGAGGTTAGAGGGCTGCAAATTGGTATGTTGATCATCCACCCTTCAGTCATCAAACGTACCAAATTGCAGCCCTCTAGCCTTAGTAGTTTTGATTTTATTTAATGTTAAAGTTAGCCATGATCGTGCGTCTGGTAACTCAACAACACAGGCGACCACAGCTGGCTGACAGTTGCATGGACTGTGGTTCTGTTTTCGGTGGCCGTGATTTTATACTGTAGAAGCTGTACAGAAAACTATTTCTCCGACGCAATTTGTGCTTATTTTTTTTTTTCCGCTATACCTTTCTTTAGTAGTATGACAAATTTATTAATCAATTTCTATTTTTTGTATCTAACAAACCTTCAGTCTTAACAATGGGATAATTTTCTAGAAGTAGACACCTTGGTTCCGCATATGTTCAACTGGTGTTCTATAGGATACTTAAAAAAAAACTCCCCCCTAAAAGAGCAGCTGTTAGTAAATCCTGTCGTGGAACCCTCTCCGAATACTTAACAGGGGGCATAAGCATAATCTATGAACGTAAATTTATTCCTTTATATATATTTATAGGCCTCTCACAGCCTTGTTTCAAAAGGTTCCGGAAACTTCATGAATAAATAAATAGTAAGACTTCGCTGTTCACAGGTTCGACCTGATGTGCTACAGGAGTCTCTCTCTACTCTCCCCCCCCCCCCCCTCTCTCTCTCTCTCTCTCTCTCTCTCTCTCGTGAATTTCTCGATAGGCTTCTAGATTCTGAGAAATTTTTTGAGATTTCCAAAGATCATGAATAAGTAAATACTTTCATTTCACAGTCAACAGCGTTTGGACTGCTGTGTTACATATTCTCTCTCTCTCTTCTCTCTCTCTCTCTCTCCTCTCTCTCTCTTCTCTCTCTCTCTCTCTCTCTCTCTCGTGAATTTCCCTGGTACGGTTCTAAATGCTGAGAAAATTTGAAAGATTTCCACAGCTCATGAATAAGCAAATATTTTCATTTCACAGTCCACAGGATTTGGACTGCTGTTTCTCTCTCTCTCTCTCTCTCTCTCTCTCTCTCTCTCTCTCTCTCTCTCTCCGTGAATTTCTCGATAGGCTTCTAAATGCTTGAGAAATTTTGAGAGATTTCCAAAGCTCATGAATAAGTAAATACTTTCATTTTCACAGTCCACAATATTTGGACAGCTGTGTCACACATTCTCTCTCTCTCTCCTCTCTCTCTCTCACACACACACACACACACACACACACACACACACACACACACATATACACACATACCACACCAAAGCTTTCCAACGAAAACCCCGTCTCTCAGTTTTATCACAACGACGAAGGACAAAACTGGCGTTCGCCCCGTCTCTTTTTGAGGGTATAAATACGTAGCCAACTGAGAACCAATACTCCTAACTCCTTTGGTACGTTCGAGCAACCGGGAGAAATATATATAATAATAATAATAATAATAAAATAATAATAATAATAATAATAATAATAACGACACACGAAGAAACACCGACGAAGTAACAGAGAGGACGGAGTGTAGAAAAGATTAGACAAAGGATGGAGCCAGATACAGAGGGAACAAAGATCCCCTCCATGAAAGCCTACAACACCAAGAATTAAGGAGGGGAAAACAAGTGAGGTCAATGAAATAATGGGCCTAATACACACCACCAGTATCACAGAAGCAAATAACTTGGCATATGCAGGAGCAAGATTAGTAGCAGAACTGATGGGGATTCGAACACCAACACCACCAGCACAACCAACCCAACAGAAACCAAAACAGCAACCTCCTTGGAAAAGGCGCCTGGAAAAGCAAATCATGGTGATTGGTGATAAGATCTGACTTGAGTAAACTGAAAAGAGATGACAGAAAAAAAAGGCTAAGAAGCAAGAAAACAAGGGATGAACTCAACGAGAAATACAACGGTACAAGAGAGGGGACTAAACAACACAATAGAAGATGTAAAAACAGAGGCTTAAGGCCAAAGCACATAAGATCCAACGGTACATGAACAGGGGAGGAAGGGATAACCGGGATACCAACAGAACAAAACTATTCGGAACTAACCAGAAAGACTATACAGCCAACTAAGAGGGGAAGACAACCACCCAGAAATTCCTGAAGCCGAACCAAGTAAGAGACTCTGGGAAAACATATGGAGCAATCCGGTATCTCACAACAAACATGCAACATGGCTCCAGGAAGTCAAGGAAGAAGAAACAGGGAGAATAAAACAAAGATTCACAGAGATCACGACAGACACAGTCAGACACCAACTAAAGAAAATGCCAAACTGGAAAGCCCCAGGTCCCGATGAAGTCCCATGGATACTGGCTCAAAAACTTCAAGGCCCTACACCCACGAATAGCAGAACAACTCCAGCATTGTATCTCAAATCACCAAGCACCCAAATGGATGACCACAGGAAGAACATCCTTAGTACAAAAAGACAAGAGTAAGGGAAATATAGCCAGTAACTACAGGCCTATCACCTGCCTACCAATAATGTGGAAGTTACTAACCAGGTATCATCAGTGAAAGGCTATACACTACCTAGAGAGGACAAACACCATCCCCCACCAACAGAAAGGCTGCAGAAGGAAGTGTAGGGGCACAAAAGACCAGCTCCTGATAGACAAAATGGTAATGAAGAACAGTAAAGAGAAGGAAAACCAACCTAAGCATGGCATGGAATAGCTATAAGAAAGCCTTTCGACATGATTACCACACACTTGGTTAATAGAATGCCTGAAAATATATGGGGCAGAGGAAAAAACACCATCAGCTTCCTCAAAAATACAATGCGCAACTGGAATACAATACTTACAAGCTCTGGAATAAGACTAGCAGAGGTTAATATCAGGAGAGGGATCTTCCAGGGCGACTCAACTGTCCCACTACTCTTCGTAGTAGCCATGATTTCCCATGACAAAAGTACTACAGAAGATGGATGCCGGGTACCAACTCAAAGAAAAGAGGCAACAGAATCAACCATCTGATGTTCATGGACAACATCAAGCTGTATGGTAAGAGCATCAAGGAAAAATAGATACCCTAATCCAGACTGTAAGGATTGTATCTGGGGACATCAGGATGGAGTTTGGAATAGAAAAAAAAAAAAATGCGCCTTAGTCAACATACAAAAAGGCAAAGTAAGAATGAACTGAAGGGATAAAGCTACCAGATGGGAGCAACATCAAACACATAGATGAGACAGGATACGAATACCTGGGATAATGGAAGGAGGGGATATAAAACACCAAGAGATGAAGGACACGATCAGGAAAGAATATATGCAGAGACTCAAGGCGATACTCAAGTCAAAACTCAACGCCGGAAAAATTATATGATAAAACCATAACACATATGGGCAGTGCCAGTAATCAGATACAGCGCAGGAATAGTGGAATGGACGAAGGCAGAACTCCGCAGCATAGATCAGAAAAGAAAACCAGGAAACATATGACAATACACCAAAGCACTACACCCAAGAGCAAATACGGACAGACTATACATAACATGAAAGGAAGGAGGGAGAGGACTAACTAATATAGAGGACTGCGTCAACATCGAGAACAGAGCACTGGGGCAATATCTGAAAACCAGTGAAGACGAGTGGCTAAAGAGTGCATGGGAAGAAGGACTAATAAAAGTAGACGAAGAACCCCAGCATATACAGAGACAGGAGAATGACAGACAGAACAGAGGACTGGCACACAAAAAAAAATGCACAGACAATACATGAGACAGACTAAAGAACTAGCCAGCGATGACACATGGCAATGGGCTACAGAGGGGAGAGCTAAAAGAAGGAACTGAAGGAATGATAACAGCAGCACAAGATCAGGCCCTAAGAACCAGATATGTTCAAAGAACGATAGACGGAAATAACATCTCTCCCATATGTAGGAAGTGCAATACGAAAAATGCAACCATAAACCACATAGCAAGTGAATGCCCGGCACTCGCACAGAACCAGTACAAAAAGAGGCATGATTCAGTGGCAAAAGCCCTCCACTGGAGCCTGTGCAAGAAACATCAGCTACCTTGCAGTAAATAAGTGGTACTAGCACCAACCTGAGGGAGTGATAAGAAAACGATCGGGCAAAGATCCTCTAGGACTATGGTATCAGAACGGATAGGGTGATATGTGCAAACAGACCAGACGTGACGATTGATGACAAAGTCAAAGAAGAAATATCACTCATTGATGTCCTAATACCATGGACACCAGAGTTGAAGAGAAAGTAGAGGAAAAAAATGGATAAGTATCAAAGAATCTGAAAAAAATAGAAAATAAGAAGGATATGGGATATGCCAGTGGAAATCGTACCCATAATCATAGGAGCACTAGGCACGATCCCAAGATCCCTGAAAAGGAATCTAGAAAAACTAGAGGCTGAAGTAGCTCCAGGACTCATGCAGAAGAGTGTGAATCCTAGAAACGGCACACATAGTAGTAAAAGTGATGGGACTCCTAAGGAGCAGGATGCAACCCGGAACCCCACACTATAAATACCACCCAGTCGAATTGGAGGACTGTGATAGTTAAAAATAATGGCAAAATTCACAGAATTAATTTTATACAATATTCTTTCAATTCTCCTTATTATTTGTCTTTCTGGCACGCTGGTATTATAAAGCAGCTGTCCAATATTCACCGTGCTGTAGGTTCGTCAACGGAATTAATTTCGGGGCTGGTGTTATCAAAGGCGAACTGGTTATCAGGAACAGGTTTGGAGTCGTCAACAGGTAAACAGGTGGTGTTTTCGTAGGTCGGGAACAGGCCGTAGTCCGTCAGTATTCCTTGTTTTTTTTCTTTTCTTTTTTCTTTTGGTTTTCTATAGGGCGGTCTAACATGTTTCGGCCACCCTCGTTTTTTGGCCATCTTCGCGACGGGATCGCTGAAAATGCAATGGTCTGTGTCGGATGTATTCGCGCTATTTATTGCATTCGGGTGGTTTGAAAGAGAATGAGTACCTCAACTTTTCATTAGGGTGGGCTAGTACCTGTGACGTCACGAGCAATGTTCATCAGGGGGCCGGTTGCACAAATAATAATAATAATAATAATAATAATAATAATAATAATAATAATAATAATAATAATAATACGCGGCGTGGGAACACGAAAGATGGAAACGAGTATAAACTTGGGCGAGGAAATTTTTGAAACCTTGGCAGAGAAGTCGTTGTTAAGGTTAAGCTGGCCTTATGCCAGCACGGGCTCTTGCTCCTATAGCAGCCCGTAAGTGGCAGAATGGAAAGTCAGTCTTCGCCTTCCAGTCGGCATTTATGGGTCAAAAAGTCCGAATGATTTGCATGAATCTTTCGGGGTCAGTTTCGAATAAGTGGCTTTCGTGGATTCAGGGACTGATCTCGTAGAAGAGTCCCTTATATTCATTCAGTCTCTTTAGGCTACTTCATTATCCTTATTACCTACAGCTCCAATCACCTCTCATTTTTTCCCTCTTCCTTTATTTATTTTATCTTTTTTTCATAAATGCATTCTATTATTCTTATTACATACAGCTCCAATCACATCTCATTTTTCCCTTTTCCTATATTTTTTCTTATAAATACATTCTGTTATCCTTATTACGTACAGCTCCAATCACCTCTCATTTTTCACTCTTCCTTTATTTTTCTCATATATACATTATAAAATGAAAAGGCTTACCACGTAGGTTTATACGGTCGTCTAGGTAGCTTCAATAAAATGTAAATTTATTAAGAAGTTTAGTAACAGAGAGTAGTTACATCACAAACGGGTGAGAGCTCATAATATTTAGGTTAGCAAAATCAAACATCTTCAAAGATTGAAACCTAGAGTCATTTGGAGAGAGAGAGAGAGAGAGAGAGAGAGAGACCTTACCTTACAGACCTTACATCTTGTTCGGGTTGCCCCAGGTCCCTCAGTGTGAGGCACCTCTAATGTCTACCAGAGAGTTGCTAGTACATCTTCCGGTATATTTTGCATCTTCCAATCTTGGATGGTCTGGGATGCAGTTTAGATATTTGTCGAGCTTATTCTTAAACACATCTACGCTCACTCCTGATATATTCCTCAGATGAGCTGGCAACGCATTGAATAGACGCTGCATTAAATCGAGGCTGGTGCGTAGTGGATTAATGCCTGTGTGCTTTCTTTCCTTATTTTTTCCTGGTATAGTTTTGGGCACTATTAATCTACTTCTGCTTGCTCTTTCTGATATTTTTAGTTCCATGATATTTTCTGCTATTCCTTCTATCTGTTTCCATGCCTGAATTATCATGTAGCGTTCTTCTTTCCTTTCTTATCCTTTTCTAGACTATATAATTTTAAGAATTGTAGTCTTTCCCAGTAGTCAAGGTCCTTAAAACTTCTTCTAATTCTAGCTGTAAAGAAAGGACCTTTGTACACTCTCTATTTGTTTGCAATGCAATATCCTTTTGATAGTGTGGGTACCATATCATATTGCAATATTCAAGTGACTACGAACATATGTTTTTATAAAGCATAATCATGTGTTCAGCTTTTTCTTGTTTTGAAGTGCCGTAACAACATTCCCATTTTGCTTTACATTTTGCCAACAGAGTTGCTATTTGATCATTGCATAACATGTTCCTATTCATCATCCACACCAAGGTCTTTAACTGCTTCCTTATTTGTGATGGTCTCATTATTAGGTCCCTTATATGCATATAGCTTTCTTTCTCTGTCTCCATAATTTATTGATTCAAATTTATCAGAGTTAAAATACCATCCTATTTACCTCTGCCCAATCATATACTTTGTTAAGGTCTCTTTGTAGAGCGTTCCTATCTTCATCACAAGTAATTTCTCTACTTATTCTTGTGTCATCTGCGAAACTACTCACTACCGAATCCTTAACATTATTGTCTATGTCTTCAATCATAATAACAAACAGTATTGCAGCTAACACCGTACCTTGCGGCACACCGGATATTACCTTGGCTTCATCCGATTTCTCGTCGTTTGCAATAACTATCTGTTTTCTGTTGTGTAAAAATTCTTTTAACATCTTCCTACTTTATCCACGATATTGTGTTTTCTAATTTCTTCGCTAATATATTATGGTCTCCTACTTTATCAAAAAGCTTTTGCAAAGTCTTAAAATAAACCACATCTGTTTCATTTCCCGCTTTTCATATTTTTGAATATGTTCTCACGGTGGACTAACAGTTGGGTTTGTGTACTTTTTCCGGGTACGAAACCATGTTGTCCTTTATTAAACAAATTATTTTTTATTAAATGTTTCATAATATTTTTCTTCATTAACCTTTCATACACTTTCATAATATGTGATGTTAGACTCACAGGCCTATAATTACTTGCCTCTAGTCTTTAGATCCACTTTTGAAAGTAGGGGTAATATATGCTAATTTGTGCTCATCATAAATCTTGCCTGTATCTACACTTTGTCTTAATAATATTGCAAGTGGCTTTGCGATAGAATGAACTACTTTCTTTAACAAAATAGCAGGAATTCCATTAGGCCCTGCAGCAGCTCCATTTTTAATTTCATTAATAGCCTGCACAATATCAGCTTCATTAATATCTATGTCAGCTAAATATTCACTATTTTCATCCCTTACTTCTATATCATTATCTTCATTATCTATTCTAGGGGTGAATTCTCTCTTATATCGTTCTGCCAGTATGTTGCAAATTTCCTTTTTTTCATTCGTTAATCTCCCTTCAATTCTCAGAGGGCCTATTTCTATTCTTCTTTTATTCATCTTCTTCGCATATGAGTATAATAGTTGGGGTTTTTGCTTGATATTTATTAGGGTTTTTTCTTCCAAGTCCCGTTTTTCATTTTCTTTTGATTGTATATCTTTTGTTCTGCATTTTCTATCTTACTTTTTAGTTCTATAACTTTCCATGCATTTTTTTCTTTTGCAAGACCTTTTTCCACTTTCTGATTTTCTGGAACAAGATCCTTCTGTCTCTTGGTATGCATGAATGATGTTTACTTTTCTTCTTCTGTATATATTTTTTCCACTATTTTCTCCAATATAATATATAATATCTCCGTATTTACCCTTATGTCATCACTTACGAAAATGTTATCCCAATCTTTGTTTAATTCTTCATTTAATTTCTGACCATTTTATATTTTTACTGTAGAAGTTGTATTTTCCATATCCTTCCCACTTTTTCATTTCTTGCTTATCTCTATTTTCACTTGCTTTGGAATGAACTGTTAATTCTATAACATTATGGTCTGAAATACTCGCATTATAAACTATTATTTCTTTAACATAATTCATCTCGTTCACAAATACTAGGTCTAAAGTATTTTCCTTTCTTGTTGGCAGGTGATTTATTTGTTGAATGTTGTATTCTAGTAGCATATCTAATAGCTTTTCAAATTGCCTCTTATCTTCTGCACTACTATTACTCTCTTTTTTATATGTATAAGTACAACCACAATCTCCTATTTTTCGTTTCTTTCCATTCTACGAAAGGAAAGTTGAAGTCACCAGATAGGAGAATAGTCCAGTCCTTGTTGATTTCTACATATATCATCCAATTTTTCAATTATTAAGTCAAACTCTTTAGTATTAGGAGGTCTATATATTACTATGTTCATCAATTTTTCAGATTCAAATTCTACGCTATTAGTTCACATTCTGAGTTACTATATTTCTCATATATTTTTCCTTGTTTTTTGTCTTTCCCATATATTGCGGTTCCCCCTTGATTCCTATTTTTTCTATCTGATCTATAAGTTTGGAACCCTTTTATTTGATCATCATTCCCAGTCTCTTGGGAATACCAGGTTTCACTTATATTCATTATATCTATTTTCTTTTCATTTGGGTTAGTTACTTCTAAGTACTCTATTTTTCTTTTTTGAGTTACTCGTAACTAAACCCTGCGCATTCATCACTATGATGGTTTGCGTGTTTTCTCCTTCATTTAATACTGGTAGTAATAAGGATTTTCCCATGTCTCTTTCCTGTTCTGGTATGTTGTTCTTTTTTTCATTTCCAGAAATTCTGACATTAAAAAAATCCCAACTTTTTCCATAATATTTGATCTTCCTTCATCATAATTATTCATTTTGTGTCTGAATCTGCAATTTCTCCGTTTCTGCAATATCCTCTTGCATAATAAATACAGTTATTATCTCTTGAGTAGAATTTCGGAGCTGATGCTTTGAAATTTTTTTGCTGACACCTCTGCATATCTCATTGGTGGTTTTGCTTTTCTCTTTTACCTGATATTCTTGATTTCTCTCTTTATTTGTTTTCTTTTCTTATTTTGGGGATTTTATTACTTGGTTGGTTATTTATTTGATTATGATTCATGGCTACAGGGTGCATATATTTGCATTTTTTGTCGAACTTACATCCTTTTCCTTCTTTTAGGTTTTTACATATTTTTTTTTTGGATGCAGATCTCTGCAATCATCCCCATATCCATCTAAGTATGGCACATTTACCATATATTTCATAGTTTTGACATATCTTAGGATGTTTGTAGTAACATCTTTCTCCAAATCTGCAATTCCCTCTTTTCAAAAGGTTGCAGATTTTGTCTTTCTTGTCTATTTTTTCCTCTTTTCCCGTCATTGTATAGATCTGGGTAGAGCCTCTTCGGGATTTGCTTTTCTGTTGTCATATCGTAATTTATTTTCTTCGTAGGTATGCTGCTTTAATTGCCTCATATGTAGTATCAATGAGTATCTCTGCATCCATACTTTTATCTTGTTCTTTGTTTTCCTTATTTTTTTTTTTTCTGTCATTTCATTTTTGTTTACTTCTCTTCCGTTTTCCTCTTCTTCTTTTCTTCTTCTTCTCCTCTTCCTCTTCTTCTTCATCCTCACTATTTGTACATTCAATCTTGATTTAATAACATTGTCTATCCATGATAGACATGTTGAACAAAAAATTCTTGTATCTTTTCTCAAATCTTGTATTACCTCAGCACACTGTGGATGGGTCGGAATGTTGCATGCAGCACATTTTCTGATTAGGTTTTGTGGATTGACTATGCTATACCAAACCTTACACAGTTTGCATGCTTTTGGCATTCTTTTTCCTAATGCATCAATTAGGATATTCACAAGATTCACCTTATTCATTTTCTTTGTCGGAATATGTTGGTTTATGTATATTTTCTTTATGAGTCTCTTGACCACTTGGATTTTATTTGGAACTTCTTCAATTATTTTCAAGATGTTTTCATTAGATTTGTTCCAGTTTGAAGGATTATATCCTTCTAATATATCTATGAATGCTTTTGTATCTTTTTTTGGTTAGGACTGTTGCTGATTTCATAGATGAGAAATGCCAGTTCCCTTCCTGCTACCTCATCGTATTGCGAATCTGCTAAACACGCCAAATTACGCCACCTCTCCCCGCAGTTGGAACTTACTGCCATCTTGTTCTGATTTATAGTATTACACTTGATAAACTAACTTAGAAGACGCTTTATCCTACTATTTTCACACTAATCTTATCACCGATAGTTCACGAACACTTCTAGATATTTCTCAAATTCTAGTCGTATGTTAAACTTGTGATATCTGTTGATTAATCTGACTTCAGAGAGAGAGAGAGAGAGAGAGAGAGATTATTCAGGCTATGAATCACTGGAGGCTATTTTTTCTCCTCTCTATCATATTCTCTTTAACAAAAAGTGCTTATGTACTTATTTCTTACCATTACTATAGTAGATCCACATCAACCGTGCATCTGATGTCTAGGCCAGTTCTTACGACACTCCTGATTGGCTGTTGATAAGCCAATCAAAGGGCTGGAAACTCTCAGTCTCTCTCGAGAGAGTTCACATACTAGGCTGGATGTATGTTCCACCTCTCCTGAGGGATACGTCTTTCAAAAATATCCCTCAGGAGAGGCGGAACATATATCCTGCCTATGTGAACTCTTGAGAGAGAGAGAGACAGTTTTCAGCCCTGTGAGTGGCTTGCCAACAGCCAATCACGAGCGTCGTAAGGGACTGGCCTAGACATCAGATACACGGTTGATGTGAATCTACTATAGTATGTCGGGAAGATGTATAAACTGTATCTTCTCCCTTCTTTTCTCTCAGCAATGTATTTCCTGGTCTCATTTATCAATCTCCTTGTCCAGTGGTCTCTCTCCAATTCATTATTTTCCTTGTACGCAAAATATTTCAGAGCCATTGTGAGGAATTTGTATAGCCAAGGATAGTTTTGCTTTAACAGTTTCTCTGATATGTACTATATACGTATATATACATATATATATATATATAGATATATATATATATATATATATATATATAATATAATATATATAGAGAGAGAGAGAGAGAGAGAGAGAGAGAGAGAGAGAGAGAGAGATATATATATATTACACACAGATAAATATACAGATATAAAAAAATAGATACACGGCTCGACATTCACTTATCTGAAAAATCTACCGCCCTATTATAAACAAGTGTTCCCATCAACGCATAAAAAAAAAAAAAATACTTTTTTTATGAACATGTCTTTCTTCTTTATATCAGCATATTTCAGCGAATATCTGCATTTGTTGTTCCCCCCGATAAGGCGATAAACGAACGACATCCGGTTCCTCGTTAGAAACTGCATTATCCGCGTACGAAACCAGCGACCTCCCCCACTCGCCCCACACGTATATAAAATTGCTTTCCTGGAGAGAGAGAGAGAGAGAGAGAGAGAGAGAGAGAGAGAGGCCACAATTTAGGAGCTTGTTTTTCCGCTCGGCCGTGTCTCCGCATTTTCTATGGCGGGGACCAGGAACACCATGAAAACCCGATTAAAAAGGAGGTCTCGGTTATGAGTTGTATGACGAAGTTTGTGCTGTTATGGCCTCTTTCAACGCAATAGGAAAAACGGGCCATGCGTACGCTTATCAGAATTGAGGGGTTCATTTCAGATATACAGAGGACAAGATAGGAATATAAGATTGGAATATAAGACCGCATTATCTCCGAGATCTAATTTATTTTTGGTGATGGAAATTCATTTCTCGACGTGGTTCGGATCCCACAATGAGTAAACAATTGGTTCCTAGCCACGTTTAAATATCTAATCCTTCGGGCCAGCCCTAGGAGAACTATTATAATCAGCTTGGTGGACTGGTTCAACTAAGAGACTTAACTTTTCCCTTAAAAAAAAAAAATGGCTAGATGCCATATCAACTAAAAGTAGTATTTTCTTGAAAATAATCTCATTATGTTTCTCACACCAAGATTATCCTTGAAAATGTAACCTACCCAAAACCCAACCAAACTTAACTTAACTTAACCTAACCTACCCAAACCCAACCTATCCTAACTTACCCTAACCTTACCCAACCTACCCAAACCCAACCTAACTTAACCTAATCTAACCCAACCTACCGAAACATAACCTAACTTAACTTAACTTAACTGACCCAAACCCAATCTAACTCAACTTAACCTAACTTAACCTAACCTACCCAAACCCAGCCTAACTTAACTTAACCTAACCTAACCTACCCAAACCCAACCTAACTTAACCTAAATTAACTTAAACTTACCTACCCAAACACAACCTAACTTAACCTAAATTAACTTAAACTAACCTACCCAACCCAAACCCAACCTAACTTAACCTAACCTACCTAAACCCAACCTAACTTAACTTAACTTAACCCAACCTACCCAGACCCAACCTAACAACCTGATCTAACCCAACCTAACTCAACTTAACTTAACTTAATCTAACCTACCCAAACCCAACCTAACTCAACTTAACCTAACCTAACTTAACCTAACCCAACCTAACCAAACCCAACCTAAATCGACCTAACCTAACCCATCCTAACCTACCCAAACTTAACCTAACCTAACCTAGGGCCATGGCAAAAAAAAAAAAAAAAAACTCCGGCTGGTACAATACTAGAATACATCTCAGGAATTTACCCAAAGACTGAGCACTGAGACCTATAAGGTCATTCAACGCTGAAAGATAAAAACCTCACAGTTGCACTACAAAACAATTGCTAGAGAGGATAGTAAGTAAGATGGAAGACAGAGAATATGAACGCAGGTACAGTCAAAGGAATCAAAAGGGTTACAGCTTGTGGCCTCAGGAAGGGACGCTGCAAAGAACCTTAGGTTCTAGAAACCTACTTACAGTGCACCGCGTGAGGTGCACTGTTGGCACTAACCCCCCACTACGGGATTTAGCTAGACATAAATGACATTGGTGGAAACTGATACGACTTTAGCAAGTGTTTGGATTTTCGTATAGCAACTGAAAAATTCACCCCAAAAAAAACTCGAATAATGATTTATTAATAGTGTAATAATATCCCCCCAAAAATCGAAAATATAAATCATCGTAAAAATCTCAAAAATACAAATCCAACCCACCCCCACAAAAAAACACGAATTACGACTAATTAATATAGTAACAAGATCCCCCCAAAACTCGAAAACATGAATTCCTAAAAAACACGAATTATGGTTTAGTAATATACTAATTATGTCCCCCACACAAAAAAAACTCGAAAACATAAATTCCCCTAAAAAAACTCGAAAATATAAATTCATAAAAAAAAAAACACGAATTAGGGCTTATTAATATAGTACTTATATCCTCCTAAAACTCGAAAATATAAATTCCTAAAAAAACACGAATTAGGGCTGATTAATATAGTAATTATACCCACCCCCAAAACTCTAAAATAAAAATTCCCCTAAAAAATGGAAAATTTAAATTCCTAAAAAACAGGAATTATGGCTTAATAATATTGTAATTATTTCCCAAACAAAAAAAAGGCTCGAAAACATAAATTCCCCTAAAAAAAACTCGAATTATGACATTAATATAGTAATGATATCCCCAATAAACTCGAAAATATAAATTCCTAAAAAAACACGAATTATGGTTTATTAATATAGTACCAAAGTCCCCCCCAAAAAACTCGAAAAATATAAATTCCTAAAAATATCAATTATGGCTTATAAATCTAGTAATAATATCCTCCCAACTCGAAAATATAAATTCATAAAAAACACGAATTATGGCTTATTAATATAGTAATTATATCCTGCCCCCCCAAAACTCGAAAACATAAATTCCCTGAAAAAAATTTGAATCATGACTTATCAACATAGCATCTGGCATCTTTAGACGATGCACAGTGTCCTGCAGTGTGCCGTGTTGCAATTTCATCTCTTCCTTGCTTGCATGAAGGCAAATAAGGCAATCTCCATTCATTCTCTTAGAGACATTCTCTTCAAACGCTAACCATGCAGCGAGTGGGACAAAATGGAATGACTTTTTTCGGGGGGGGGGGGGGGGGACAGCTGTTAGGAGACTGGAAGTTCCCCAAAGGGGGAAGGGCGGCTCATTTGCATGTCCCTAATGATTTGTTTCTATTTTTTAAGTCTCTCTCTCTCTCTCTCTCTCTCTCTCTCTCTCTCTCTCTCTCTCTCTCTCATGCATACGTATATACACACACATAGACGCACACAGAAACGTACAGAATAGATTTTGTCAAAATTCTATATTACCCTAAAATCAATAATATATATATGTGTGTGTGTTTGTTCGTTTGTTTGGTGTTTTTACGTTGCATGGAACCAGTGGTTATTCAGCAACGGGACCAACGGCTTTTTACGTGACTTCCGAACCACGTCGAGAGTGAACTTCTATCACCAGAAATACATATCTCTGACGCCTCAATGAATGTATGTATGTATATATACTAGTATATACATATATATGTAAAATAAATATATTCAAACTACATTTTTTAGGAGGAATTTCGCGAAACAACCCGCGCCCACCCGCCCCCCCTTAACCACACCACTACCACCACAAACGCAACATTCTAAGAGACGACTAACTTCAACGATTATGGCCGACAGAAAACTCCCTCCAGCAGACGATGCTTCTTGCAAATAAGATTTTTTTCCCCTGACAACAACTATATTAACGCAGGAGAAAGATACATAATGCTTCGCCCGTCGTTAAAAATGCATTAGCACGTAAATGAAACCCGCGCCAGCTCCCTCGGCAAAAATGTAAAGGCGACTTGTCAAAAAAAAAGAAAAAAAAATGTAAACACATAGCGGTTTACCGCCTTGTTTATCTCTTCAGCGCCTTCCGTGTTTCGTGGGAAAAAGAAAAGGAGTTTTTGTCCTCGAAATATAATTGGTGAAGAAAGATGGCATAATAATCCTATGTATATAGATAGTATATATAGATAGATATGATAGATAGATAATATAAGAAGAATAGATAGATATCAAACACTGACACGAGAACGTATGTCTGTAACTTTCAAATCCCCACAATTTTTTACTTAATTTTCATAAACCCCGAATTTTCCAGTAACTTTCAAAACCCCAGAATTTTTCTGTAACTTTCAAAACACCAGAATTTTCCTGCTTCTAATTCCCCAGAATTTTTCTCTTTCAAAACCTAGCAATTTTTTATTCAATTTTCAAAACCCCAGAATTTTCCTGTAACTTTCAAATCCCAAGAATTTTTCTGTAACTTTAACAACCCTAGAATTTCTCTGTAACTTTCAAAACCCCGGAATTTTTCTGTAACTTTCAAAACCCAACATTTTTCGTGTAACTTTCAAAACCCAGAAATTTTTCTGTAACTTTCAAAACCAGATTTTTTAAGTAATTTTCAAAATCCCAGAATTTTCCTGTAACTTTCAAAACACCAGAATTTTCCTTTAACTTTCAAAATCCCAGAATTTTTCTGTAATTTTCAAAACCCCAGAATTTTCCTGTAACTTTTAAAATCCCAGAATTTTCCTGTAACTTTCAAAATCCCAGAATTTTCCTGTAACTTTCAAACCCAGAATTTTCCTGTAACTTTCAAAATCCCAGAATTTTCCTGTAACTTTCAAAACCCCAGAATTTTCCTGTAACTTTCAAAATCCCAGAATTTTCCTGTAACTTTCAAAATCCCAGAATTTCTCTGTAACTTTCAAAACCCCAGAATTTTCCTGTAACTTTCAAAATCCCAGAATTTTCCTGTAACTTTCAAAACCCCAGAATTTTCCTGTAACTTTCAAAATCCCAGAATTTTCCTGTAACTTTCAAAACCCCAGAATTTTCCTGTAACTTTCACCCCACCCGAGAATTTTCCTGTAACTTTCAAAACCCCAGAATTTTTCCTGTAACTTTCAAAATCCCAGAATTTTTCTGTAACTTTCAAAACCCCAGAATTTTCCTGTAACTTTCAAAATCCCAGAATTTTCCTGTAACTTTTAAAAACGCTTAATTTTTCTGTAACTATTAAAACCCAACACATCTGTAACTTTCAAAACCGCAGAATTTTTCTGTAACTTTGAAAACACCAGAATTTTTCTGTAACTTTCAAACCTCAGAATTTACCTGTAACTTTCAAAACTGCAGAATTTTTCTGTAACTTTCAAAACCCCATAATTTTTCTGTAACTTTCAAAACCCCAGAATTTTTCTGTAACTTTTAAAACACCAGAATGTTTCTGTAACTTTCAAAACCCCATAAATTCCCTGTAACTTCCAAAATCACAGGATTTTTCTGTAACTTTTAAAACCCCGGAATTTCCCTGTAACTTCCAAAATCCCAAAATTTTTCTATAACTTTTACAACCCCAGAAGTTTTATGTAACTTCAAAAAGCCCTAGAATTTCCCTTAACTTTCAAACCCCCAGAATTTTCCTGCTTCTAAAACCACCGATTTTTTATGTAACTTTCAAAACTCAAGAATTTTCCTTTAACTCTCAAAACCCCAGAATTTTCCTGTAACTATCAAAACCCTAGAATTTTCCTAAATTTCAAAACCCACAATTTTTTTGTAACTTTCAAAACGCCAGAATTTTCCTGCATCTTTCAAAACCCCAGAATTTTCCTGTAATTTTCAAAACACCAGAATTTTCCTGTAACTTTCAAAACTCCAGAATTTTCCTTTAACTTTCAAAATCCCAGAATTTTTCTATAACTATTAAAGCCTCACAAAACTGTAACTTTCAAATCCCCGGAATTTTTTTGTAACTTTCAAAACGCCAGAATTTTTGTTGTAACTTTCAAAACGCCAGAATTTTCCTGAAACTTTCAAAACCCCAGAATTTTCCTGTAACTTTCAAAACCCCAGAATTTTCCTTTAACTTTCAAAATCCCAGAATTTTTCTATAACTATTAAAGCCTCACAATACTGTAACTTTCAAATCCCCGGAATTTTTTGTAATTTTCAAAACGCCAGAATTTCCCTGTAACTTTCTAAACGCCAGAATTTCCCTGTAACTTTCAGAACCCCAGAATTTTCCTGAAACTTTCAAAACACCAGAATTTTCCTGTAACTTTCAAAACACCAGAATTTTCCTGTAACTTTCAAAACCCCAGAATTTTCCTGTAACTTTCAAAATCCCAGAATTTTTCTATAACTATTAAAGCCTCACAATACTGTAACTTTCAAATCCCCGGAATTTTTTTGTAACCTTCACAACGCCAGAATTGTTTTGTAATTTTCAAAACGCCAGAATTTCCCTGTAACTTTCAAAACCCAGAATTTTCCTGCAACTTTCAAAACACCAGAATTTTCCTGTAACTTCCAAAACCCCAGAATTTACCTGTAACTTCCAAAACCCCAGAATTTTTCTGTAACTTTCAAAACCCCACAATTTCTCTGTAACTTCCAAAAACCCCGGAATCTTTGGTGAGGGGAGATCAGAAGGCTTAAACTTACGACTTGACATCTGCTAACCAATTCTACTGACTGAATAAAACATAGTTGAAAACAGCGCTTAAGTGAACACTCACCCATCTGCAGAGAACCATTCCACTTATTGAAAGACCAAATAGATGAAGACCCTCTCCTTTTTTCTTTCTGAAAAAAAAGATTATGAAAAGTTTTAGTCTACAGTGTCCCGTAGAATATACACACTGGCATTTCACAATGCTCGAGCTATTTCTAGGCTTGTCAATGCTTAATATGTTTATTTTATTTATTTATCTCACAGGACGTTTTGAAGTTATTTCTAGTCTTGTCATGCTTTGAAAAAAATCTACAGAATCAGTTCTCAGAGAGATGGGCCGAGATATAATCTAACTCTAAATATGTGCGAGGGTCCCTTAGTAAGAAAACAATCCATTCATTTTCCACAGGAGCTACTCTCTCTCTCTCTCTCTCTCTCTCTCTCTCTCTCTCTCTCTCTCTCTCTCTCTCTCCACTATGTATTTCCTTTTTTGCGAAATGGCATTTTTTTTAAGCTCCCCGTAAAAACCTGGATTACGTTTTCTTTTCGTCACAGGGAATTCTGGTTGCAATATTTTTTCCCCACAGCCACACGCGCCCGCTTCGATATATTGGAAAAAAAACAACGGGGAAAAGTGATTTTCCAAAAAAAAATATAAATAAAAATAAAAAAAAAAGGATTAAATGGGCATGGAATTACAAGGAATAGAGCTCAATAAAAGTGGCTTTTGTGTCTCTCTCTTTTTTCCTAAAAGCACGAATGTGCATTTAAACAAGAATTCGTCACTCTGATTTCGAATTCGGCTGCGTCTATCTGGAACCTGCCCCCCCCCCCCCCCCCCCCCCCCCCCCCCCCCCCCCCCCCCCCGCCCGTCTCAACCTCCCGCTGGGACCCATGAGGTCATTCAGCCCTGAAAGGGAAACTGAGAGTAGAAAGGTTTTGATAGGTGTAACAAGAGGAAAACCTCAAAGCATTTGCACTATGAAGAGATTGATAGGAGAGGGTAGACAGTAAGATGGAAGAGAGAGAATATAAACGGAGGTACAGTAAAACGAATGAAAGGGGTTGCAGCTAGGGGTCGAAGAGACGCTGCAAAGAACATTAAGTAATGCCTACAGTTCCTCAATTTGGGTCAAGTCCCTGGGCACTGAGGCTCTTAAAATACCCTGATGACATCTCAGTGCCACATTATGTCTGAATCAACGACAAAGTGCCTGAGTACAAATGCTACGTGCTATGAAACAATTAAACAATTAATAGGGTGAATACATAGATATACATAGATAGATTTATAGATTCCAGGCAAATATGCCAAGCGCTGGGGCAACTTAGTCATGCTTTTGGTTGGTGGGGGGGGAGGGTGGGCAGCACTTTCTCCAGATAGAAAAAAGAACCATTTCTGGTCTAAACGGCTGTTTGAACGATTTCCAGAGGATTTTCACTGATATCAGGATGGAATGGAGTATAGACTTCAAGCAAAAGGCCAAGCACTGGGACCTACGAGGTCATTCAGCGCTGAAATATGAAACGGAGAGTAGAAAGGTTTAAAAGGTGTAACAGGAGGAAAGCCTGGCATTTATACTATGAAAAACTTGTTAGAGAAGGTGGAGAGTCAGATGGAAGAAAGAGAATATGAAGGGAGGTACTGTAAAATGAATGAAAGGGGTTACAGCTTACGGCCCCAGGGGACGCTACAAAGATCCTTCAGTAATCCCTACAGTGTATCCCGTGAGGTGCACTGATGGCACTGACCCCCCACCCAAAAGGGACTGATATTTGAGTCTTTGAAATCTTTTCTATGAGCAGAGGAGTCTCTCTCTCTCTCTCTCTCTCTCTCTCTCTCTCTCTCTCTCTCTTCCCGCTGGCATAGTGGTTAGTGTCGTGGAATGCCACTCAGATGTGGCGAGTTCGCGTCTCCCCCAAGAAGATGAAAAATCACTGGCTCTTTATTACGATCAGTTACTGCTGCAGTTGAGGGGGGGTGTCTTTACCGGTGGGAGGTTGAAACCAACATTCTTTGGAAGCTTGAATTTCGGGTCAGTGGCGTAAATAGGTCGTCTACTGAATAATAATAATAATAATAATAATAATGATAATAATAATAATAATAATAATATGTTCTATTGAATGAGATTGCTACTTCACCTGCATTAATTTTAAAGAAGTTCTTATCTATTCTTCCTATCACGGCTCTATAGTACTTGATTGGCGAGTTACGCGCCTACTGATGCATAGGAAAAGTCAAGAACGATGAATCTGACGAAATCTATGTATACTCCTATGTATCCAATAGGCGCGTTACTCGCCAATCTAGGTAATATTGAAAATGCCGTCATAGGAAGAATAGAAAACAAACTTCTATGAAATTTATGCAGCAGAAGCGGCAATCTCCTTCAATAGAACATGCTTGAAGGAGGGTCTTCTACCTAAATAATAATAAATAATAATAATAATAATAATAATAATAATAATAATAATAATAATAATAATAATAATAATGGAAAAACTAGAGGCTGAAGTAGCTCCAGGACTCGTGCAGAAGAGTGTGCTCCTAGAAACAGCGCACATAGTAAGAAAAGATGGACTCCTAAGGAGGCAGGATGCAAAAGGAACTCCACACTATGAAAACCACCCAGTCGAATTTGAGGACTGTGATAGACCAATAAAATAAATAAAAAAATAAGTAATAATAATAATAAAAAAATAATAATAATAATAATAATAATAATAATAATAATAATAATAATAATAATAATAATAGTGAAAACACAACATTGACAGGAATAAGAAGAGAACCATTTAAGGATGATTAAGGAGGAAATTAATCGTCCTTCAAGAAGAAACGCAGCTGAGAGATACCATTAGAAGGCAGAAGATATAAACTCCAATATCATAAAAGGGAGGGGAGGGGGGAGTATCGAAGCCAAAATAACAGAGGACAAAAAGGCGAAAGTAATCAGAGATAATGGCAGATGTACTCATCTCTCTCATTCAAGATGCGAATTCAATATAAAAAAAAATGAATAATGCTGTAGCTCCCGCATACAATAATAATAATAATAATAATAATAATAATAATAATAATAATAATATAATAATAAGAATAAAATACTGGGCACAGTTTTCCGTGTCGAAAATGATGACAATGGTTGCAGGTCCACAATAATATAGCATGTGAGTACATGGTCTTTAATGGATATTTAAAAGCTTTCGAACCTTGTACTAGGTTCACCTTCAGTCAACCTATAAGGAAATAATAATAATAATAATAATAATAATAATAATAATAATAATAATAATAATAATACCATTATTATTATATTATTATTATTATCTTATTATTATTATTATTATTTTGGACAAGATGAACCCATGGAAGGGTTCGAAAGCTTTTATAAAGTTATCATGAATCACGAACTTTTAACATTTTTTATTACTGTGGACTCTTAGAACATTGTAGTATATACTCTCGTGATAGAGAGGTTTTTTTTTACCAAAATAATAATAATAATAATAATAATAATAATAATAATAATAATAATAATAATAATAACCTCTCTTCCATAAACGCAATACAAGACCCCGTTTATATTCGTTTTTTATCGCTTCTGTTTTTTTTTCCTTTCTTAAAACACCCGGCACCGCGGGAGAACAAAACACCCCTCCACCACCCCCCCCCCCCCCCCCCCAACCCCCACAAGCATGAAAGTCA
>NC_087202.1:13318637-13336137 GCF_015104395.2 Macrobrachium nipponense
ATGGAACCTACTTAATTATTTCATCTAGGCTCGAAGCCATGTGGTGGGGTCAGATGATGGAAAAAGATGAGGTGTCTTTGGTCTGAAGGAAGAAGGTAGATCTCTGTAGTGACACGGAGGGCTATGAAGGTCAAGGAATACGGATACAGAAGAAAATTCCAGAGCATAACCATAGGGATATGTCACTATGTTTATTCGAATTGGAAAAATGTGCATTGAAAAAAAAAATGGTTCCTATGAACGTGTCCTCGCACCTATTAATAAATGGGAATTTATTATTATTATTATTATTTATTATTATTATTATTTATTATTATTATTATTTGAGAAGTATACTTTCTTTTAAGCAACTTCTGTCGAAAATAATGGTTGATTCAGCTGCGTTAATTATATTGAGTTCTTTCTCAACAATAAGGACACTTGAGTAAGTCCTGTATTATTATTGTGTTTTTTTTTATTATTTTTTGGGGGGTCTATCACAGTCCTCCAATTTGACTGGGTGGTATTTATAGTTTTTGGGGGTTCCGGGTTGCCTCCTGCCTCCTTAGGAGTCCATCACTTTTCTTACTATGTGCGCAGTTTCTAGGATCACACTCTTCTGCATGAGTCCTGGAGCTACTTCAGCCTCTTGTTTTTCTAGATTCCTTTTCATGGATCTTGGGATCGTGCCTATTATTATTATTATTATTATTATTATTATTATATTATTATTATTATTATTATTATTATTATTATTATTATTTACAATTATCTTCCTAAATCTAATTTGTCATCTAATTAATTAGGGACAATATGGAGTATTTTGCTGTTATACAAAACAAGAATTAGCGTCTATAAATTATTAAAATGATCACAGGTAGAAAAAAACTCTTTCGATACATACCATCGTGTAACTTATGCTGAAAGAATTGTTGTGATGTGTCCAATCCTTCATTAGTGCATTTCTATCCACTCGCTATGTTTTTTTTTTTTTTTATACCAATATAATGGCGCTGAGCGAGGAATTTCATCTTTTCATAAGTGGTCAATTCATATTTCACTTCGGCAAATGCTTCACGATTTCCGAAGACTTATTTCAGCGAATTACCATTCAATTGATGTAGGAATCATATATATTGGCATAACTCGCCAATGCCTTCTTCTCACCCCTGTCGTATGAGAAATCCCTTTTGGCAAAGTGGTCGTCATTTTAGCGAATTGATTCAGCGGAGGAACAACTTTTCTGCCCCTTGTGAAAAAGAAAAAAAAATCCTTTATTCCAGGAGTCTTCTGTGGCGACGACGTTCCTGATTGCCATTGCTGCTGGCTATTGATGGCATTAATCCGATTGGACTCTTCCTGGCTCAGGCTGAATGGGTCCTTCTCTGGATTGAGGTTGACAGTTTTTTTTTTGCTTTTATGGGTTCCTCGTGCTCACTAATTTACTCATTTATTTCTGTCCTTCGGTGTTTGCAAAACATGAGGGTGGTTTAAGGCTACGTTGAGGAGGAAGGTTTTGTGGGGGGAGTGTGGGATCAACATCTTTGCCAATTCAAGACAGTCATGGGAACCAAATTTTTGTTTTAGGTAAAATTCATATATTAATATATATCTATATATATATATATATATATATATATATATATATATATATATATATATATATATATATATATATATATATATATGTATATACTATATATAATATATATATATGTATGTATATATATATATATATATATATATATATATATATATATATATATATATAATATCTTATAAGATTTCCACTTCATCAGAAAATTTCTTTCTTTGCAAAATTAGAATCTTTTTTTGACTGATGTTTAATCCAATGAATACCACATATCATTCTTATCCTGATAAAAAAATCAAAATTTTCAGTATTTAACGCTACAGAGAGAGAGAGAGAGAGAGGAGAGAGAGAGAGATGTACAACGGATGGATATTGAAAGAAAAGAGATAAAGCAACTACACGCGGTGCACTGTAGCATTGCTTAACTTCTTTGCAGCGTCCCTTCGGCCCCTAGCTGCAACCCCCTTCATTCCTTCTTCTGTACCTCCGTTCATATTCTCATTTTTCCATCTGACTCTCCACCCTCTCTAACAATTGTCTCACAGTGCAAATGCTTTGAGGTTTTCCTCCTGTTACGCCTTTCAGAGATCTACTTACTGTAACATTTCCTTTTCAACGCTGAATGACCTCGTAAGTCCCAGCGCTTGATGGAATCGCAGCGACAGGAATCCTGAGAGAAAATCTCCTCCAGAGATTCCTACTTAAGACCTTCTTCGGGAATTCGTTCGGACTTCCAACTACGAAAGTTTCTCTATAAAACACTTGTGCCACTTGAAGGCCAAACTATTTTTTTTTGTTTTTTCCCATCAGGAGGAGCTCCGATCGCGGAAGTTTGGCGAGGGGGGGGGGGGGGGGGGGGGGTCGCTAAAGTGGCCCATTATGTAACCCCAGCTTCCTTTTTTTACGTCTGCGAAGATGTGACCGTAAGACGCGGTTTCGTTTTTCATAATTTGAATTATTATCGTTCAGGTTCCAAATTGTTTTCCTTTTTCATAAGTTGAAATATTATTGTTCAGGTTCCAAATTTTTTTCTTTTTTCATAAGTTAAATTATTATCGTTCAGGTTCCAAATTGTTTGGTACTCACGAGCTGAATGAACCTGTGTGATAATATTTGTAATTCGGTTATGTTTACAAAAGTGCTTAGCTGTTTTGTAATCAAGACCACTCTGATTGTTTTGTTTTAGATGGATTCGGTTCCCGTCTAACATAACTTCTAGTTTTATTCGAATAGATGATGATCATAATAATAATAATAATAATAATAATAATAGTAATCTTCTTCTTCTTCTCCTAGCTTAAACCCATTTTTATATGGGGTCGCCATTGCGAATGAGTCGTCTCCATCGATTTCTGTCTTGTGCCTCGTTCTCATTTATACCTTTCAATTCCATATCTTCCCTTACACAATCACTCCATCTCTTTCTTGGTCTTCCCTTCTTCCTTCTACCCCCCCGCACTTCCATTTCCATCGTATGTCTTCCAACATGATGTTCCTTCCCTTCGTAATAGGTGTCCCATACCAATCTAAGCCTTCCTTCCTGTATTTTCTTCGATATTTCAGGCTACCTTTGTCGAT
The DNA here is from genome assembly GCF_015104395.2 of Macrobrachium nipponense. NCBI lineage: Eukaryota > Metazoa > Arthropoda > Malacostraca > Decapoda > Palaemonidae > Macrobrachium > Macrobrachium nipponense. The sequence goes on from NC_087202.1 coordinate 13,321,789, forward strand.
CCTCTTATATACTCATTTCTAATCCTATCTTCCCTTGTTACTCCCGACATCCATCTCAACATTCTCATTTCTGCTACATCCATCATCTTCTCCTCTGTTTTCCTCATACTTCCTGTTTCTGTTCCTTATAACATTGCTGGTCTGACCACCGTCCTATGGAACTTTCCTTTCAATTTCAGAGGGACCTTCTTGTCACAGAGTACCCCTCCAGTTATTCCATCCTGCCTGAATTCGGTGTCTCACCTCTTGGTCCATGCTTCCACTTTCCTCTAATACGGACCCTAAGTACTTGAACTTCTGTACTTTCTTTATTTCTTCCCCATCCAATCTTATACTACTTCCACCATCCTCAGTAATACTAGAACTTATATATTCGGTTTTTGATCTGCTTATTTCTCATTCCTCTCTCCTCAAGTGCTGCTCTCCACCTCTCCAACTCAACCCCCCTCCAAACTCCTCCTTCCCCTCTGAACAACACAATGTCATCAGCGTATAATATGCACCATGGCACTGCTTCTCTAACATCCCTGATCATTACATCCATCACGATGTTGAAGATGAATGGGCTAAGTGCTGACCCCTGGTGTAGTCCCACTCCTATCTCAAATCTATCCGTCTCTCCAACACTACTCCTCACTTAGTATACACATTCCTGTACATCTCTTGAATAATTCTGACATACTTTTCCGGCACCATCTTCTCCCTCAAACATCTCCATATTTCTTGCCTTGGCACTCTGTCATAGGCCTTTTCAAGGTCTATGAATACCAAATGCAGGTCTCGTTGTTTTTCTCTGAATTTCTCCATTAGCTGCCTTATGCAAAATATTCCATCCGTTGTGCCGCTTCCCTTCATAAATCCTAACTGTTCCTTCCCTATTCTAACTTCCTCTCTCAGCCTGCTATCTATTATTCTTTCCAAAATCTTCAACGTGTGAGACATTAGTTTTATACCTCTATAATTAACTGCATTCCTGGACATCACCTTTACCTTTAAATATAGGTATCAATATGCTTTCCCGCCATTCTTCTGGTATCTTTTCCTGTTCGAATATTTTTACCATCAGATCATACAAGATGTCTACCCCTTCCTCTCCTAAGGCTTTCCAAACTTCGACTGGGATTAAGTCAGGTCCTGTTGCCTTCCCATTCCTCATTCTTTTTAAGGCTCGTATCACTTCATCCTAGATATCCCCATTACCATTCCCATGTTTACTTGTCCATTCTCTCTTACAAGTCTTTCATTTTCTTCATTTAGCAGTTGTTCGAAATACTCTTTCCATCTTTTCAGGATTCTTCTTCCTTTTTTTATGACCGTACCATCCCTATCTTTCATTTGCTTAATATGGGTGATGTCCTTTGTTCTTTTATTTCTTACTTTGATAGTTTGAGCATCTTACTCAACCCTTCCTTGGTTTCCAGTTCATTATAAACCTCCTCATATGCCCTTGCCTTAGCTTGAGCTACCACCCTTTTTAATTCTTTGTTTCTTTCTCTTAATCTTTCTCTGTCCTCCTGCAGCTGTGACTCTTCAAATCTCTTCTTTGCCTCCCTTTTACCCTCACCACTTCCCCCACCTCTTCTCCCCACCACCAGCTCTCCTTTTCCTCCCATACTATTCGCCCAGATGTTTCCCCTAGTATCTCCTTTCCATGTCTTCTAATCACTGATGCATTATGCCTCCCACCATTCTCCCACATCTTCAATTCCCCTATCAACCTCTCCCATCACTCTTCTCTTGAAACTCTCTCTTCTTATCATTCTCCCTCCCTAACAATTTATACCACTTGATTTTCTTTACCCCATTCGTTTTCGTTTTCTTTTCTCTTTTCATCCTTAAATCCATACAAAGGAGCCTATGTTGGGGGGCCACGTGGTCACCTGGGATAACTTTACAATTCCTCAACTTCCACCAGCCTTGCTCTATTGTAAAGGAGGTAATCTATTTGTGTGCACCTACCGCCACTCCTGTATGTTATCAAGTGCTCCTCTTCTTTTTGAAGAATGTGTTCACTATTGCCATATCAAGGACACGGCAAAGTCCACTATACTCTCTCCTTCTGGGTTTCTCTCCCAATCCCATGTCCTCCATGCACACGTTCAATTACATCCTTTTCATTTCCGACATGTCCATTAAAGTCTGCCCCCACTACAGTCCTCTCCTGCTCTTCCAGTTCTTGCGTTACCTCACTCATTTCGTTCCAAAAACGGCTCTTTTCTTCCTCTGTGCAGCCCACTTGTGGAGCATAAGCGCTAATGATGTTCATTGTTTCCCCTCCATAACATATCTTCACTCTCATAATGCGATCATTCTTTCTACTCACTTCCGACACTGCATTCTTCATTTCCCCCGACAACACTACACCAACGCCATTCCTACCCTGCTCATTTGCTCAACTATAGATTAGCTTGTAGCCATCCCCCAGTTCTTTAGCTTAATTACCCTTCCATCGAGTTTCCTGCACACACAAAATATCCACTCTCTTTATCCTCATCAATTCCGCCAACTCTCCTTCCTCTTCCGTCATAGACCCAATATTGAGCTGGCCTATTCTGATAACATTAGAGCTCCCTCTTTAGCTGCACCCGCTCATGATGCAGTAGCCCTCGCCTTGTCACAGAGTTAAGGCGATGTGTCTGTGCGTCGTTTACGGAGTACGCCCTAGCACTATTTCTCATCAATATCACGACTCATTTCATTGGTTCTGGCGTGGTTTTTACAGTCGGATGCCCTCCTGACACCACCCTCCCTATTCATCCGGGCTTGGGACCGCACCCATAGAGGCTGGCTTGCCCCCCACAGGTGGCTAGATTTAATAATAATAATAATAATAATAATAATAATAATAATAATAATAATAATAATAATAATAATATTAAGGTAGGAGACCCTCTCTCAACATGTTTTGGTAAAGAGATAGCAGCATCAGTGGAATTGATTTATGTTATTATGGTCTTTTCAATTCTTCTTATTATTCTCTTCTCATCAGGTCTGATATTTGCTAATAGCTGGCCGATGTTTCATACTCTGGTTAAGGAAATGTCTTCTAAAAATACGAATTCATTGATATTATAAACAAAAGTAGAAAATGAACCGAAGATACGTTGGAAACGTTGGAATTCCGTTACCGCTTAGGCAACGTCCAGCTAAGATTTGTTAAACTCTACGGCGAACATACGCCACTTTTAGTTATCATATCAATAAATTAGTATTTTTAGAAGACATTTCCTTAGCCAGAATATGAACATCGGCCAGCTATTAGCAAATATCAGCCCTGATGAGAAGAGAATAATAAGAAGAATTGAAAAGACCATATATAAAATCAATTTCACTAATACTGCCATCCTCTTTAACAATAATAATAATAATAATTATATAATAGTAATGATATTTATGAAGAAATCTGCAGTGGCATATATATATATATATATATATATATATATATATCATATATATATATATATATATATATATATACGCATTAAGCTACAAATGTCCTTTAATATCTAATTCGCTCTGCCTCGGATTTAATATTTTTCAACCGAAGGGGAATTTCATTTAGAGGTTGTTAAACTGTGGAACACACTTCTGTTACTGTCAGCAGAGAGTGAAACTGCAACACAAATAATTTTTACATTGATAACAACGGGAGTGCAAGTGATATCTTTCTCTATAAGCGTTTTTAGACGATCTGGATATCAGGTGAAATGCGTTCACGTAATTTGATCTCTGCTGGAGACCACATTTATTTTGTCAGTGACGGAAAACAGAGGGAATAAGAATAAGACGAAGACGGGGAGAGAGAGAGAGAGAGAGAGGTCAAAGAAAGTAAAGTAGTTACTGACAGAGAGAGAGAGAGAGAGAGAGAGAAGATGAGAGAGAGAGAGAGAGAGAGAGAGAGAGAGAGAGAGGTCAATCACAAGTAAACAAACACAAATGAAGTAGGCACTGACAGAGAGAGAGGTGGTGGGGGGGGGGGTTTGTTAAAAACAACTAGTAAAGTAGGCACTGACAGAGGAGAGAGAGAGAGAGAGAGAGGGCAAAACAAAACAAGTAAAGTAGGCCCTGACGGAGAGAGAGAGAGGGTCAAACGCAAATAAAGTATGCACTGACCGTGAGAGAGAGAGAGATAGAGAGAGAGAGAGGTCAAACACAAGTAAAGTAGTCACTGATAGAGAGAGCGAGAGAGAGAGAGAGAGAGGTCAAACACAAGTAAAGTAGTCAGTGATACAGAGAGAGAGAGAGAGAGAGAGAGAGAGAGACAGAGAGAGAGAGAGAAAAATCTACTTAAGACTTCCTTTAACTATTGTTCCAACTTTCTATTAAGAAAGTACATCTTTTCCCCAATAGTGGCCAGTGGTACAGACCCAAGATCTTACGGTTTTTTTTTTTTTTTTTGTTTTTTTTTGTTTTTTTTTTTTTTATTAACTGATGGTAACTGAGGCTATTAGAAGCAGTAGATGAGAAGAAGGTGACAAGTTACAAAACACAAAGATGTGGAACTTTGCCAAAATTTTCCACCCGAATTGTAACTTTAATGTATTGCCTGTATATATATATATATATATATATATATATATATATATATATATATATATATATATATGTATTGCCTGTATATATATATATATATATATATATATATATATATATATATATATATTATATATATATATCGATACCAGCAAAAATCCTAATACAGGAAATACATTAAAGTTACAATTCGGGTGGAAAAAATTTTTGTAACAACATTTTTTATGTCATATATACATACAATATATATATATATATATATATATATATATATATATATATATATATATATATATATATATATATATATAGATATATATATATTGTATGTATATATGACATAAAAATGTTCTGTTACAACAGAATTCCATCTAATAAAAGGAGCCCATAAAAACGCCAATATATAGAAAGTAAGTACTTACTTTCTATATGCTGACGTTTTTATGGGCTCCTTTTATCAGTATGCATATCAATATACATATCTTCAGTACACAAAAGTGTACCTCCTCTTGTTATATTTTCTTAATCACTCTACTTGTCAAAGCCTTCCATTACCTGATGTGCTGAAATGAAGGAAATAGTTCAAAATGATGGAGAATACAAATGGATATTTGTTCAGTGAAAACTGAAATAGCCCATCGTTCGTGTTTATTTAAATTATGAATGAATTTCACATTGTTCGCATTTCAAATATTTAATTGTTTGTTTGTTGGTAAAAACTGATAAAAAATATTATATTGCCTTTATAGCGGTGATATTTCTCACTTACTGTTGAACCTGTCAAGTTACGACTATGATTTTTTTTAATATGATATTTTGTCTTATATCCATAGAGAGATTCTGTCTGAAAGTCAACAGAATCGTATTAGAAGGTTTATAAGGTCATTTTGAGAGCATAAAAGGAAAATGATCAGAACAGGTGATTAAAAAATTAAAACCCAAAACTAGACATATTGGTTATGATGACAACGATCCAGTATCACTTAGGTTAACCAAATATCCGTGCAAAACAAACTTGCATGAAATTTTCGTTCCTCATATCGCCTCGTTTAATATCGTCACATCAGTGAAAAAATTATTATTTTTCAAATTTTTAAACGCTGTACAAAGTGACGAACATCCACTTTGTAACTCTTTACGTTTAGCATAGCCTATTTGGTATTCAAATTTGTCATTGTGGTATTTGTAATCGAATTATGCAGCCGGACCATGGAACCATTTTCATTATGGTTCCCGAAAATTACATTTTGTGCGTTGTCACTGCAAAGCTCTCTCTCTCTCTCTCTCTCTCTCTCTCTCTCTCTCTCTCTCTCTCTCTCTCTCTCTACTATTTCTGCCTCCCTGACACTATGTGAAATAGGCCTGCATTGTCCTAGTCATAAAGGAGAGAATTCGTTCTGTAGTCGGGTGCTTCTTTGTGCTTTTCAAATTGAGGCTCTTGAGAAAGGAAGACCGTCGTTGACGCGTTTGATTTGAGAGAGAGAGAGAGAGAGAGAGAGAGAGAGAGAGAGAGAGAGAGAGAGAGGAGTTACAAGGATTGGGATGTATCAAAGACTCGGAGAAAGAAAAGGCAGTCTTGGATGCGTTTGAATGAATGAAAGAGAGAGACTTTACAGACCTTACATCTTGTTCGGGTTGCCCCAGGTCCCTCAGTGTGAGGCACCTCTTATGTCTACCAGAGAGTTGCTAGTACATCTTCCGGTATATTTTGCATCTTCCAATCTTGGATGGTCTGGGATGCAGTTTAGATATTTGTCGAGCTTATTCTTAAACAACATCTACGCTCACTCCTGATACATTCCATCGATGAGCTGGCAACGCATTGAATAGACGCTGCATTGTCGATGCTGGCGCGTAGTTGATTAATGTCCTGTGTGCTTTCCTTATTTTTCTTGGTATAGTTTTGGGCACTATTAATCTACCTCTGCTTGCTCTTTCTGATATTATTAGCTCCATGATGTTTTCGGCAATTCCTTCTATCTGTTTCCATGCCTGAATTATCATGTAGCGTTCTCTTCTCCTTTCTAGACTATATAATTTTAAGGATTGTAGTCTTTCCCAGTAGTCAACATCCTTAACTTCTGTTTCTAGCTGTAAAGGACCTTTGTACACTCTCTAAAAATGCAATATCCTTTTGATACCGTGGGTACCATATCATATTGCAATATCAGAGAAACTACGAACATACGTTTTATAAAGCATAATCATGTGTTCAGCTTTTCTTGTTTTGAAGTGCCGTAACAACATTCCCATTTTTGCTTTACATTTTGCCAATAGAATTGCTATTTGATCATTGCATAACATGTTCCTATTCAACATCACACCAAGATCTTTAACTGCTTCCTTATTTGTGATTGTCTCATTATTAGGTCCCCTATATGCATATAGCTTTCCTTCTTCTGTCTCCACAATTTATTGATTCAAATTTATCAGAGTTAAATACCATCCTATTTACCTCTGCCCAATCATATACTTTGTTCAGGTCTCTTTGTAGTGCGTTCCCATCTTCATCACAAGTAATTTCTCTACTTATTCTTGTGTCATCGGCGAAACTACTCACTACCGAGCCCTTAACTTTACTGTCTATGTCTACAATCATAATAACAAACAGTAATGCAGCTAACATCATATCTTGTGGCACACCGGATATTACCTTAGCTTCATCCGATTTCTCATCGTTTGCAATAACTATCTGTTTTCTGTTGTGTAAAAATACTTTTAACCAACTTCCTACTTTATCCACTATATTATGTTTTCTAATCTTCTTCGCTAATATATTACCATCTACCTTGTCAAAAGCTTTTGCAAAGTCTAGATAAACCACATCTGTTTCATTTCCGTTTTTCATATTTTTGTATATGTTCTCACGGTGGACTAACAGCTGGGTTTGTGTACTTTTTCCGGGTACAAAACCATGTTGTCCTATATTAATCAAATCATTTTTTATTAAATGTTTCATAATATTTTTCTTCATTACCCTTTCATACACTTTCATAATATGTGATGTTAGACTCACAGGCCTATAATTACTTGCCTCTAGTCTTGATCCACTTTTGAAAGTAGGGGTAATATATGCTAATTTGTGCTCATCATAAATCTTGCCTGTATCTACACTTTGTCTTAATAATATTGCAAGTGGCTTTGCGATAGAATGAACTACTTTCTTTAACAAAATAGCAGGGACACCATCAGGCCCAGCTGTAGCTCCATTTTTAATTTCATTAATAGCCTGCACAATATCAGCTTCATTCTATGTCTGATAAATATTCACTATTTTCATCCCTTATTTGTGTATCATTATCTTCATTACCAATTCTAGGGGTGAATTCTTTCTTATATCGTTCCGCCAATATGTTGCATATTTCTTTTTTTTCATTCGTTAATCTCCCTTCAATTCTTAGAGGGCCTATTTCTAGTCTTCTTTTATTCATCTTTTTTGCATACGAGTACTATAGTTTGGGGTTTTGCTTGATATGTACTAGGGATTTTTCTTCCAAGTCCCGTTTTTCATTTTATTTTGATTGTATAATCTTTTGTTCTGCATTTTCTATCTTACTTTTTAGTTCGATCACTTTCCATACATTTTTTTTCTTTTGCAAGACCTTTTTTCCACTTTCTGATTTTCTGGAACAAGATCCTTCTGTCTCTTGGTATGCATGACTAATGTTTACTTTTCTTCTTCGGTATATATTTATCCACTATTTTCTCTAATATTTTATATAATATCTCCGTATTTGCCTTTATATCATCACTTACGAAAATTTTATCCCAATCTTTGTTTTATTCTTCATTTATTTCTGACCATTTCATATTTCTACTGTAGAAGTTTTATTTTCCATATCCTTCCCACTTTTTCAGTTCTTGCTTATCTCTGTTAATTCTATGACATTATCTCTGTTAATTCTTTGACATTATGGTCTGAATTACTCGCATTATAAACTATTATTTCTTTAACATAATTCACCTCGTTCACAAATACTAGGTCTAAAGTATTTTTCTTTCTTGTTGGCAGGTGATTTATTTGTTGAATGTTGTATTCTAGTAGCATATCTAATAGCTTTTCGAATTGCCTCTTATCTTCTGCACTACTATTACTCTCTTTTTTATATGTATAAATACAACCACAATCTCCTATTCGTTCTTTCCAGTCTACGAAAGGAAAGTTACAGTCTCCGGATAGGAGAATAGTCCAGTCCTTGTGATTTCTACATATATCATCCAATTTTACTATTATTGTGTCAAACCTTTTAGTATTAGGGGGTCTATATATTACTATGTTCATTAATTTTTCAGATTCAAATTCTACCGCTATTAGTTCACATTCTGTTACTATATTTCTCATATATTTTTCCTTGTTTTTTTACTTTCCCATATATCGCGGTTCCCCCTTGATTCCTATTTTTCCTATCTGATCTATAAGTTTTGAACCCTCTCATTTGATCGTCATTACCATCTCTTGGGAATACCAGGTTTCACTTATATTCATTATATCTATTTTCTTTTCAATTTGGGTTAGTTCTTCTAAGTACTCTATTTTCCTTTTTGAGTTACTCGTAACTAAACCCTGCGCATTCATCACTATGATGAGAGAGAGAGAGAGAGAGAGAGAGAGAGAGAGAGAGAGAGAGAGAGAAAAGGCCGATTCTGGGACAACACAACCTAGGACGACGCTACCAGAGCCTAGTTGAAAAAAAAACCACCTTAATGAAAAGGCCGCTCGGAAATAGCCTCCAATATTGTGCATCATGTCAATGTTGATCCAGTGACGAAATGAGAGAGAGAGAGAGAGAGAGAGAGAGAGAGAGAGAGAGAGAGTATCCATCCACCTGCGCTTGCCAAACTTCACCTTTTGGCCAACAGGCAATGTTTCTTTTGCCCGTTCTCTGTTGTTATTGCGTCGTGTGCGCTATACGTAGCCGCCCGTTTTCTTTTCACACTTGTGTTTACAGAATCGAATAGAATAGAAGATTTAGGTCAAATGCCACGCGCTGGGACTTATGAGGCTACTCAGTGCTGAAATGGAAACTGACAGTGAAAAGGTTTGAAAGGTGTAACAGGAAGAAAACCTCAATGCAGTTGCACTGTGGATCAATTGCCAGGAGAAGGTGGAAAGTAAGATGGAAGAAAGAGAATATGAACGAAGGTACAGTAAAATGAACAAATGTGGTTGCAGCTAGGGGACAAGCACACCAAAGGGCCCACTGACTTGAAATACAAGCTTCCAAAGAACGTCGTTTCCAACCTCCCACCTCAGACCCAACACTGCGGCAGTAACTGACCCTGATACAGAGCCCAGTGATAATATCATCGCCCCGTGGGAAGACGCGAACCAGCGACATCTGAGTGGCCATACCACGACACTAACCACCATACTGGTGGTGTCTGTTCAGCGGAGGGTGAGTGATGTAAACGGAACACAGTATCTCATCTGACCAATTAAAGTATATTGAGAATTATGACTTCAATACTCTGACGTAATTTGCATAAACTTACGTATGTATATATATTACCTGCGTTTGTCTGCTTACAATACGGTCATTATTATTTGAACTAATAATAATAAAGAGTGAAGTATAACTCTTTGTATCACCGTTCAGACGACGAAGTTTATTCTTCTCCCTCCTCGAGGAAGGGATTTGTGACAAACGGGTCAAATAAATCAGTGATAAAAGAAATGATGTATCTAGAACGATAAATCTAGAGGGAGGAGGAGGAGGAGGAGGAGGGGGAGGAGGAGTTGGCGGAAGAGGAGGAGGAGGAGGAGGTTGTTATTAATTCAGGTTACACAAACACAAACTTCTCTTCCTCTTTCAAGATGACAGTCCTCTTAATCCCTTTTAGTTTTCTGTAAAAGAAATCTATTGAGATGGCTTTTGTCCGTCCGTCAGCACTTATCTCCTGTCCTCCCTCAGATCTTGAAACAACTGAGGCTAGAGGGCTGCAAATTGGTATGTTGATCATCCACCCTCCAGTCATCAAACATACCAAATTGCAGCCCTCTAGCCTCAGTGGGTTTCATTATATTTCAGGTTAAATTGAGCCTTAATCGTGTTTCTGGCAACACGAGTATGATAGGCCACAACTGGCCGTACTTGAATTTCATGGGGCGCGGCTCTTACAGCATTATACCGAGACCACAGAGAGATAGATCTATTTTCGGTGACCTTGATTACACGCTGTACAGAAAACTCAATTGAAGATTTCTTAGAAAACTAGAGACCTCTTGAAGATGTCTTATAGAATTAGTCGAAACCGGTTAGGATTTAAACCTTGGTTACATTTTTCCTTATGGTTCTTCTCCTCACATGACAAGGTTAATTTCTGTCTTGGATGAAACATGTCTTCCGACCGGCCCCCGCCCCCAAACAAACTAAAATGTTTCTAGTATGACAAAGCAATGGGTTATGAAAGCATTTAATTGTAACAAAATAGGTGGTACTTAATTTTGATAAGTTTGTAATAGACTTCAAATGAAACAAGATACAATATAGGAAACAACGAAAGATATATATATATATATCTTCTTTGTATATATATACACATTTATACCCACAGAAACGCATACGAATATGGTGCGTGTGGTAGAGTATGAGGTTATTTTGTTTGACCGGACATACAAACATCATGAATAATTTAAAAAGTTCGAACTTTTTTTCACACAGTCCACTGACTCTGACCTCTCTTCTCTCTCTCTCTCTCGTAGTAGTAGCCACTTGCTTGGGTGAGACGTACCCGCGTGAAGGTCAGATTAATCAACAGATATCACAAGTTTAACATACGACTAGAATTTTGAGAAATATCTAGAAGTGTTCGTGAACTATCGGTGATAAGATTAGTGTGAAAATAGTAGGATAAAGCGTCTTCTAAGTTAGTTTAAACAAGTGTAATACTGAAATCAGAAACAAGATGGCAGTAAGTTCCAACTGCGGGGGAAAAAGGTGTAATTTAGCTTGCTTGGGCAGATTCGCAATACGATGAGGTAGCAGGAAGGGAACTGGCATTTCTCATCTATGAAAATCAGCAACAGTCCTAACCAAAAAAGATACAAAAAGCATTCATAGTATATTAGAAGGATATAATCCTTCAAACTGGAACAAATCTAATGAAAACATCTTGAAAATAATTGAAAAGAAGTTCCCAAATAAAATCCAAGTGGTCAAGAGACTCATAAAGAAAATATAAAACCAAACATATTCCGACAAAGAAAATGAATAAGGTGAATCTTGTGAATAATCCTAATTGATGCATTAGGAAAAAAAGAAATGCCAAAAGCATGCAAACTGTGTAAGGTTTTTAGGTATAGCATAGTCAATTCCACAAAACCTAATCAGAAAAATGTGCTTGCACTGCAACATTCCGACCCATCCACGTGTGCTGAGGTAATGCAAGATTTTGAAGAAAAGATACAAGAATTTTTTGTTCAACATGTCTATCATGGATAGACAATGTTATTAATCAAGATTGAAGAATGTACAAATAGTTGAGGATGAAGAAGAAGAGAGAGGGAAAGAAGAAGAAGAAAAAGAAGAAGAGGGCAAACGGAAGAGAAGTAAACAAAAATGAAATGACAGAAAAAAAATAAGGAAAAACAAAGAACAAGATAAAGTATGGATGCAGAGATACTCATTGATACTACATATGAGGCAAATAAAACAGCATACTACGAAGAAATAAATTACGAATATGACAACAGAAAAGCAAATAAATCCGAAGAGGCTACCCAGATCTACACAATGACGGGAAAAGAGGAAAAAATAGACAAGAAAGACAAAATCTGCAACCTTTTTGAAAAGAGGGAATTGCCAGATTTGGGAAAAGAAAAGATGTTACTACAAACATCCTAAGGTATGTCAAAATATGAAATATATGGTTAAATGTGCATACTTAGATGGCTATGGGGATGATTGCAGAGATCTGCAATCCAAAAATATGTAAAAACCTAAAAGAAGGAAAAGGATGTAAGTTCGACAAAAAAATGCAAAATATAGCACCCCTGTAGCCATGAATCATAATCAAATAAATAACCAACCAAGTATAAAATCCAAAATAAGAAAGAAACAAATAAAGAGAGAATCAAGATATCAGGTAAAAGAGAAAAGCCAAACAAACCCACCAATGAGATATGCAGAGGTGTCAGCAAAAAAATTCAAAGATCAGCTTCCGAAATTCTACTCAGATAATAACTGTATTATTATGCAAGAGGATATTGCAGAAAACGGAGAAAATTGCAGATTCAGACACAAAAATGAATAAAATATGATGATAGGAAGATCAAATATTATGAAAAGTTGGATTTTTTAATTGTCAGAATTTTTCTGGAAATGAAAAAAAAAAGAACAACATACCGAACAGGAAAGAGACATGGGAAAATCCTTATTACTACAATATAAATGAAGGAGAAAACACGCAAACCATCATAGTGATGAATGCGCAGGGTTTATTTTTACGAGTAAATCAAAAAGAAAAATAGAGTACTTAGAAGAACTAACCCAAATTGAAAGAAAATAGATATATGAATAAATAAGTGAAACCTGGTATTCCCAGAGACTGGGAAAGATGATCATATCCAAAGGGTAAGAGGGCTTTATCAGATCAGATAGGAAAACAAAAATAGGAATCAAGGGGGAACCGCAATATAAAATTGGGAAAAGACAAAAAAAAAAACAAGGAAAAAATATATGAGAAATATAGTAACTCAGAAATGTGAAACTAATAGCGGTAGAATTTGAAATCTGAAAAATTAATGAACATAGTAATATATAGACCTCCTAATACTAAAGAGTTTGACTTAATAATTGAAAAAATTGGATGATATATGTAGAAAATCACAAGGACTGACTATTCTTTACTATCTGGTGACTTCAACTTTCCTTTCGGGGTAGAAATGGAAAAAGAACGAATAGGAGACGGATGGTTTACTTTATACATATAAAAAGAGAGTAATAGTAGTGCAGAAATAATAGGCAATTTGAAAAAAGTCTATTAGATATGCTACTAGAATACAACATTCAACAAAATAAATCACCCCTGCCAACAAGAAAGGAAAAATACTTTAGACTAGTATTGGTGAACGAGATGAATTATGTTAAAGAAATAATAGTTCTTTATAATGCGAGTATTTCAGATCATAAGTCATAGAATTAACAGTTCATTCCAAAGCAAGTGAAAATAGAGATAAGCAAAGAAACCCATGAAAAAAAGTGGGAAGGATATGGAAAAATACAACTTCTACAGTAAAAATATAAAATGGTCAGAAATTAATGAAGAACATTAAACAAAGATTGGGATAACATTTTCGTAAGTGATGACATAAGGGTAAATACGGAGATATTATATAAAAATATTGGAGGAAGAAAATAGTGGATTAAATAAATATATACGAAGAAGAAAAGTAAACAATCATTCATGCATACCAAGAGACAGAAGGATCTTGTTCCAGAAAATCAGAAAGTGGAAAAAAAAGGTCTTTGCAAAAAGAAAAAAAAAATGAAACATGGAAAGTTATAGAACCAAAACTAAAAGGTAAGATAGAAAGGGCAGAACAAAAGATTATACAACAAAAGAAAATGAAAAACGGGACTTGGAAGAAAAAATCCCTATAAATATCAAGCAAAACCCCAAATATATAAACTCATATGCGAAGAAGATGAATAAAAAGAAGAATAGAAATAGACCCTCTGAGAATTGAAGAAAGGAGATTAACGAATGAAAAAAAGGAAATTTGCAACATACTGGCAGAACGATATGAGAGAGAATTCACCCCCTAGAATAGATAAATGAAGATAATGATATAGAAGTAAGGGACGAAAATAGTGA
>NC_087202.1:13341137-13591097 GCF_015104395.2 Macrobrachium nipponense
CCCGATGGATTTAAGTTATTCAAAAAATCTTGCGGATATTGATGATAATTTTCACCTTCTATTGTGTCCAAGCTGAAATATTCGCAACTTTCTCCGGGGAAGTTGTACAGAAATTATGTATGAAAATTCGTAAAGTAACTATGTCTACGGGAATAACCAGCCTCGTTTCACGGACAGAAACAGCTCCGTTTCAGGGAATCCCTTTTCACCCCCACCCCCTACAAAGGAGCGGGGTAGGTTGGATGAAACCCCATTACAAACCATCTCAGGGGTCCCCACCATAACCCTGCCAAGTTTCATGCCCATCTGACCAGCCGTTTGGCCGTGATTGAATGACAGACAGACAGACAGACATTACGCCCATTATAGTATGATAATACATCAAGTATGTAAATATAAATGAGCTGACAAAAACCGGTATGTTTCACTACTAGTCTAATTGCTGGCATTCCTTCCACGAATAATTATTATTATTATCACAGTCCTCCAATTCGACTGGGTGGTATTTATAGTGTGGGGTTCCGGGTTGCATCCTGCCTCCTTAGGAGTCCATCACTTTTACGCCGTTTCTAGGATCACAACTCTTCTGACATGAGTCCTGAAGCTACTCAGCCTCTAGTTTTTCTAGATTCCTTTCAGGGATCTTGGGATCGTGCCTAGTGCTCTATGATTATGGGTACAATTTTCCCACGGCATATCCCCATATCCTTGTATTTCTATTTTCAGATCTTGATACTTACCCATTTTTTTCCCTCTCTTTCTCTTCAACTCTGGTGTTCCCATGGTATTGCGACATCAATGAATGATCTTTCTTCTTGACTTTGTCAATCAACGTCACGTCTGGTCTATTTGCACGTATCACCCTATCTGTTCTGATACCATTCCACTATTCCACTATTCCTGCGCTGTATCTGATTACTGGCACTGCCCATGTGTTTATGGCTTTTATAATTTTTCCGGCGTTGAGTTTTGACTTCAGTATCGCCTTGAGTCTCTGCATATATTCTTTCATGATCGTGTCCTTTCATTTATTGGTGTTTTTTATATCCCTCCTTCCATTATTCCAGGTATTTGATCCTGTCTCATCTATGTGTTTGATGTGCTCCCAATCTGTAGCTTTATCCCTTCAGTCCTTGTTACTTTGCCGTTTTTGTATGTTGACTAAGGGCGCATTTTTTCTATTCAAACTCCATCCTGATGTCCCAGATACAATCCTTACAGTCTGGATTAGGGTATCTATTTCCTTGATGCTCTTACCATACAGCTTGATGCGTCCATGAACATCAGATGGTTGATTCTGTTGCCTCTTTTTCTTGAGTTGGTACCCGGCATCCCATCTTCTGTAGTACTTTTGTCATGGGAATCAATGGATACTACGAAGAGTAGTGGGGACAGTGAGTCGCCCTGGAAGACCCTCTCCCTGATAATAACCTCTTGCTAGTCTTATTCCAGAGCTTGTAAAGTATGTATCCAGTTGCGCAATGCATTTTGAGGAAGCGATGGTGTTTTTCCTCTGCCCCATATATTTTCAGGCATTCTATTAGCCATGTGTGTGGTACATTTCGAAGGCTCTTATAGTCCATCCATGCCATGCTTAGGTTGGTTTTCCTTCTCCTGCTGCTATTATATTATTATTATTATTATTATTATTTATTATTATTATTATATTATTATCTCAAACATGTTTTGTTAAAGATGATGGCAGCATCAGTGGAATTGATTTTATATATGGTCTTTTCAATTCTTCATTATTATCTCTTCTCATCAGGGCTGATATTTGCTAATAGCTGGCCGATGTTCATATCTTGGTTAAGAAATGTTATCTGATAATACTAATTACTGATATGATAACAAAAGTGGTTAACAAATCTCAGTCTACGGGCGTACGGAATTCCCCCAACGTTTCCAACCGTATCATCGGTTCATTTTCAAGGAAAGGTGAGCGTGAACTGATTGGAATGGGGTCGTTCGGCGGTATTTATTGTGTCCCAGGTGCTCTGTCTGATGAGCTCTGCGTTTTCATTGCCTGAACAGAGGATTAAGTCCCTAAGTCAAGCCGTCTTGCAGAGGTGGAAGCTCGCACTGCTCTTCGCATGCGGACGCTGGAGACTGGGAGCGTAGTATTGGGTAGGGGCACTTGATTGGTCCGTTCGATCGGCTCTATGGTGCTGGCGGGAGGAACGACCCCATTCCAATCAGTTCACGCTCACCTTTCCTTGAAAATGAACCGATGATACGGTTGGAAACGTTGGAATTCCGTTACGCCCTTAGACTAAGATTTGTTAACCACTTTTGTTATCATATCAATAAGTTAGTATTTTCAGAAAACATTTCTTTAACCAAGATATGAACATCGGCCAGCTATTAGCAAATATCAGCCCTGATGAGTAGAGAATAATAAGAAGAATTGAAAAGACCATATATAAAATCAATTCCACTGATGCTGCCATCATCTTTAACAAAATATTGTTATTATTATTATTATTTTCAGAGTCAGCTGTTTATTAAATGCCAACATGTTTCGGCCATTTCTCTGGCCATCATCTGGACGTTGCAACTTGCAAGGGACCTTCTGGATGGGCATCGTTGCTGTTGTTGTTTTAGATTTAGTTGGCCTTATGCCAGCACGGGCTCTTGCTCATAGAGCAGCCCGTAATAAAGGGCATCGTTGACGGATCAGCTTTCATAGTAGGGGTGGGCGTGGTCAGATCCGGGGTCGACTTATGATTGGCTGCCTGGGGGGATTTTTCTTCTCGGCCAGTCCCTTACGACAGCTCCTGATTGGCTGTTGATAAGCCAATGACTGGGCTGGAAACTCTCTCAGTCTCTCTCGAGAGTTCACATAGGCAGGATGCATGTTCCACCTCTCCTGAAAGACGTATACCTCAGGATAGGTGGAACATAGATCCTACGCAAGTGACCTCTCTCGAGAGACTGGGTGTTTCCAGCCCAGTGATTGGCTTATCAACAGCCAATCAGGAGCGTCGTAAGGGACTGGCCTATGCGTCAAATGCACGGCTGATGTGAATCTACTATACTCGTTAGGGAGAACCTATTCATATTGAACAAGCCCATCATCAAAGGGGTCCATTGAGTCGAAATTCAAGCTTCCGTAGAATATTTAGGTGTTTCTTAGGAAGAAGTAAGAGGAAGTAAGAGAAATTAAAGGGAAATACAGAAAGAAGAGATACCACTTATTAAAAAAAATAAATAAATAAACGAATTTTCTTACAAGACCATCGTTTCCACTTTCATCATGAACATAATCATGACCATCTCGACCATTTCATGTCATTAGAACGACTGCCCTATTAATATCGGAATTCAGACAACAACGCAAACATCGAATTTATGATTACGATCAAATTCAGCCCATCACGACCCTGTGATTCAGCAACGCCACCTCCCCAACCTGTTTCTTTCGGCGAAAGTCTTGACCTATTTCTAGATCCTACCCCCAAAACCCCCATTTGGGAATGACAGGCAAGATCCTTGCCGCCTGATATTCAGATCTAGCAGCCTTTTAAAACGATCCCATTCTCTCAACATACTTGGCAGTTCTGCATGAAGTAATGCAAATGATTTGCTGTATTTCACTTGGAAGTATAAAATCCAAAGCGGAGAATTTTCCTCTCTGCTTTGGATTCGCATTTTCCTCTTTATAGGCTCGAGCTCATGTCTAGCTTTTA
This sequence comes from Macrobrachium nipponense, assembly GCF_015104395.2. Classification (NCBI taxonomy): domain Eukaryota; kingdom Metazoa; phylum Arthropoda; class Malacostraca; order Decapoda; family Palaemonidae; genus Macrobrachium; species Macrobrachium nipponense. The sequence continues at coordinate 13,344,827 of NC_087202.1, forward strand.
TGCTCTCGCTTCTTCCAGTATTCCAGTATTATCCGCGGAATTGGAATTCGGAGTAATGACTCTCAGGTTACCACTTATTCAGTCTCTCCCAAAAACAGAAGAAGTGGGTGCCACCACTTTTGTGCTGACGTTATTCACAGTCATGAAACTTTATTTGCTAACTTCTATTCTCCTTTCACCTCATTACATTTTTCTCTATTTATTCATTCATTCATTTATTTTTTTCTTACTTTAATAAGTAAGATCTCTTTCCGTATTTCCCTTTGGCTCCTCTTACTTCTTCCTAATGAACACCTTAATATTCTTTGGAAGCCTGAATTTCAAGTCAGTAGGCCCTTTGGTGATCTTGTTCCATATGAATAGGGTTCATTTTCTAAATAATATAATAATAATAATAACATAGATATAAGAAGCATATGGGATATGTCGATGGAAATTGTACCCATAATCACAGGAACACTGAGGAACAATCCCAAGATCCCTGAAAAGGAACCTGGAAAAACTAGATGCCGAAGTAGCCCCAGGACTCACGCAGAAGAGTGTGATCCTAGAAACAGCGCTTTTAGTGAGAAAAGTGATGGACTCCTAAGGAGGCAGGATGCAACCCGGAACCCCGTGCTATAAAAACCACCCAGTCGAATTGGATGACTTGATAGACACCAAATAATAATAATAATAATAATAATAATAATATAATAATAATAATAATAATAATAAGCTGTTTATCCATTTCCTAGACTCGTATGAGGTTTCCTTCACGTTTAAGTAGACTTGTGAGGAAAGACAGTCGATCAAAGCTCGCAAAGACAGAAATAAGTATTTTCTAAGGAAAATACATCCAAGAAGTTCCTTTGTCGAAGCTTCGCTTGTGGAAGAAGAAGAAGAAGAAGAAGAAGAAGAAGAAGAAGAAGAAGAAGAAGAAGAAGAAGAAGAAGAAGGAAGGAATCGCTTGAACAGGCACCAAAAGGCGGAACATTTTTCAAAAATTTTTCAAAGGCGCCGAGTAAGACTTATCGATAGAGAATTCACGTTACTGCTCTATCAGTCAAATCTCCTTAAAGGATTATAGCAAATCTACAGAGAGAGGAAGACCTGTCGATGGCTATTCCGCGAAGACTTCAAAGACTTGAAAGCTTTAAAAAGAAGGAGAAAAATAGAAACCGAAAAAGACGCACACTCAAAAGACCGTCGGGAATTGTTCCAATAATTCTTAACGATTTCCTTCCTGATTTCTCTGCTTTCCCTCTGTGCCTTTGTCTCTTTTTTTTTGTATTTCTTCCAGTTTTCTCTGCTCTTCAACTGTACAGTTCATCGTTGCCAATTTAGTGGAGCTTCACACATACGCCGATGCATTTACAAACTGTTTCCATGAATTCTAGTTGTCATAGTAATGCAATAATGATAAAATTGCTCTCATATGTATATATACTACAAATAGATACGCTAATTTCACTATTTTCCCTGGTTTTGTGTAAGTTTTATACCCAGTTTGGAGGGTAAACACATACCAATTGGCAACACTGGTACAGTTGCTTCAAAGTATTCCTTTACCCCCTGGTATGGTAACACCGCAATTCTGCGTATGAAAGCCTATTTGCTTGTAACGATGGACATGAATGGTCGAGCTATTGGTATGCCAATGCTCATATCTTTTTAAACACTGCTGTAGGCAATATGTTAAAATACCAATAATATTTCACAATACAAATGAAATAAGCTATCGTTTAATAGAAAAATAGTATAGTAAAAGTTAAGTATATCTTAGTTTTACCAGCCCGAAGGATTAGATATTTTTACGTGGCAGGAACCAATTGGTCACCTAGCAACGGGACCTACAGTTTATTGTGGGATCCGAACCACATTATATCGAGAAATGAATTTCTATCACCAGAAATAAATTCCTCGACTGGCCAAGAGCCTGGAAACCTCATCGACTGGCCAAGAGTCTGGAAACCTCATCGACTGGCCAAGAGTCTGGAAACCTCATCGACGGCCAAGAGTCTGGAAACCTCATCGACTAGCCAAGAGTCTGGAAACCTCATCGACAGGCCAAGAGTCTGGAAACCTCATCGACAGGCCAAGAGTCTGGAAACCTCATCGACTGGCCAAGAGTCTGGAAACCTCATCGACTGGCCAAGAGTCTGGAAACCTCATTCGACGATAGCCAAGAGTCTGGAAACCTCATCGACTGGCCAAGAGTCTGGAAACCTCATCGACTGGCCAAGAGTCTGGAAACCTCATCGACTAGCCAAGAGTCTGGAAACCTCATCGACTGGCCAAGAGTCTGGAAACCTCATCGACTAGCCAGGAGTCTGGAAACCTCATCGACTAGCCAAGAGTCTGGAAACCTCATCGACTAGCCAAGAGTTTGGAAACCTCATCGACTGGCCAAGAGTCTGAAAACATCGACTGGCCAAGAGTCTGGAAACCTCATCGACTGGCCAAGAGTTTGGAAACCTCATCGACTAGCCAAGAGTCTGGAAACCTCATCGACTAACCAAGAGTTTGGAAACCTCATCGACTAGCCAAGAGTCTGGAAACCTCATCGACAGGCCAAGAGTTTGGAAACCTCATCGACTAGCCAAAGGAGATCGTGGAAACCTCATCAGACTAGCAAGAGTTTGGAAAACCTCATCGACAGGCCAAGAGGTCTGGAAACCTAATCGACTGCAAGAGTTGGAAACCTCATGACAGGCCAAGAGTCCTGGAAACCTCATCGAGGCCAAGAGTCGGAAACGCATCGCTAGGCCAACGAGTCTGGAAACCTCATCGACGGCCAAGAGTCTGGAAAACCTCATCGGCTAGCCAAGAGTCGAAACTCATCGACAGGCCAAGAGTCTGGAAACCTCATCGACTAGCCAAGAGTTTGGAAACCTCATCGACTAGCCAAGAGTCTGGAAACCTCATCGACAGGCCAAGAATCTGGAAACCTCATCGACTAGCCAAGAGTCTGGAAACCTCATCGACAGGCCAAGAGCTGGCATGGCTGAAATATCCATCGGACTCATATACTGGTATATATATACATTATATATATACATATATATATATATATATATATATATATATATATATATATATACACCTCTACTAGGAGTCTGGGACAATGCAGTGTTGCAGCAATTTCATCTGGCCCCGTGTTGACACGAGGCAAATGAGGTCATCTCCATGCATTCACATGGAGGACGTTCTTTACAAACGCTGAAGCGGCGAGTGGGGACAAAATGGAACGCCTCTTTTCTGCAGCAAAGTTCATTGCATGGCACTCAATGATTTTCCTTTTTATTGCACACGTCCTCTCTCCTCTCTCTCTCCTCTCTCTCTCTCTCTCTCTCTCTCTCTCTCTCTAAACACACAGACACAGTCGCAAACAGATATGTATTGAATTCTCTCTCTCTCTCTCTCTCTCTCTCTCTCTCTCTCTCTCTCTCTAACACAGTCGCAGATATGTATTAAATGAAGGAGAAAACACGCAAACCATCATAGTGATGAATGCGCAGGGTTTAGTTACGAGTAACTCAAAAAGAAAATAGAGTACTTAGAAGAACTAACCCAAAATGAAAAAGAAAATAGATATAATGAATATAAGTGAAACCTGGTATTCCCCAAGAGACTGGGAATGATGATCAAATAAAAGGGTTCCAAACTTATAGATCAGATAGAAAAAAATAGGAATCAAGGGGAAACCGCAATATATGGGAAAGACAAAAAACAAGGAAAAATATATGAGAAATATAGTAACTCAGAAGTGAACTAATAGCGGTAGAATTTGAATCTGAAAAATTGATGAACATAGTAATATATAGACCTCCTAATACAAAGGAGTTTGACTATAATTGAAAAATTGATGATATATGTAGAAATCACAAGGACTGGACTATTCTCCTATCTGGTGACTTCAACTTTCCTTTCGTAGAATGGAAAGACGAATAGGAGATTGTGGTTGTACTTATACATATAAAAAAGAGAGTAATAGTAGTGCAGAAGATAAGAGGCAAATTGAAAAGCTATTAGATATGCTACTAGAATACAACATTCAACAAAATAAATCACCTGCCAACAAGAAAGGAAAATACTTTAGACCTAGTATTTGTGAACGAGATGAATTATGTTAAAGAAATAATAGTTTATAATGCGAGTATTCAGAACCATAATGTCATAGAATTAACAGTTCATTCCAAAGCAAGTGAAAATAGAGATAAGCAAGAAATGAAGTGGGAAGGATATGGAAAATACAACTTCTACAGTAAAAAATATAAAATGGTCAGAAATTAATGAAGAATTAAACAAGATTGGGATAACTTTTCGTAAGTGATGACATAAGGGTAAATACGGAGATATTATATAAAATATTGGAGAAAAATAGTGGGAAAAATATATACCGAAGAAGAAAAGTAAACATCATTCATGCATACCAAGAGACAGAAGGATCTTGTTCCAGAAAATCAGACAGTGGAAAAAAGGTCTTGCAAAAGAAAAGAAAAAAAAAAATGCATGGAAAGTTATAGAACTAAAAAGTAAGATAGAAAATGCAGAACAAAAGATTATACAATCAAAAGAAAATGAAAAACGGGACTTGGAAGAAAAAACCCCTATTAAATATCAAGCAAAACCCCAAACTATTATACTCATATGCGAAGAAGATGAATAAAAGAAGAATAGAAATAGGCCCTCTGAGAATTGAAGGGAGATTAACGAATGAAAAAAAGGAAATTTGCAACATACTGGCAGAAGATATAAGAGAGAATTCACCCCTAGAATAGATAATGAAGATAATGATATAGAAGTAAGGGATGAAAATAGTGAATATTTAGCTGACATAGATATTAATGAAGCTGATATTGTGCAGGCTATTAATGAAATTAAAAATGGAGCTGCTGCAGGGCCTGATGGAATTCCTGCTATTTTGTTAAAGAAAGTAGTTCATTCTATCGCAAAGCCACTTGCAATATTATTAAGACAAAGTGTAGATACAGGCAAGATATATGATGAGCACAAATTAGCATATATTACCCCTACTTTCAAAAGTGGATCAAGACTAGAGGCAAGTAATTATAGGCCTGTGAGTCTAACATCACATATTATGAAAGTGTATGAAAGAAAGGGTAATGAAGAAAAATATTATGAAACATTTAATAAAAAATAATTTGTTTAATAAAGGACAAACATGGTTTCGTACCCGGAAAAAGTACACAAACCCAACTGTTAGTCCACCGTGAGAACATATTCAAAAATATGAAAAGCGGAAATGAAACAGATGTGGTTTATTTAGACTTTGCAAAAGCTTTTGATAAAGTAGACCATAATATATTAGCGAAGAAAATTAGAAAACACAAATTCGTGGATAAAGTAGGAAGATGGTTAAAAGAATTTTTACACAACAGAAAACAGATAGTTATTGCAAACGACGAGAAATCGGATGAAGCCAAGGTAATATCCGGTGTGCCGCAAGGTACGGTGTTAGCTGCAATACTGTTTGTTATTATGATTGAAGACATAGACAATAATGTTAAGGATTCGGTAGTGAGTAGTTTCGCAGATGACACAAGAATAAGTAGAGAAATTACTTGTGATGAAGATAGGAACGCTCTACAAAGAGACCTTAACTTAAAGTATATGATTGGGCAGAGGTAAATAGGATGGTATTTAACTCTGATAAATTTGAATCAATAAATTATGGAGACAGAGAAAGAAAGCTATATGCATATAAGGGACCTAATAATGAGACCATCACAAATAAGGAAGCAGTTAAAGACCTTGGTGTGATGATGAATAGGAACATGTTATGCATGATCAAATAGCAACTCTGTTGGCAAAATGTAAAGCAAAAATGGGAATGTTGTTACGGCACTTCAAAACAAGAAAAGCTGAACACATGATTATGCTTTATAAAACATATGTTCGTAGTCCACTTGAATATTGCAATATGATATGGTACCCACACTATCAAAAGGATATTGCACAAATAGAGAGTGTACAAAGGTCCTTTACAGCTAGAATAGAAGAAGTTAAGGACCTAGACTACTGGGAAAGACTACATTCTTAAAATTATATAGTCTAGAAAGGAGAAGAGAACGCTACATGATAATTCAGGCATGGAAACAGATAGAAGGAATAGCAGAAAATATCATGGAACTAAAAATATCAGAAAGAGCAAGCAGAGGTAGATTAATAGTGCCCAAAACTATACCAGGAAAAATAAGGAAAGCACACAGGACATTAATCCACTACGCACCAGCATCGATAATGCAGCGTCTATTCAATGCGTTGCCAGCTCATCTGAGGAATATATCAGGAGTGAGCGTAGATGTGTTTAAGAATAAGCTCGACAAATATCTAAACTGCATCCCAGACCATCCAAGATTGGAAGATGCAAAATATACCGGAAGATGTACTAGCAACTCTCTGGTAGACATTAGAGGTGCCTCGCACTGAGGGACCTGGGGCAACCCGAACAAGATGTAAGGTCTGTAAGGTAAGGTTCTCTCTCTCTCCTCTCTCTCTCTCTCTCTCTCTCACACACACACAAAAACAATCGCAAACAGATATGTACTATTGAATTCAATTGAATATAGAATTTAGGCCAAAGGCACAAGCACTGGGACCTATAAGGTCATTCAGCGCTAAAACGGAAATCGACAATAAAAGGTTTGCACTATGAATCAATTGTTAGGAGAGGGTGGATAGCAAGATGGAAGAAAGAGAATATGAAAGGAGGTACAGTAAAAGGAACGATAGGGGTTGCTTGCAGCTGGGGGCCTTCGAGGGCACGCTGCAAAGAACCTTAAGGAATGCGTACAGTGCACCGCATGAGGTGCACTGACGGCACTAACCCCCCACCCCCTTACGGGAAATATGTATTGAAAAGGTATTCATAAGTTTCGATGTCGTTGTGTTTGTGACAATGCTGTGTATTTAATTAGTATTTTTGTTTTAAAAATCATGTCTCCTTTCGTGCTCTCTTTCTCTCCTTGTCACGTACACACAAACACACATATACACACAAATACACATACACACACGAACACACAGATGCACAATCAATGTCTGTAAGTCTTGGTGTCGGTACATCTTGCACAGTGATTATGTCACCCTGCCTGTTCTCTCTCTCTCTCTCTCTCTCTCTCTCTCTCTCTCTCTCTCTCTCTCCTGTTTATTAGGTGACAATGAGGCTTAAGCACCTCGCTACGAGAGACCAGCCCCCAAAATTAATTACGTCCTATATAGGCCTACCTTAGTTGCCTGTATGATCATAACTTTTATAAACATATGTCTGAATGCATGTCACGCCAGAAATACAAAATAAATGAATAAACAAATATATACATATATATATATATATATATATATGTGTGTGTGTGTGTGTGTGTATTATATATATATATATATATATATAGAGAGAGAGAGAGAGAGAGAGAGAAGAGAGAGAGAGAGAGAGAGAGAGAGAGAGAGAAACCACAATGAAAATAAATTTAATGTATGTACATCAACACTGTAAATGATGTTCTGACATCGAAACTTTTAGATATTCAGTGTGCAATCCTTGTGTGAGAGAGAGAGAGAGAGAGAGAGAGAGAGAGAGAGAGAGAGAGAGAAGAGCAGCAGCACAGCAGCAGCAGCAGTCCAAATTATTGTGTGGAGTGCGCGAAATAAAATTTTGTGCTTATTCGAGAAGTTTGGAAACTTTCAAATTAAGGATTAAGGAGAGAGAGAGAGAGAGAGAGAGAGAGAGAGAGAGAGAGAGAGAGAGAGAGAGGCAGTAGTAGTAGTAAAGGAATATAAATTTATAAAGTAAAGACTACTAATTAGACATACGTAAACAAGTTTTCGCTGAAATTTTCAATACATAAATGTGAGAGAGAGAGAGAGAGAGAGAGAGAGAGAGAGAGAGAATTATAAACAAAAATAAACAAAGATATGCAAAGGAAACGACAACATTCGCTCTGTATGAATACCTGCCTCACGGCATCAGAAAACGAAGCATCCCCCCCAACCGCCCCCAGGTCACGTGAATGCCACGGAAGGAGACGAGCTTCATTTGTCCTTTTGCAAACACGAACTCAGGTGCAATTGCAAGGGAGGCGCAATGCCAGGCGGTTTGCCGTGTCTCCTTGTACATTCATGGGACGAAATGTCCAAATCCTCATTAGGGATTTCTGATGTCCCCGAGTGAGAAATGTTTCGATGTCGTTTCGACGTCCAAATCATCATTAGGGATTCCTCTTCCCCCTGACTGAGAAATGTTTCGACGTCCAAATCATCGTTAAGGATATTTCTGATGGAAGGAAGGGATTATAGTTTTGGGCCAAAGGCCAAGCGCTGGGACCTATGAGGTCATTGTGCACTGTAAAGAAAACTGACAGTAGGTAGGTTTGAAAGGTGTAACAGGAGGAAAACCTCAAAGCAGTTGCACTATTAAATAATTGTTAGGAGAGGGTGAAAGAAATATGAATGGAGGTACAGTAAAATGAATGACAGGGACGCTGCAAAGAACCTTTAGCATGCCTACAGTGTACCCAGTGAGGTGCACTGACGGCGCTAACCCTGCTACGGTGCAGGATTTCTCATGACAATGACTGAGAAATATTTTGCCAATGAATAGCTTTTGGTATAGGTGCAAATCCTTGAAAATGAAACAAATCTCGTATAACGTCTAACACATTCAGGATAATGACACACACCGTGATTATCCAAGAATCGTCACTAAACTTGTCAACGTATTCTATCGCGACCTTTTTTCTTTTCACTATTTTTCTTCTGGTACTGAATTCTCAGTAATAGTATGGACGCCGTTTTCAGATTAACTTTTAAACAATCGTCCATTCTGATTCGCCTATCTGCTGTTACAGATCTAAACAGACTATAGTAGATTCACATCCATCAACCGTGCATCTGATGTCTAGGCCAGTCCCTTACGACGCTCCTGATTGGCTGTTGATAAGCCAATCACAGGGCTGGAAACCCTGACAGTATCTCTCGAGAGTCCACAAAGGCAGGATGTAGTATGTTCCACCTCTCCTGATGGATACGTCTTTCAAAAGTATCCATCAGGAGAGATGGAACATACATCCTGCCTATGTGAACTCTCAATCAGGAGCGTCGTAAGGGACTGACCTAGACATCAGATGCGCGGTTGATGTGAATCTGCTATAGTAGAAAATGTCGCCTAGACAAAACTATCAGCCAGCAGATATTATATATTTGCTGCACACACTGCCCCCGCCCCCCGCCCCCCCACCAACGACTCCCACACCCAAACAGATACCTATTCGTCTCATACATTTATCCATTACTATGCGAACATCCGTTTCGAAAAACATGATGGGGAAAGAAGTAAACAAATGTGAACATTCACCCAAAAATCATACAAAACATGATTTGAGAATGTGACGCCACAAATCCTGACCACAAAGTTAATTACAATACGACAGGCCTACATACAAATCATCGCCCACGGAGAAGATATAATTCTAAACGTCTTGAAATGCAAAAAATAATAAATATGTGAAATAAAAGGAAAATCTTGAGAAAACTCTATAGAGAAAGAACATCGAACAACAGGCTGCTATATACAATAAAAAAAGAGACAGAGGGTACGGCGCATATGGAGTTTGAATATAGAATTTAGGGCAAAGGCTAAGCACTGGGACCTATGAGGTCATTCAGCGCTGAAAAGAAAATTGACAGAAATAGGTCTGAAAGGCGTAACAGGAGGAAAACCTCTCAAAGCAGCTGCACTATGAATCAAGTGTTTGGAGAGGGTTAAGGAAAGCAAGATGGAAGAAAAAGAATATAAAAGGAGGTACAGTAAAAGGAACGAAAGTGGTTGCAGCTAGAGGTGCCCAAGGCACGCTGCAAAAACCTTAAGTAATGCCTACAGTGCACCGCATGAGGTCCACTGTCGGCTATACCCCCCTACGGGAGGCGCAGATGCCACTTTTCAAAGCTTTCTCCCAACTCCCTTTGGAAGATATGAGAAAAACGTACCAAAGTCACAACAGATACGTTTGAACCAAAAAATAATTGTTTTTTCATTGCAATAAATATTTTCTATAATAAATTACACCTACAGCTGTTGCCAAAAGACACTCTGTTAATTTTTTTTGAAACGCAGTTAACTTGAAAATTCTGAAGTTACAACTGTAACAATTAAAATTTTAATGATGATGATAATAATACCGGCAATGACGACGAACCCTGCTTGATCTGGACCTGAGATCCTGTTTTAATAAAATAAAAGATCACCTTCAGCATTTTTATAATTTTTAGAAATTCCCAATATGAATATTGGCCAGTTACTCAGAAACATCGCTGAGCCTGAGAAGCGAATTGTAAGAAAAATAGAAAAAAACCATATATAAAATCAATTCGCTTAATTCTGCCATTCTTTTTAACAGCATTTGCCCAAAAGAGGGTCTTCTACCAAGATGATGATGATGATAATAATAATAATAATAATAATAATAACAATAATAATTAATAATAATAATAACAATAACAATAATAATTAATATAATAATAACAATAATAAATAATAATAATAATATACTAATAATAATAATAATAGGAAAAGTGATGGACTCCTAAGGAAGGAAGCAGGATGCAACCCGGAACCCCACACTATGAAAACCACCCAGTCGAATAAGATGACTGTGATAGACCAAAAAAACATGAAAATAAATCAATAAAATAATACCACATTACGCAGAAATACTTGGAAATGATTACGACAGTAAATACGATAGAACTCACGAAATATTTGACTTTCCGTAATATCCAACATCATACATTATTCAACGAATAAATTAACAGAAAATATAAATTCGAAGCAAAACTAACGGCGAAGCAGTATCACAAAACGAAGACAATTTCTTTCCGGAATAATCACCTGCTATTTTCAGCTGGCTTCACTTCCCCTCCTAATGGCAAGGAAAACTTAGAGAGATTAACTCTGCAAACTGCTCCTCCCTTGATAAGCTTCCCTTTCGTGTGAAATATTTGTAAATTAGCCAGTTCCATCGCCTTCAGCCACTGAGCATGTAGGGAGATGAAGATGATTCATTCTTCCTGTGAATTTCAACTTTACGATGTCAAGGTGATGATATAGTTTTCATTTCCTATTATTATTATTATTATTATTATTATTATTATTATTATTATTATTATTATTATTATTATAATTCCATTTATCTATCTATTTATATATCTTTCCAACATATATACGATATATATATATATATATATATATATATATATATATATATATATATATATATTAAGCACGAGTCTAACTCTCACTTCTGAACACGGGTGGCCATTCAAAACGTCCCTGGCGATTGGGGACTTGACTACACCTGGCCCCCCCATCCCCAAAACCCCCCGACCCCCTTGTCAAAAAGTCACCTCCCACCTCCCGCGGTGACTTTCAGTCAAAACGTCGGACGAAAATATCAATACAAAGTCGTGCTAGATACAAATTGGGAGAGAAACAGACAGACACAGAGATAGAGAGAGAGAGAGAGAAGGGGGGGGAGGTATGGAATTGATATATATTGGAATTTTGTGGTTTTCTGACGAATTAAATAATAGAACACAGGAAATACTCACATTACAAACCGTGCCAAAACGCAAACACATATGATTATTTCATCATACATTCTCCACATACGTATCATATACTGTGAACAAATTTAAACTCGTCATACGAGAAGACTTTACCTACTTTTGTCTATAACTTTCATACCCTTTCCTATCAGCCATTAAGTTTTTGATTAAGGAAGCACTGAAGCACGAGAGAGAGAGAGAGAGAGAGAGAGAGAGAGAGCACAGTTTCAAAGGTCCCGTCCTATCCATCCGTCAAATACGAGAAGACCAACCTTGCTCGCTAGCTCCGTCAGGAAAAAGCGCGGGAAAAAAAAGGCGGGAAGAAGAAGACCAACGTTGCTCTCAATCCGTCAGCGTTGACAGAGAAATGAAGAACGTTTTGCGCTTCGTTCTTCACCCGCCCCCCCCCCGCCCCCCCCCCCCTCCACCCCCCCCCCCCCCCCACACACACACCAACAAAACGAAAAGACGAATCGCTTTTGTAATTCCCCCTGCGTTTTCTAATCTCACTTCTTGTCGTTTAAGGGCGTTTTCTCTTGTTTTTTTTCTTTTTTTCTTACCCAATGCAATGTCATTGTTAAGTCTTCATACATATTGCTATACTTTCAAGGAATTATTGGTGCCTACATGTTACAGGGAATATGTGAAATCAGGGATTTCACGAGAACCTTAGGGATTAGGTGAGATCATGGATTTCATTTAGAAACATTTGAACCCCAAGGGCTAGTACTAAGCACGGTGAAACAGTGATTCCTCTATAAACTGTTTCGCCGTGTTTGGTACTAGCCCCTGGGGGATCTAATGCACTTATGGACATTTGATCTCCCAGGGGATAGTACTAAACACGGCGAAATACATTTGACTCCCCAGGGGCTAGTACTAAACAAGGCGAAACAGTTTAGATGATAAGATGAATCACTGTTTCGCCGTGTTTAGTACTAGCCATCTGGGGAGTTAAACGTATTTGGTACTAGCCCCTTGGGAGTCAAATGTATTTGGCCGTGGTTATTACTAGCCCTCAGGGTTCAAATGTCCCCAAGCGAATTGGTCATTCCACACATTCCCTAGGGATTTCGCCAAATCCCTGACTTCACGTATCCACTGTAACGTATATGGACAGACTGATAACAAAGAATATTGGTATTTAATTGTAAGTGAATAACATTAAATAATTTGGTACAATTTCATGAGAACAAATGACAAAAAGCGGTGACAATACAAAGAGAGAGAGAGAGAGAGAGCTAGCTCATTAAAAACATCATCATGAAAATGCAAGAGGAGGGTAACTACTATTCCATCTCGTGCTGCCCTCTGGATAAGCATATAAATAAAGAGCGGGGCGCACTGTGAACGCATATAGACGACCTTATTCCTCCTAACGTAAACACGAGAGAGAGATGAAATGGCAACACTGCAATATTGCCAAATTCCGAAGTGTTTATTTCTCATGTCTTCACTTTGCATTGAAGGAATTGTGTTCAAATTTGTAAACATTTGTCAGGCTAGTCATATTTGTGATTAAAATGACCTACTTAATGTAGTATACACTACATATATACTTGTGTATGGATATAATATGTAATGTATGTATGTATAAACTGAAAAGGTCGAAGTTGCTATTTCACGAATCACATGTGTTCTATATTCTTTTAAAACGTCAAAATAAGACATGATAAAGAAAAAAATTAACCTCAAATAAACTGCAAATGATTCTTTTTATCCAAGAAATATATCTGTCACTTCCTCCAAAAATGAATCATCTTTTTATAAGTTAAATGAGTTTCTAACGAAAAAAAGTTAAGTATATCTTAGTTTAACCAGACCACCAAGCTGATTAACAGCTCTCCTATGGATGGCCCGAAGGATTAGATATTTTCACGTAGCTAGGAACCAATTGATTATTTAGCCACGAGACCTACCGCTTATTGTGTGATCCGAACCACATCAGCTCGAGAAATGAATTTCTAATCACCAGAAATACATTACTCTGGCTCTTCATTTGCGGCAGTGGGGAGGGAACTCGGGCTACCAGATTGACAGGCGAGTACGGGTCCCACTCGTCCAGTGAGGAACTTGCGAGGCACCGAACCATCGTGCCTAAATTATGAGACAATTTGGGAATAACTGGATATTAATGTCTTTAATATCTCGCTCACTATAGTAGATTCACATCAACCGTACATTTGATGTCTAGGCCAGTCCCTTACGACGCTCCTGATTGGCTGTTGATAAGCCAATCACAGGGCTGGAAACTCTGTCTCTCTCGAGAGTTCACATAGGGAGGATATATGATGCACCTCTCCTGAAATGAAGCTTACCCATGTGAACTCTCAACAGAGACTGAGAGTTTCCAGCCCTGTGACTGGCTTATCAACAGCCAATCAGGAGCGTCGTAAGGGACTGGCCTAGACATCAGATGCACGGTTGATGTGAATCTACTATAGCATGAATGCCCACGTGGTAAAAATCATCGTTTGTGTACAGATTATCCCAGCGAATTTCTAAAAACGAAACCCGGAAAATAAAATCCTTTGAGAACATGCAAATGACAGTGAGGCTGCAATGGCGAAGGGGAAGATGAACTGGGAGACGGTAGAAAAATGCTCTCTTTTACAGAGAACCGACTTTTCTTCGGGAAGATCTCTACGCTAAGAGAAGCAGTGACCCCTCTCGTTAACGAGGAGATCCTCTTGAAAAAGGGGATTACGAAGAGAGCTGAAAAGGACCTCAAAGAAGGAAGGAAAAAGAACATTTTCTCTCGGAGGAGGAGGGGGAAAAGGAGGTGGAGGAGGAGGAGGAGGAGGGTGAATAGAAAGGGGGCGTTCTGTACACAACTATCAGAGAAGGGGCAGTCCTACAGAGGGCGCTATTTTTCTAATTATTCTCCCGCAACTGCGAGAGACTTGGGAGGGAGATGTTGATGATGATGATGATGAGCAGTTCAGAAGTCTTTTATTCCACGAGGAAAACTCATGTGAGCGTATTCTTTAATGTTCTTTTCGTGTGTGTGGAGAGAGAGAGAGAGACAGGGATGGAGACGTTGAAGAGAAGTCAAAAGTCTTGATTCCTCCTCAAAGAGTCTCATGTGCGCGTATTCTTCTTTTGCGTGTGTATGTGTGTGTGTGTGTGTGTCTGTACATTCAAAAGATTTCCCCTTTATAAAACTATATAATGCCCGCTCATTAGATGTTCAAGTATGAACTTTGTGGTGCTATTAAGCACATGAACTTATAGTACATTCGTATTACACGCTCGTTGCATAATGAAATGTGCATTCTGTCGCGCTATTGCTATGAGAAATCAAAGATCCACAGTTAGATTTTGAAGATATTCGAAAGTGCGCATTTCAGAACGAATCCTCAAAGCGCCGGTTTGCTAAATGGCATCTACCAAACTGCTAATAAACATTATGGTAAGATAGCCTCTGATAAGTTTTTACTTGGCATAAGAAAAGCGGCAAAATCTGAAGAAAAAAACAATAAACATGTCGGTACAAAGTTCATTATGAATGTTGCCGAGAGAGAATCGTTAGATAAAGTAAATACACAGGTGATAAAAATAAAAAAACAACTCATAAACAAGCTTAGCGATCCTTTCCCTCTGTCCCATTTCCCTTTAATATCCGCTATCAGATCTCAAAACCCTCTGAGGCTAGAGGGCTGCAAATTGGTATGTTGATCATCCACCCTTCAGTCATCAAACGTACCAAATTGCAGCCCTCTAGCCTTAGTAGTTTTGATTTTATTTAATGTTAAAGTTAGCCATGATCGTGCGTCTGGTAATTCAACAACACAGGCGGCCACAGCGGGCTGACAGTTGCATGGCCTTGCTAATATACTATAGAAGCTGTACAGAAAACTATTTCTCCGACGCAGTTTGTGCTTTTTTTTTTTTTATTATTATTTCCGCTATACCTTTCTTTAGTAATAAGACAAATTTTTTTAATCAATTTCTATTTTTTGTAGCTAACAAACCTTCAGTCTTAACAATGGGATAATATTCTAGAAGTAGACACCTTGGTTCCGCATATGTTCAACTGGTGTTCTATAGGATACTTAAAAAATCTCCCCCCTAAAAGAGCAGCTGTTAGTAAATCCTGTCGTGGAACCCTCTCCGAATACTGAACAGGGGACATAAGCATAATCTATGAAAGTAAATTCATTCCTTTATGTATATTTATAGGCCTCTCACAGCCTTGTTTCAAAAGGTTTCGGAAACTTCATGAATAAATAAATAGTAAGACTTCGCAGTTCACAGGTTCAACCTGATGTACTACTACAAGAGTCTCTCTCTCTCTCTCTCTCTCTCTCTCTCATCTCTCTCTTCTCTCTCTCTCTCTCTCTCGTGAATTTCTCGATAGGCTTCTAAATGCTGAGAAATTTTTAGAGATTTCCAAAGCTCATGAATAAGTAAATTCTTTCATTTCACAGTCCACAGGATTTGGACTGCTGTGTCACACATTCTCTCTCTCTCTCTCTCTCTCTCTCTCTCTCTCTCTCTCTCTCTCTCTCGCGTGAATTTCCTGGTACGGTTCTAAATGCTGAGAAAATTTGATAGATTTCCACAGCTCATGAATAAGCAAATACTTTCATTTCACAGCCCACAGGATTTGGACTGCTGTGTTACACATCTCTCTCTCTCTCTCTCTCTCTCTCTCTCTCTCTCTCTCGTGAATTTCTTGATTCAGTTCTAAATGCTGAGGTAATGTGGGAGATTTCCAAAGTTCATGAATAAGTGAATAAGCAAATAGTTTCATTTCACAGTCCAAAGGCTTTGGACTGCTGTGTTACGCATTCTCTCTCTCTCTCTCTCTCTCTCTCTCTCTCTCTCTCTCTCTCTCAAACAAACACACACACACACACACACACACACACACAGCTTTCCAACGAAAACCCGTCTCTCAGTTTTTATCACAATGACGAAGGACAAAAGTGGCGTTCACCGTGTCTCTTTTTGAGCGTATAAATACGTAGCGAACTGAGAACCATTACTCCAACTCCCAACTCATTTGGTACGTTCGAGTAACCGGGTGAATAATAATAATAATAATAATAATAATAATAATAATAATAATAATAAAGTCAAGAGTGAGGGAAATATAGCCAGTAACTACAGGCCTATCACCTGCCTACCAATAATGTGGAAGTTACTAACAGGTATCATCAGTGAAAGGCTATACAACTACCTAGAGGAGACAAACACCATCCTCCACCAACAGAAAGGCTGCAGAAGATATGTAGGGGCACAAAAGACCGCTCCTGACTAGACAAAATGGTAATGAAGAACAGTAAGAGAAGGAAAACCAAACCTAAGCATGGCACGGATTGACTATAAGAAAGCCTTCGACATGATACCACACACATTGCTAATAGAATGCCTGAAAATATATGGGACGGAGGAAAACACCCTCAGCTTCCTCAAAAATACAATGCGCAACTGGAATACAATACTTACAAGCTCTGGAATAAGACTAGCAGAGGTTAATATCAGGAGAGGGATCTTCCAGGGCTACTCACTGTCCCCACTACTCTTCGTAGTAGTCATGATTCCCATGACAAAAGTACTGCAGAAGATGAATGCTGGATACCAACTTAAGAAAAGAGGCAACAGAATTAACCATCTCATGTTCATGGACGACATCAAGCTGTATGGTAAGAGCATCCAGACTGTAAGGATTGTATCTGGGGACATCAGAATGGAGTTTGGAATAAAAAAAATGGGCAAAGTAACAAGGACTGAAGGGATAAAGCTACCAGATGGGAGCAACATCAAACACGTAGATGAGACGGGATACAAATACCTGGGAATAATGGAAGGAGGGGATATAAAACACCAATAAATGAAGGACACGATCATGAAAGAATATATGCAGAGACTCAAGGCGATACTCAAGTCAAAACTCAATGCCGGAAATATGATAACAGACATAAACACATGGGCAGTGCAAGTAATCAGATACAACGCAGGAATAGTGGAATGGACGAAGGCAGAACTCCGCAGCATAGACCAGAAAACGAGGAAACATATGACAATGCACAAAGCACTACACCCAAGAGCAAATACTGACAGACTTTGCATAACACGAAAGGAAGGAGGAAGAGGACTACTAAGTATGGAGGACTGCGTCAACATCGAGAATAGAGCACTGGGGCAATATCTGAAAACCAGTGAAGATGAGTGGCTCAAGAGTGCATGGGAAGAAGGACTGATAAAAGTAGACGAAGACCCACAAATATACAGAGACAGGAGAATGACAAACTAAACAGAGGACTGGCACAACAAACCAATGCACGGACAATACATGAGACAGACTAAAGAACTAGCCAGCGATGACACGTGGCAATGGCTACAGAGGGGAGAGCTAAAGAAGGAAACTTAAGGAATGATAACAGCGGCACAAGATCAGGCCCTAAGAACCAGATATGTTCAAAGAACGATAGACGGTAATAACATCTCTCCTATATGTAGGAAGTGCAATACGAAAAATGAAACCATAAACCACATAGCAAGCGAATGTCCGGCACGTGCACAGGAACCAGTACAAAAAGAGGCATGATTCAGTGGCAAAAGCCCTCCACTACAGCCTGTGCAAGAAACATCAGCTACCTTGCAGTAATAAGTGGTACGAACACCAACCCGAGGGAGTGATAGAAAACGATCAGGCAAAGATCCTCTGGGATTATGGTATCAGAACAGATAGGGTGCAAACAGACCAGACGTGACGTTGATTGACAAAATCAAGAAGAAAGTATCACTCATTGATGTCGCAATACCATGGGACACCAGAGTTGAAGAGAAAGAGAGGGAAAAAATGGATAAGTATCAAGATCTGAAAATAGAAATAAGAAGGATATGGGATATGCCAGTGGAAATTGTACCCATAATCATAGGAGCACTAGGCACGATCCCAAGATCCCTGAAAAGGAATCTGGAAAAACTAGAGGCTGAAGTAGCTCCAGGACTCATGCAGAAGAGTGTGATCCTAGAAACGGCGCACATAGTCGGCGCACATATATAAGAAAAGTGATGGACTCCTAAGGAGGCAGGATGCAACCAGGAACCCCACACTATAAATACCACCCAGTCGAATTGGAGGACTGAGATAGAGCAAAAAAAAAATGAATAAATAAATAAAAAATAATCATGATAATACTCGGCGTGGGAACACGAAAGATGAAAATGAGCATAAACCTGGGGTAGGAAATTTTTGAAACCTTGGCAGAGTAGCTGTTGTTTGAGATTAAGCGGGCCTTATGCCAGCACGGGCTCTTGCTCCTAGAGCAGCCCGTAGGTGACAGAGTAGAAAGTAGGTTTTCACCTTCCAGTCAGCATTTATGGGTCAAACAGACCGAATGATTTGCGTGAATCTTTCGTGGTCAGTTTCGAATAAGTGGCTTTCGTGGATTCAGTAACAGGACAAGAAATGGTGGCTTTCTTCGCCTGCACTGTAATAAGCTCGTAGAAGAGTCTCTTCTATTCATTCAGTCTCTTTAAGATAATTCATTATCCTTATTACCTATAGCTCCAATCACCTGTCTTACTCCCTCTTCCTTTATTTATTTTTCATAAATACATTCTATTATCCTTAATACGTACAGCTCCAATCACCTCTCATTTTTCCCTCTAATTTAATTTTTTTAGAAATACATTCTATTTTCCTTAATACGTTCAGCTCGAATCACCTCTCATTTTTTCCTCTTCCTTTATTTTTTTTTATAAATACATTCTATTATCCTTATTACACAGCTCCAGTCACCTCTCATTTTCACTCTTCCTCTATTATAAAAATAATAATAATAATAATAATAATAATAATGATAATAATAATATCCTTTATTTCAGCTTATTACGTACAGCTCCAATCACCTCTCTTTTTTCCCTCTTCATTTATTTTTTTGCATATATACATTATAAAATGAAAAGGCTTACCACGTAAGTTTATAGGGTCGTCTAGGTAGCTTCAATAAAATGTAAATTTATTAAGAATAAGTACAGTAACAGAAACTAGTCACATCACAAGCAGGAAAGAGGTCATACTAGTTAGGTTAGCAAAATCAAACTTGATTGTTACAAAGATAGTGGGGCTTGTGAACTCTATTGCCAAACATCTTCAAAGATTGAAACCTAGAGTCATTTGGAGAGAGAGAGAGAGAGAGAGAGAGAGAGAGAGAGAGAGATTATTCAGGCTATTAATCACTGGAGGCTATTTTTTCTCCTCTCTATCATATTCTCTTTAACAAAAAGGGCTTATGTACTTATTTCATACCTTTACTATAGTAGATCCACATCAACCGTGCATCTGATGTCTAGGCCAGTTCTTACGACACTCCTGATTGGCTGTTGATAAGCCAATCACAGGGCTGGAAACTCTCAGTCTCTCGAGAGTTCACATAGGCAGGATGTGTGTTCCACCTCTCCTGAGGGATACTTTTGAAAGACGTATTCCCTCAGGAGAGGTGGAACATACATCCTGCCTATATGAACTCTCTCGAGAGAGACTGGGAGTTTCCAGCCCTGTGACTGGCTTGCTTTAACAGTTTCTCTTATATATATATATATATATATATATATATATATATATAATATATATATAATATATATATATATATAGATAAATAAATAGATAGATAAATACATAAATAGATAGATAGATAGTTAGATAAGCGTGTAGAATCTTCTGCTCATTTTTTTTTGCCAGATACATTTATAAAGAGCAAAGAATTTGAGAAGTTAAGAGGGCATTTTGGCTATTACATTACATATATATATATATATATATATATATATATATATATATATAGATATATATATATAGATACACAGATAAATATACAGATATAAAGATAGCATTATACACGGCTAGATTCACCCTTATCTGAAAAATCTACCACCCTATTATAAACAAGTGTTCCCATCGACGCAAATAAAAAAAATACTTTTTTTATGAACAGTGTTTTTCTTCTTTATATCAGCAAATTTCAGCGAATATCTGTAGCATTTGTTGTTCCCCCCGATAAGGCAAAAAAAAAAAACCAACGACGTCCTGGTTCTCGTTAGAACTGCATTATCCGCGTACGAAACCAGCGATCTCACCCCCGCCCCACACGTATTAAAATTGCTTTCCTGGAGAGAGAGAGAGAGAGAGAGAGAGAGGCCACAATTTAGGAGCTTGTTTTTCCGCTCCGCCGTGTCTCCGCATTTTCTATGGCGGGGACCAGGAACACCAGGAAAACCCGATTAAAAAGGAGGTCTCGGTTATGAGTTGTACGACGAAGTTTGTGCTGTTATGGCCTCTTTCAACGCATAAAAAACGGGCCATGCGTACGCTTATCAGAATTGAGGGGTTCATTTCATATACACTGAGGACAAGATGGGAATATAAGATTGGAATATAAGACTCAGGCCAAAAGGCCGCATTATCCCCGAGATCTAATTAATTTCTGTTGATAGAAATTCATTTCTTGATGTGGTTCGGATCACACAGTGAGCTGTAGGCCCCGTTGCTAGGTAAACAATTGGTTCCTGGCCACGTTTAAATATCTAATCATTCGGGCCAGCCCTAGGAGAGCTGTTATAATCAGCTCGGTGGTCTGGTTAAACTAAGATAGACTACCCAATCCCAATCTAACTTAATTACCTAACCTATCCAAAACCAACCTAACTTAACTTAACCTAGCCTACCCAAAACCAACCAAACTTAACATGTCTTAACCTAACCTACCCAAACCATACCTAACTTAACTTAACCTAATTTACCCAAACCGCACCTAACTTAACTTAACTTAACCCAACCTAACTTATCTTAACCTAACCAAACCCAACCTAACTTAACCTAATCTAACCCAACCTACCCAAACACAACCTAACTTAACTTAACCTACCCAAACCCAATCTAACTCAACTTAACCTAACCTAACTTAACCTAACCTACCCAAACCCAACCTAACCTAACCCAACCTAACCTAGCGCCAAAGGTGGTGCAATACTAGCATACATCTCGGGAATTTACCCAAAAGCCGAGCACTGGGACCTATAAGGTCATTCAGTGCTGAAAGGAAAAAACCTCGCAGTTGCACTACGAAACAAGAATATGAATGGAAGTACAGTGAAAGGAATCAAAGGGGTTGCAGCTTGGGGCCTCAGGAACGGACGCTGCAAAGAACGTTAGGTTCTAGAGACCTACTTACAGTGCACCACATGAGGTGCACTGATGGCACTAACCCCGCATTACGGGATTTAGCTATAGACATAAATAATATTGGTAGAAACTGATAGGACTTCAGCATGCGTTTGGATTTTTGTATAGCCACTGAAAAATTCACCCAAAAAACTCGAATAATGATTTATTAATATTGCAATAATATCCCCCCAAAAACTCGAAAATATAAATCATCGAAAATATCCCGAAAATACAAATCCACCCAACACCCCCACCCCAACCCCACAAAAAAACTCGAATTATGAAATGTTAATATAATAACAATATTTCCCTAAAAAAAAATTCAAAAATATAAATTCCTAAAAAACACTAATTATGGCTTATTAATATAGTAATTATGTCCGCCCAACTCGAAAATATAAATTCCCCTAAAAAAAACGAAAATATAAACTCCTAAAAAATACGAATTATGGCTTATTAATACAGTTATTATATCCTCCCCAACTCGAAAGTATACATTCCTAAAAAACACGAATTATGGCTGCTTATTAATACAGTAATTATATCCAACTCGAAACTATAAATTCCTAAAAAGAACACAATTTATGGCTTATTAATATAGTAATTATATCCCCCCAACTCGAAAATATAAATTCCTAATAAAAACACGATTTATGGGTTATAAATATAGTAATTATATCCTCCCCAAAAACAACGAAACGAAAACATAAATTGCCCCTAGGAAAAAAAAAATTCGAATTAGGACTTATCAACATAGCATCTGGCTTCTTGAGACGATGCACAGTGTCCTGCAGTGTGCCGTGTTGCAATTTCATCTCTTCCTTGCTTGCATGTAGGCAAATAAGGCAATCTCCATTCATTCTCTTAAGAGACATTCTCTTCAAACGCTAACCATGCATGCCGCGAGTTGTTAGGAGACTGGAAGTTCCCCAAAGGGGTGGGGTAAGGGCGGCTCATTTGCATGTCCCTAATGATTTGTTTCTATTTTTATTTTTTAAGTCTCTCTCTCTCTCTCTCTCTCTCTCTCTCTCTCATAGCATACGTATATACACACACACATAGACGCACACAGAAACGTACAGAAAAAATTCTATCTACCCTAAAATCATCAATAATATATATATATATATATATATATATATATATGTTGTGTGTGTGTGTGTGTGGTGTGTATGTATGTGTGTTTGTTTGCTTGTTTTTTGTTTGTTTGGTGTTTTTACGTTGCATGGAACCAGTGGTTATTCAGCAACGGGACCAACGGCTTTTTACGTGACTTCCAAACCACGTCGAGAGTGAACTTCTATCACCAGAACTAAATATCTCTGACGCCTCAATGAATGTATGTATGTATATATACTAGTATATACATATATATGTAAATAAATATATTCAAACAACATTTTTAGAAGGAATTTCGCGAAACAACCCGCGCCCACCCGCCCCCCTAACCACCACCACTACCACCACCACAAACGCAACATTCTGAAGACGACTAACTTCAACGATTATGGCCGACAGAAAACTCCCTCCAGCAGACGATGCTTCTTGCAAAAAGATTTTTTTCCCCTGACAACAACTATATTAACGCAGGAGAAAGATACATAATGCTTCGCCCGTCGTTAAAAAATGCATTAGCACGTAAAATGAAACCCGTGCTAGCTCCCTCGGCAAAAATGTAAAGGCGACTTGTCAAAAAAACAAAAAAAAAAAAAAAAAAATGTAAACACACAGCGGTTTACCGCCTTGTTTATCTCTTCAGCGCCTTCCGTGTTTCGTGGGAAAAAGAAAAGGAGTTTTTGTCCTCGAAATATAATTGGTGAAGAAAGAAAGATGGCATAATAATCCTATATATATATATATATATATATATATATATATATATATATATATATATATATATATATATATCCAACACGAGAATGCATCAGCCATCTCGGCCTGAGCATAGTAGTTATCGAACTAAGCCTTGTAAATCCCCAGAATTTTTCTGTGTAGCTTTTAAACCACCAGAATTTTCCTGTAATTTTCAAAACCCCAGAATGTTTCTGTAACTTTCAAAACCCAAAAAATTTCCTGTAGCTATTTAAAACTCACAATATTTCTGTAACTTTCAAAACCCCAGGATTGTTCTATAACTTTCAAAACCTCACATTTTTTATGTATTTTCAAACGCCAGAATTTTTCTGTAACTTTCAAAACCCAGAAATTGTTCTGTAACTTTCAAAACCCAGTAATTTTGTTTTTCTGTAACTTTCAAATCCCGAATTTTTTCTGTAACTTTCAAAACCCAGAATTGTTCTGTAACTTTCAAAACCCAGAATTTTTCTGTAACTTTCAAAACCCAGAATTTTTCTGTAACTTTCAAATCCCCGGGATTTTTTGTAACTTTCAAATCTCCGGAATTTTCTGTAACTTTCAAAATCCCAGAATTTTTCTGTAACTATTGAATCTTCACAATACTGTAACTGCCAAATCCCCGGAATTTTTTTGTAACTTTCAAAACGCCAGAATTTTTCTGTAACTTTTAAATCACCAGAATTTTCCTGTAGCTTTCAAAACCCCATAAATTCCCTGTAACTTTCAAAACCCAAGAATTTTTCTGTAACTTTCAAGCCCCAGAATTTTTCTGTAACTTTCAAAACCCAAGAATTTTTCTGTAACTATCAAAACCCAACAATATTTTTGTAACTTTCAACAATATTTCTGTAACTTTCAATTTTTCTGTAACTTTCAAAACACCAGAATTTTTCTGTAACTTTCAAACCCCCATAAATTCCCTGTAACTTTCAAAACCACATAATTTTCCTATGACTTTTAAACCCCCAGAATTTTTCTGTAACTTTAAAAACCCTAGAATTTCCCAGTAACTTTCAAAACCCCAGAATTTCCCTGTAACTTTCAAAACCCCACAATTTTTCTGTAATTTTCAAAACCCCACAATTCTTCAGTAATTTTCAAACCCCTAGAATTTTCCTGTAACTTCCAAAACCCCAGAATTTTCCTGTAACTTTCAAAACCCCACAATTCTTCAGTAATTTTCAAACCCCTAGAATTTTCCTGTAACTTCCAAAACCCCAGAATTTTCCTGTAACTTTCAAAACACCAGAATTTTCCTGTAACTTTCAAAACACCAGAATTTTCCTGTAACTTCCAAAACCCCAGAATTTTTCTGTAACTTTCAAAACCCCACAATATATCTGTAACTTCCAAAAACCCCGGAATTTTTGGTGAGGGGAGATCAGGAGGCTTAAACTTACAACTAGTCATCTGCTAACCAATTCTACTGACTGAATAAAACAGTTGAAAACAGCGCCTTAGTGAACACTCACCCTTCTGGAGAGAACCATTCCACTTCTTGAAAGACCCTCTCCTTTTTTCTTTCTGAAAAAAAAAAAAAGATTATAAGAAGTTTTAGTCTACAGTGTCCCGTATATCTTCCTTTAGAATATACACACTGGCATTTCACTATACTCGAGCTATTTCTAGGCTTGTCAATGCTTAATATATTTATTTTATTTATTTATCTCACAGGACGTTTTGAAGTTATTTCTAGTCTTGTCATGCTTTGAAAAAAATCTACAGAATCAGTTCTCAGAAAAATGGGCCGAGATATAATCTAACTCTAAATATGTGCGAGGGTCCCTTAGTAAGAAAACAATCCATTCATTTTCCACAGGAGCTACCCCTCTCTCTCTCTCTCTCTCTCTCTCTCTCTCTCTCTCTCTCTCTCTCTCTCTCTCTCTTCTCTCTCCACTGTGATTTCCTTTTTTGCGAAATGGCATTTTTTTTAAGCTCCCCGTAAAAACCTGGATTACGTTTTCTTTTCGTCACAGGGAATTCTGGTTGAAATATTTTTCCCCCACAGGCCACACTCGCCCGCTTCGATATATTGGAAAAAAAAATAACGGGGAAAAGTGATTTTCCAAAAAAAAATATAAATAAATAAAAATAAAAAAAAGGATTAAACGGGCATGGAATTACAAGGAATAGAGCTCAATAAAAGTGGCTTTTGTGTCTCTCTTTTTTCCTAAAAGCACGAATGTGCATTTAACCGAGAATTCGTCACTCTGATTTCGAATTCGGCTGTGTCTATCGGGACACCCCCACCCTTTCCCAACCTCCCGCTGGGACCCATGAGGTCATTCAGTGCTGAAAGGGAAACTGAGAGTAGAACGGTTTGATAGGTGTAACAAGAGGAAAACCTCAAGGCATTTGTACTATGAAGAGATCAATAGGAGAGGTTAGACAGTAAGATGGAAGAGAAAGAATATGAAAGGAGGTACAGTAAAAGGAATAAAAGGGGTTGCAGCTAGGGGTCGAAGAGACGCTGCAAAGAACATTAAGTAATGCCTACAGTTCCTCAATTTGGGTCAAGTCCCTGGGCACTGAGGCTCTTAAAATACCCTGATGACATCTCAATGCCAAATTATGTCTGAATCAACGACAAAGTACCCGGGTCCAAATGCTGGGTTCTATGAAACAATTGATAGGGTGAATACATAGATAGACACATAGACAGATTTACAGATTCTAGGCAAATATGCCAAACGCTGGGGCAACTAAGGCCAATGACAGGTTGAATACATAGACAGATACATGGCTACGTAGATTTTTAGATTCCAGGCAAATATGCCAAGCGCTGGGGCAACTAAGGTCATGCTTTTGGGTGGGGTGGTGGGCAGCACTTTCTCCAGATAGAAAAGAACCTGTTAGCTCAGGGGCCTTCCTTGGAATTCCTCATTTCTGGTCTAAACGGCTGCTTGAACGACTTCCAGAGGATTTTCACTTATATCTGGATGGAATGGAATATAGACTTCAGGGCCAAAGGCCAAGCACTGATACCTACGAGGTCATTCAGCGCTGAAAGGTGAAACGGAGAGTAGAAAGGTTTAAAAGGTGTAACAGGAGGAAAACCTGGCATTTATACTATGAAAAACTTGTTAGAGAAGGTGGAGAGTCAGATGGAAGAAAAAGAGATACTGTAAAATGAATGAAAGGGGTTACAGCTTACGGCCCTAGGGGACGCTACAAAGATTCTTTAGTAATGCCTACAGTGTATCCCGTGAGGTGCACTGATGGCACTGACCCCCCACCCAATAATAATAATAATATTACCATTATTATTATTATTATATTATTATTATTATTATTATTATTATTATTATTATTATTATTATTTTGGACTGAAGATGAACCCATGGAAGGGTTCGAAACCTTTTTGTAAAGTTATCATGAATTATACACGAACTTTTAACATTTTTATTACTGTGGACCCCTTAGAACATTGTAGTATATACTCTCGTGATAGAGAGTTTTTTTTACCAAATAATAATAATAATAATAATAATAATAATAAAATAATAATAATAATAATAATAATAATAACCTCTCTTCCATAAACGCAATACAAGACCCCGTTTATATTTCGTTTTTTATCGCTTCTGTTTTTTTTTTTCCTTTCTTAAAACAACCCGGCACCGCGAGAAACCAAAAACACACCCCTCCACCCCCCCCCCCCCCCCCCCCCCCCCCCCCCCCCCCCCACCCCCCCCCCCCCCCCCCCCCCCCCCCCACCCCCCCCCCCCCCCCCCCCCCCCCCCCCCCCCCACCCCCCCCCCCCCCCCCCCCCCCCCCCCCCCCCCCCCCCCCCCCCCCCCCCCCCCCCCCCCCCCCCCCCCCCACCCCACAAGCATGAAAGTCACGCCCTAGAAGTTTCCCTTTTCGGAGCAACAGAGGTTATTGCAGTTTGCAAACAAGTCTACGAGTTTACAAGTCTTAAGACCCCGGAGGCGGAACTAATTGGAAAACTGAGTAGCCTCGGCTCCGATACATTTTATAACCGGGTGGTTTTTTACTCCTGTGGAGTAAATTGTCGAAAATGTAATTGTATTTTTTGTAATAAAAGATAAAAAAAAAAAAAAAAAAAAAAAAAAAAACTGTGGATATGGACGTTAGCATCTCACGGCAAAAAGGAAGGGAAGGGAAGGGTAAGAAGGATTATTAAGGAAAGGAAGATAACAATCAAATGAAAGGAAGGGAAATATTTCGATTAATAAGGATACGATCGATGAGAGAAGGACTGTGAGTGAGAGGCGTAGGTTTAGAATAGACTAAAGTTATTTAGGGACGAAGAGGGACGAGGAGGAGGAAGGAGGAGAGGAAGAAGAAGAAAGAAGATAGGAGGAGGAGGAGGACGAAGGGAGGAGGAGGAGGAGGAGGAAGAAGAAGAATAAGAGGAGGAAGGAGGAGGACGGAGGAGGAGGAGGAGGAGGGAAGAAGAAGAAGAAGAAGAGGAGGAGGTAGGAGGAGGAAGGAAGGAAGGAAAGAAAGAAGAAGGAAGGAAAAGGAGGAGGAGGAAGGAGGAGGAGGAAGGAAGAAGGAAGAAGAAGGAAGGAGGAGGGAGGGAGGAGGAGGAGGAAGGAAGGAACGGACGAAGGAAGGAAGGAAGGGGGAGGAAGGAAAAGGAGAAATCGAAGGAGGGAGGAAGGAAGGAAGGAAGGGGGAGGAAGGAAAAGGAGAAATCGAAGGAGGGAGGAAGGAAGGAAGGAAGGGGGAGGAAGGAAAGGGGAAGGAGGAGGAGGAGGAGGAGGGAAGGAAGGAAGGAAGGAAGGAAGAAGAAGGAATCGAAGAAGGAAGGAAGGAAGGAAGGAAGGAGGAAAGGAAGGAAGGAAGGAGGAGGAAAGGAAGAAGAGGAGGAGGAGGAGGAAGGAGGAGAGAAAGAAGAAGATGAAGAAGAAGGAAGGAAGGAAGGGAGGAGGAAAGAAGAAAGGAGGAAAGGAGGAGGAGGATGGAAGAAGGAAGGAAAGGAGGAGGAGGAAGGAAGGAGAGAGGAGGAGGAGGGAGGAGGAGGGAGAGAAAAGAAAGAGGAGGAGGAAAAAGAGAGGTAAGGAGGAAGGAAGGAAGGAAGGAGAAGAAGAAGAGACGGAAGGAAGGAAGGAAAGAAGAAGAAGGAGGAGGAGGAGGAGGAGGAGGAAAGGAAGGAAGGAAGGAGGAAGGAGGAGGAGGAGGAAGGAGGAAGGAAGGAAGGAAGGAAGAAGAAGAAGGAAGGAAGGAAGAAAAGAAGGAAGAAGAAAAGAAAGAAAGAAGGAAGGAGGAGGGGAGGAGGAGGAGAAGAACGAAGAAGGAAGGAAGGGGAGGAGGAGGAGGAGGAGGACTGAAGAAGAAGAAAGGAAGGAAAGAAAAAAAGGAGGAGGCGGAGGAGGAGGAGGAGGGGAAAGGAAGGAAGAAGGAAGAAGGAAGGAAAGGGAGGAAGAGGGGAGAGAAGGAGGATTGGAGGAAGGAAGAAGGAAGGGAAGAAGAAGAAGGAGGAGAGGAGAGGAGGAAGGGGGAGGAGGAGGAGGAGGAGGAAGAAGATGGAGAAGAAGAAGAAGGAAGGAGGAGGAGGAGAAGAAGAAGGGGGGGGGAGGAGGAGGAAGAGGAGGAGGAGGAGGAGTACAAGAGAGGGAGACGAATAAGCACGAAGTACCAAGAAACATAAACCACCCTCAGTCGACATTAAGTTTCAACGTTGTCCCTCCGACCAAGACGAACATAGCAATACATTGAATTCACTTCCATTCTCGCCCTCCCGAACTTCAATTGGACTTTCGTTATATGAAATGAGGAATGGTTTGTGAATACACAAGTTCAGAAAGGAGAGTTTTTCCTTTTTCGACCACCTGCTCTGCTTTTACGTTGTTCTCTCGCCCTACCGAATCGCTCCACGTGAGGGTCTGATCGACCCAAATCTTCAGGTTGACCTCTTTAGACCCTGGATCCCTAAACCTTAAAAAGGCAAGTCCTCGATGATGATCTTCTGAACGACTCGACATCTCTCTGTCCCCAGCCTTGTGTCATCTCTACAGTACATTATTCTGTGTCCTGTAGATCAGTCCTATAGATCAGACATAATCCAAAATGAAGGTAGAGTTCTGACACTAAATAGACATATCAATATGTTTACTGATATCAACATTGCGAGAGAGAGAGAGAGAGAGTTCTGACACTAAATAAACATATCAATATGTTTACTGATATCTCCACTGACAGAGAGAGAGAGAGAGAGAGAGAGAGAGAGAGGAGTTGTGGCACTAAATAAACATATCAATATGTTTACTGATATCTCCATTGAGAGAGAGAGAGAGAGAGAGAGAGAGAGAGAGATTTCTGACACTAAATAAATATATAAATGTGTTTGCTGATATCTCCATTGAGAGAGAGAGAGAGAGAGAGAGACAGAGAGAGAGAGAGTTCTGACTCTAAATAAACTTATCAATATGTTTACTGATATTTCCATTGAGAGAGAGAGAGAGAGAGAATATACAACTCAGGCCAAAGGCCAAGCGCTGGGACCTACGAGGTCACTCAGCGCTGAGCAGGAATTCAATAGCAGAAAGCTACATGGGTGTAACACGAGGCGAACCTCAGAGCAGCTGCGCTGTGAATGGAAGAGAGAATGTAAATGGAGGTACAGTAAAAAGGGATGAAAGGGGTTACAGCTAGGGGCCGAGTGGACGCTGCAAGGAACCTTGAGTGATGCCTGGTGGGGATAAAACCATGAATTCTCCAGCAACAAACAGAGACCAGACAAAGGAATGATGATACACCATCTGCCTCATTCAGCGTGAGTGCCAGCGGACAGCCCTTGAGCACGCCCCTTAAGCGCCAAAGTTCTGATAACGGGAAGAAAAAACTGCAAGGAACGGCTCCTGCTGCTGGTGCATTGCCGGCCATTACATCGGGCTCCATCGACCTAATTGGAAAAACTTCCACGCCCACCCTTCCCATTATTATAAAAAGAATGATAGAGGGGAAAATCCAACAGTGCTTACATGGCTTGATATGAGTACATTCTACTAATTTAGGAGACTACATACCATTCCAACTTAACAAATGCACTAGGTCACAAGAACGTGCCAAAGTAGCATGTCAGTTAGTTTTTCTCCATGTGAAAATATTTATGATTATCTTTTATTTTTTATTTTTTTTTTTTTTTTTTGTTTTTTTTTTTTTTTTTTTTTTTTTGCTCTATCACAGTCCTCCAATTCGACGGGTGTATTTATAGTGTGGGGGGGGTTCCGGGTTGCATCCTTGCCTTCTTAGAAGTCCATCACTTTTCTCACTGTGTGCGCGTTTCCAGGAGCACGCTCTTCTGCATTAGTCCTGGAGCTACTTCAGCCTCTAGTTTTTCCAGGTTCCTTTTCAGGAATCTTGGAATAGTGTCAGATTATTATTATTATTATTATTATTATTATTTATATTATATTATTATTATTATTATTATTATTATTTGTTTATGCTGGAAAACAGGCTCCTTTCATACATGTTTTATTGAATATAATGGCAGAATTTTCATAATTTATTTTACACAGAATAACTGAGAAAATTCGTGTAAAATAAATTCTGTAAATTCTGCCATATATTCAGTGTTATCATTATTATTATTATTATTATTATTATTATTATTATTATTATTATTATTATTATTATTATTATTATTATATTCAGCAGATGAAACTATTCATACGGAACAAGCCCACCAAAGGGGCCACTGACTTGAAATTCAATCTTCCAAAGAATAATATGGTGTTCATTAGGAAGAAGAGGAAGTAAAGTGAAATACAGAAGAAAGAAGAGATCTGACTTATCAGAAAATAAAAAAAAATAAATAGATATATAAAAATGCATTAAAATGCAAGGTGAATAGTATCAGGGTAGGAATGCACATTGGATTTTCGTTTGAACTTCTGAAGAAGAAGTTCTAATCGCCCTGCGAGAGAAATTATCGTCTTCGCCTTGAAATCTTGATGATAAAAACTGACGGAACACCGTCGACACTTGCTAAAACTTCTAGTGTAGCGGTTACGTAATGAAAAAACAGCAGCGTTTGCCAGGAAAGAAAAGAGTCCCCCATTCCCCCCGCCCCCAAATGACAAATGTTTCTCGGCTCGTCGTAAAAAAAGACCGACGCGGAATTGGAAAATGCTGTCAGGAACTCAACAAAAAAAGTTGATGGTGGCGATGTTTATCTTAGTTATTGTTCTTTATTTTCTCTCTCTTCCTTCTCTCTTCCCCTCCTCTCTCTCTCTCTACTTTCCCCCTCTCCCCTCTCCCACTCTCTCTTCTCTTCTCCTTCTTCTCTCTCTCTCTTAATCTCTCTTCTATCCTCCTCCTCCTCCTCTTCTTCTTCGTTCTCTCTTATTCTTTTTTTCCCCCTCTCTCCTCTCTCTATCATCTCCTCCCTCTACTCTTCCTCCTCCTCTATCTTCTTCTTCGTCCTGTCCTTATTCTTCCTTCCTCTTCCTCTCTCTATTCCCTCTCTCCTTCTCCTCCTCCTCTCTCTTATCTTCTCTTCCGTTCTGGTCTCCATCTCTCCTCTCTCCTCTCTCTCTCTCTTCTCGCTCTTCCTCTCCTCTTCTCTCATCTCTCTCTCTCCCCCTCCTCCGTCCTCCTCCTCCTCTGCTCTCTCTCTCTCCTCCTCTTCTCCTCCTTTCCCCACCCTTCCTCCTTCCTCCTCCTCTCCCTCTCTCTCTCCGTCTCCTTTCCTCTCTCTCCTCTCTCCTCTTCCCCTCTCTCTCCTCCTCACCTCGCCCCCTCCCCACGCTCTCCTCCTCTCAACTCTCCTCCTCCTTCTCCCCTCATCTCTCCTCTCTCTCTCCTCTCTTCTTCTTCTTTTTCTCTTCTCCTCTCCTCTACCCCTCCTCCTCCTTCTTCTTCTTCTTCTTCTTCTTCTTCTTCTTCTTCTCGTTCCCTTTCGTCTCAGAGGAAGTCTCCTATAAAGAAACGAAACTGCCAAGCTAGGACTGATAATTCACGAAATATGGGGTTTAGGCCAAAGGCCAAGCACTGGGACCTATCAGGTCATTCAGCGCTGGAAGGGAAATAAAAGTTAGGTAAAACCTCAAAGCAGTTGCTATATGAAGTATGGATAGCAACATGGAAGAAAGATAATATGATTGGAGGTACAATAAAAGGCATGAAAAGGGTTGCGGCTAACGCCGATGGGACGCTGCAAAAAAGACCCTTTGGTAATGCCTACGGTGCACCTCATGAATTATTTACGTCGCATGGAACCAGTGGTTATTCAGCAACGGGACCAACGGCTTTTTACGTGACTTCCGAACAACGTCGAGAGTGAACTTCTATCACCAGAAATACACACATCTCTGACGCCTCAATGGAATGCCCGAGAATCGAACTTGCAGCCATCGAGGTGGCACGTCAGCACCATACCGACCAAGCTACTGAGGCGCTCGCAATTCTCTTTGGCTCGATTTATTGACTAAGAGGAAGAAGTAAGCAAGCGGACCAATGGTCAGTCTGCTATCAGTATTCATTTTTATTATTATTATTATTATTATTATTATTATTATTATTATTATTATTTTGGTCTATCACAGTCATCCTATTCGACTGGGTGGTATTTATAGTGTGGGGTTCTGGGTTGCATCCTGCCTCCTTAGGAGCACATCACTTTCCTCACTATGTGCACTGTTTCCAGGAGCACACATTATTCTGCACGAGTCCTGGACCTACTTCGGCCTCTAGTTCTTCCAGGATCCTTTCCAGGGAATTTATTATTCTACCGACTCATCTAGAAGATGACCTGCGAGGAGGTCGAAACGTCACGAGTACCGGCTATATACCAGCATCAGCACCGGCTGTAAACCAAAGACGACCCCACCCAGGAATTAAACTGCGCCTGTTATTATTAGAAGAAATTTACCAATCCTTGCTAAAAGCATATTCATCTGCTGCTTCATATAGGTGACTTGTTGGTGTTTTTTACCTATTATGTCATTGATGTTTACCCTACAGTATTCTTTTCCAAATAATAAGTCATACGTATACAGAAATTATGTATGATAAATTCACAAAGTAACCTAGTCCACGGACATAACCAGCCCCATTTCACGGACAGAACCAGCTCCGTTTCAGGGAATCCCTTCTCACCCCCACCCCCTTCGAAGGTGGGGCGGGGGGGGCGCCAAGGTAGGATGATACCCCATTATAAACCATCTTAGGGGTTCCCATTATAACCCAGCCGTTTGGCTGTGATTGAAAGACAGACGGACGGACAGACATAAAGCCCATTATAGTAAGATAGAGGGTTGGGGGGTTGGGAGGTAGGATGAAACCCCATTACAAACCATCTGAGGGGTCCCCACTATAACCCTGCCAAGTTCCATGC
The DNA here is from genome assembly GCF_015104395.2 of Macrobrachium nipponense. Classification (NCBI taxonomy): domain Eukaryota; kingdom Metazoa; phylum Arthropoda; class Malacostraca; order Decapoda; family Palaemonidae; genus Macrobrachium; species Macrobrachium nipponense. The sequence goes on from NC_087202.1 coordinate 13,378,780, forward strand.
ACATCGGACCAGCCGTTTGGCCGTGATTGAATGACAGATGGACGGACAGACATAACGCCCATTATAGTAAGATTATTATTATTATTATTATTATTATTATTATTATTATTATTATTATTATTCCTCCTTCATCACGGCTGCCTTCTTCATCAATTCAGGCTAAAGATACTCGGCTGACTTAAATGAAGTTTCTCATTCCTCCGAGAATACAGCCAGACTGCTTCCGGGAGGGAGTAAATATATGCCTGTCTCATTAATCATCCCAAAAGCCAGACCGCCCTTGGCATTTAATAACGCACTTAATTATGGGGGTAATTAATTCAAAAGCTATATTTAGGCACACTCAAGTTCCTCTCCATTGTGTCTGTCATATAATTCTCTCTCTCTCTCTCTCTCTCTCTCTCTCTCTCTCTCTCTCTCTCTCTTCTCTCTTCCTTCTCTCTCTCTCTCCAACTTCTCTTCCTCTCTAGTGGATAAATATATACCGAAGAAGAAAAAGAAAATAAACATCAGTCATGCATTCCAAGAGACAGAAGGATCTTGTTCCAGAAAATCAGAAAGTGGAAAAAAGGTCTTGCAAAAGAAAAGAATGCATGGAAATGATGGAATTAAAAAGTAAGATAGAAAATGCAGAACAAAAGATTATACAATTAAAAGAAAATTAAAAACGGGACTTGGAAGAAAAAACCCTAATAAATATCAAGCAAAACCCCAAACTATTGTACTCATATGCGAAAAAGATGAATAAAAGAATAATAGAAATAGGACCTCTAAAAAATGAAGGGAGATTATGGAATGAAAAAAGGGAAATATGCAACATACTGGCAGAAAGATATAAGAGGACGCAATTTTACCCTAGAATTGATAATGGAAGATAATGATAAACAGAAGTAAGGGACGAAAATAGTGAATATTTATCAGACATAGATATTAATGAAGCCGATATTGTGCAGGCTATTAATGAAATCAAAAATGGAGCTGCAGCAGGGCCTGATGGTGTTCTGCTATGTATGAAAGTAGTTCATTCTATCGCAAAGCCACTTGCAATATCATTAAGACAAAGTGTAGATACAGGCATGATTTATGATGAGCGCAAATTAGCATATATTACCCCTACATTCAAAAGTGGATCAAGACTAGAGGCAAGTAATTATAGCCTGTGAGTCTAACATCACATATTATGAAAGTGTATGAAAGGGGTAATGAAGAAAAATATTATGAAACATTAATAAAAAATAATTTGTTTAATATAGGTACAAAAACATGGTTTCGTACCCGGAAAAAGAAGGCACAAACAAACCCAACTGTTAGTCCCATCGTTTGAGAACATATACAAAAATATGAAAACGCAGAAATGAAACAGATGTGGTTTATCTAGACTTTGCAAAAGCTTTTGACAAGGTAGACCATAATATATTAGCGAAGCAAATTAGAAAACATAATATAGTGGATAAAGTAGGAAGATGGTTAAAGAATTTTTACACAACAACAGAAAACAGATAGTTATTGCAAACGATGAGAAATCGGATGAAGCTAAGGTAATATCCGGTGTGCCACAAGGTATGTTAGTGCATTACTGTTTGTTATTATAAGTGCAGACATAAACAGTAATGTTAAGGACTCGGTAGTGAGTAGTTTCGCCGATGACACAAGAATAAGCAGAGAAATTATTTGTGATGAAGATAGGAACGCGTTACAAAGAGACCTTAACAAAGTATATGATTGGGCAGTGGTAAATAGGATGGTATTTAACTCTGATAAATTTGAATCAATAAATTATGGAGACAGAGAAGGAAAGCTATATGCATATAGGGGACCTCAATAATGAGAACAATCACAAATAGGAAGCAGTTAAAGACCTTGGTTGTGATGATGAATAGGAACATGTTATGCAATGATCAAATAGCAATACTATTGGCAAAATGTAAAGCAAAAATGGGAATGTTGTTACAGCACTTCAAAACAAGAAAAGCTGAACACATGATTATGCTTTATAAAACGTATGTTCGTAGTCCACTTGAATATTGCAATATGATATGGTACACACTATCAAAAGGATATTGCACAAATAGAGTGTTTACAAAGGCCCTTTTACAGCTAGAATAGAAGATGTTAAGGATCTTGACTACTGGGAGAAACTACAAATTTTAAAATTATATAGTCTAGAAAGGAGAAGAGAACGCTACATGATAATTCAGGCATGGAAACAGATAGAAGGAATTTCCGAAAACATCATGGAGCTAAAAATATCAGAAAGAGCAAGCAGAGTTAGATTAATAGTGCCCAAAACTATACCAGGAAAACTAAGGAAAGCACACAGGACATTAATCCACTACGCACCAGCATCAACAATGCAGCATCTATTCAATGCGTTGCCAGCTCATCTGAGGAATATATCAGGAGTGAGCGTAGATGTGTTTAAGAATAAGCTCGACAAATATCTAAGCTGCATCCCAGACCACCCAAAATTGGAAGATGCAAAATATACCGGAAGATGCATTAGCAATTCTCTGGTAGACATTAGAGGTGCCTCACACTGAGGGACCTGGGGCAACCCGAACAAGATGTAAGGTCTGTAAGGTAAGGTCTCTTTCTTCTTTCCCACCGTTATCCCCACATTAAGGGTCGGTTGCCTGATGCGCCTTTCTCCTCTTCCACTGCCTTTTATCCAAGGCATCATCCTCCACCAAACCTCTTCTCTCTCTCTCTCTCTCTCTCTCTCTCTCTCTCTCTCTCTCTCTCTCTCTCTGTGTATCTGTTAATTTGCCATTTTCCAATTGATCCTTTTGTATTTATGTGCTATACCAACTTCGTTTTATTCATTGCAACACCAAGACGAAGTTATTAACCCGAAAATCAAGGGCATTTATCTATCTATGTATCAGGCACTTATCATGTATCAAGCATTTATCTATGTATCAAGCATTTATCTAACTTATCTATGTATCAAGCATTTATCTAACTTATCTATGTATCAAGCATTTATCTAACTATGAATCAAGCATATATCTAACTATGTATCAAGCATTTATCTATGTATCAAGCATTTATCTATGTATCAAGCATTATCTATGTATCAAGCATTTATCTAACTATGTATCAAGCATTTATCTAACTATGTATCAAGCATTTATCTAACAATGTATCAAGCATTTATCTATGTATCAAGCATTTATCTAACAATGTATCAAGCATTTATCTAACTATGTATCAAGCACTTATCTATGTATCAAGCATTTATCTAACAATGTATCAAGCATTTATCTATGTATCAAGCATTTATCTATGTATCAAGCACTTATCTATGTATCAAGCATTTATCTAACAATGTATCAAGCATTTATCTATGTATCAAGCATTTATCTAACAATGTATCAAGCATTTATCTACCTATGTATCAAGCATTTATCTATGTATCAAGCATTTATCTAACAATGTATCAAGCAGTTTGATCTACCTATGTATCAAGCATTGTATCTATGTATCAAGCATTTATCCTCCATGTATCAAGCACTTATCTATGGTATCAAGCATTTATCTTTAACAATGTTCAAGATAATCTAATGAATCAAGCATTATCTACCTATGTATCAAGCATTATCTAACAATGTACAAGCATTTATTAACCAATGTATCAAGCATTATCTAAACTATGAATTATAAGCATCTTATCTATGTATCAAGCCTTATCTATGCAAACAAGATACCTAACTAATGTATCAAGCCAATTTATATCACAATGCATCAAGCACTTATCTATGTATTAAGCATTTTATATAACTATGTATCAACTGATCTATGTATCAAGCATTTATCTAACAATGTATCTAGCACTTATCTATGTATCAACCATTTATCTGACTATGTATCAAGCATTTATCTAACAATGTATCAAACACTTATCTATGTATCAAGCATTTATCTAACAATGTATCAAGCACTTATCTATGTATTAAGCATTTATCTAACTATGTATCAAGCACTTATCTATGTATTAAGCATTTATCTAACAATGTATCAAGCACTTATCTATGTATCAAGCATTTATCTAACAATGTATCAAGCACTTATCTATGTAACAAGCATTTATCTATGTATCAAGCACTCATCTAAGTATCAAACATTTATCTAACAATGTATCAAGCACCTTATCTAGTATTAAGCATTTACCTAACTATGTATCAAGCATCTTATCTATGTATCACACATTTATCAACAATCAAGTATCAGCACTATAACTATGTATCAAGCATTATGTAACATGTATCAAGCACTTATCTATGTATTAAGCATTTATCTTAACTTTAGTATCAAGCATTTATATACTGTATCAAGCATTTATCTAACAACGTAGCAAGCACTTATCTATGTATCAAGCATTTATCTAACTATGCATCAAACACTTTATCTATGTATTCCAGCATTTATCCTAATTGTAATCAAGCTTTTATCTAACTAGTAGTATCAAGACTTATCTTTGTATTTTAAGGCATTAACTAGTATCAAGGCACTTATCTATGTATAAGCATTTATACAACGTATCAAGCCACTTATCTTATGTATTAAGCATTTATCTAACTATTTATCAAGAACTTAGCTGTATCAAGCATTTATCTAACTATGTATCAAGCACTTATCTATAGATCAGCATTATCCCTAAACTATGTATCAACACTTACTATGTATCAAGCATTTATCTAACTAGGTATCGCACTTATCATGTATCAAGCAATTATCTAACTATGTATCAAGCACTTATCTATGTATTAAGCATTTATCTAACTATTGTCCAGCACTATCTATGTATCAACACATTTATAACAATCTATCAAGCACTTATCTATATCAAGCATTTATGTAACAATGTATCAAGCACTTATCTATGTATCAAGCATTTATCTACTTATTTATTAAGCATCAACTATGTATCAAGCACTTTATCTATGTATTAACATTTATCTAAACCTAATGTATAAGCACTTATCTATGTATCAAGCATTTATCTGAACTATGCATCAAGCACTTATCTATGGTATCAAGCTTTATTCTAACTATGGTATCAAGCATTTATCTAACTATGTATCAAGCCTTATTCTATTATTAAGCATTTATCTAACTATGTATCCAAGGCACTATCTATGTATCAAGCAATTTATCTAACTATGTATCAAGCACTTATCTAGTTTAAGCATTATCTAACTATGTATCAAGCCACTTATCCTTGTATTAAGCATCTAACATGTATCAAGCACTTATCTATGTATCAAGCATTTTATCTAACTATGTATCAAAGCACTTTCTATATACAAGCATTTATCTAAACTATGTATCAAGCACGTTTATCTATGTATCAAGCTTTATCTAACTATTGTATCAAGCACTTATCTATGTATCAAGCATTTCCTTATCTATGTATCAAGCACTTATCTATGTATTAAAGCATTTTATCTAACTTTATGTATCAAGCACTTATCTTGTCTCCGCTTTATCTAACAATGATCAAGCACTTATCTATGTATCAAGCATTTATCTAACTGTATCCAAAGCACTTAATCTATGTATCAAGCTTTATTGTCAATGTATCAACGAAACTTATCATGTATCAAGCATTTTATCTAATATGTCAAGCAATTATGTATGTATCAAGCTTAATAAGCATATCTACTATGTATCAAGTAACTTTATGTATCAAGATTTTATCTATGTATCAAGGATTTATCTAACAATCAAGATTTATCTATGTTATCAAGACTTATTCTGTACAGCATTTATCTAACTATGTATTAAACACTTATCTATGTAGCAAGCATTTATCTAACTATGAATCAAGCATTATCTCTGTATTACAAGCACTTTATCTATGTATAAGCACTAGTACAAGCATGACTATGTAGTCAAGCACTTTATCTATGATAAGCAATATCTACTATGTAAGCAAGCAACTATCATGTATCAAGTATTTATCTAACAATTGTATTCAAGCATTATCCTATGTATCAAGCATTTTATACCTAAACTATGTACCAAGCACTTATCTATGTATCAAGCATTTATCTAACTATGTATCAAGCATTTATCTATGTATCAAGCATTTATCTAACTATGCATCAAACACTATCTATATCCAGCATTTATCTAACTATGTATCAAGCCATACAGATAACGACTTCAACAGCATCTTTCAAGGCATCAAAATACGGTATCTTTTCACTGCAATAGATAGACAGCTAGACAGATAGATAGACAGACACACTTACCTCCCTGCCAGGAACATCAGGAAAGCAGAGCATGCAAAGGAGAGGAGATCGAGGGGGGATGGGGCGGGCGGGGCGGAATCCCTGTAATGTGGAGCGAATGCTAAGTTATGAGGTGGCCAAAGCTGAAAAAATCCTTTGGCTGGAAATTCGTCGGATAAACAGAGAATCTTGGCCGCCATGTGTTGGTATTTGGGAGAGGCTGCAAAGACGACATTCGCTCGGCCTTCCCCCCTCCCCTTAAGTGGATGGCAACCGCTCTCACAATATCCTGGGGAATAAAGGAATGTTTATGAAAAGAGAGAGTATCTTGCAAGAACAAGTAACATGCTCTCTGAAATTAAAGCAGTTACGTTTCTCTTGACAAGCGTATATTAATTCGTCCCTGTTTTAACGAAATAGCGTAACCTATTTTTTAGAAGTTTTTTTTTTTGTTTTTTTTTTTTTTTTAGCCAAATTGACTCAGTTTTTTTTATACTCTATAACATGATCAAAACTTCAGTTACCTGTTGCTGTCACATTTTCGAACCAGATGTCCTCAAAGGATGAGCTAATTAGAAGCTCCGAATCATATATATATATATATATATATATATATATATATATATATATATATATATATATATTATATATATATATATATATATATATATATATATATATATATATATATAAACATTTGAAGACCATTATCTCTGAATAGGGGGAAAAATGGCTTAGGCCAGTTCGTCAAATTAGGGAAGACTTAATGGAAAAAAAAAGACGAACCTTTATTTGGATAAAATAAATTATATACACGAACACCAGGAGATTTTCTTAAAATACTTAAATTCTCTAAATCTTCACATTGTTGCCAGTAGCAATTTACTTAAACCGTTCAACGCAAAAGTCATCATCCAACTGACTGACTTTTCTGCAGTTACGTTCAACTTGTTTAATCTGGCTTTGACTTCAGCATCAGAACGTACCTTCAATTTTAAAAAAATCATTTGCATATAAGATTCACGAAGCCATGGCTACAAGACAGACTACGGAACACTGCAAATCCTTCCTTATGAAGGACACGTCACCTACGACTTATGTATCTAGATATTTATTAATCTATTTTCTTCTATTTTTCTTCTTTCTTAATAAGTGGTTACCTCTTTCTTCTGCATTTCCCTTCATTTCCCTCTTACGCTTTCCTAATGAACACCTTGTTCATGAGAAATTGGTTCATCTACTGAAATAATTTAATAATTTAAAATACATATTTTAAATAACAGAGTCGAATCAGTCCAAATGATTGCATTATTATTATTATTAGTTATTATTATTATTATTATTATTAATTATTATTATTATTATTATTATTATCATTAGTTATTCAAAGAAAACTCATAATCTTATGCGTCAATAAAATGGGAAAGTAAAACCACAGTAGTATGCCTGTTTTAATTTTGTTATCTGCAAATATATATATATATATATATATATATATATATATATATATATATATATGTATGTATGATGTACTATATATATATTGTTTAAAATATATGTTTTAAATAACAAAATACAGGCACACTACTGTGGATTTACTTTGCCATTTAATTGACTGATGATATTATGAGTTTTCTCTGAACAAATAATAATAATAATAATAATAATAATAATAATAATAATAATAATAATAATAATAATAACAACAATAATAATAATAATAATAAATAATAATAATAGAGACACTGACCACTTCAACTCTTTGAATGCGGTACGTATGAGTATGTGCTCAATAACGCTGCTATATTCCGCGTGTTATTGCTCTAGATAAAAATGGCCCTACCTATTTTTGGGGGGTCGTGGCGTGCGCGCGCGCGAGCGACCTCTCAACCTCTGAAAGGAACCTTTCGGTGGGGTCTGTTTGAGGATGCAAATTCGGCCCCGTCAAATGGACCTCCTTCGGGGCAGTTGTGAATTATAACCTCCTTTTATAAAAGGTCGCGAATTTTCCCGAGAATAAAGTGGAACTTTATGGGCGGGATTTCAGTTCGTTGCATATTTTAGGAGGACACGCCCCCTTCGGTCTCTCTCTATCTCTCTCTCTCTCTTGTTGAATTGAATTGAAAACACGCAAACCATCATAGTGATGAATGCGCAGGGTTTAGTTACGAGTAACTCAAAAAGAAAATAGAGTACTTAGAAGAACTAACCCAAAATGAAAGAAAATAGATATAATGAATATAAGTGAAACCTGGTATTCCCAAGAGACTGGAAGGATGATCAAATAAAAGGGTTCCAAACTTATAGATCAGATAGAAAAAATAGAAATCAAGGAGGAACCGCAATATATGGGAAAGACAAAAAACAAGGAAAAATATATGAGAAATATAGTAACTCAGAATGTGAACTAATAGCGGTAGAATTTGAATCTGAAAAATTGATGAACATAGTAATATATAGACCTCCTAATACTAAAGAGTTTGACTTAATAATTGAAAAATTGGATGATATATGTAGAAATCACAAGGACTGGACTATTCTCCTATCTGGTGACTTCAACTTTCCTTTCGTAGAATGGAAAGAACGAATAGGAGATTGTGGTTGTACTTATACATATAAAAAAGAGAGTAATAGTAGTGCAGAAGATAAGAGGCAATTTGAAAAGCTATTAGATATGCTACTAGAATACAACATTCAACAAATAAATCACCTGCCAACAAGAAAGGAAAATACTTTAGACCTAGTATTTGTGAACGAGATGAATTATGTTAAAGAAATAATAGTTTATAATGCGAGTATTTCAGACCATAATGTCATAGAATTAACAGTTCATTCCAAAGCAAGTGAAAATAGAGATAAGCAAGAAATGAAAAAGTGGGAAGGATATGGAAAATACAACTTCTACAGTAAAAATATAAAATGGTCAGAAATTAATGAAGAATTAAACAAAGATTGGGATAACATTTCGTTAAGTGATGACATAAGGGTAAATACGGAGATATTATATAAAATATGGAGAAAATAGTGGAAAAATATATACCGAAGAAGAAAAGTAAACATCATTCATGCATACCAAGAGACAGAAGGATCTTGTTCCAGAAAATCAGAAAGTGGAAAAAAGGTCTTGCAAAAGAAAAAAATTGCATGGAAAGTTATAGAACTAAAAAGTAAGATAGAAAAGAAAATGCAGAACAAAAGATTATACAATCAAAAGAAAATGAAAAACGGGACTTAAGAAGAAAAAACCCTATTAAATATCAAGCAAAACCCCAAGCTATTATACTCATATGCGAAGAAGATGAATAAAAGAAGAATAGAAATAGGCCCTCTGAGAATTGAAGGGAGATTAAACGAATGAAAAAAAGGAAATTTGCAACATACTGGCAGAACGATATAAGAGAGAATTCACCCCTAGAATAGATATTATGAAGATAATGATATAGAAGTAAGGGATGAAAATAGTGAATATTTAGCTGACATAGATTATTAATGAAGCTGATATTGTGCAGGCTATTAATGAAATTAAAAATGGAGCTGCTGCAGGGCCTGATGGAATTCCTGCTATTTTGTTAAAGAAAGTAGTTCATTCTATCGCAAAGCCACTTGCAATATTATTAAGACAAAGTGTAGATACAGGCAAGATTTATGAGGAGCACAAATTAGCATATATTACCCCTACTTTCAAAAGTGGATCAAGACTAGAGGCAAGTAATTATAGGCCTGTGAGTCTAACATCAACATATTATGAAAGTGTATGAAAGGTGGGAATGAAGAAAAATATTATGAAACAAATTTATTTATAAAAAATAATTTGTTTAATAAAGGAACAACATGGTTTCGTACCCGGAAAAAGTACACAAACCCAACTGTTAGTCCACCGTGAGAACATATTCAAAAATATGAAAAGCGGAAATGAAACAGATGTGGTTTATTTAGACTTTGCAAAAGCTTTTGATAAAGTAGACCATAATATATTAGCGAAGAAAATTAGAAAACACAATATCGTGGATAAAGTAGGAAGATGGTTAAAAAGAATTTTTACACAACAGAAAACAGATAGTTATTGCAAACGACGAGAAATCGATTGAAGTCAAGGTAATATCCGGTGTGCCGGTACGGTGTTAGCTTGCAATACTGTTTGTTTATTATGATTGAAGACATAGACAATAATGTGAAGGATTCGGTAGTGAGTAGTTTCGCAGATGACACGCAGATGACACAAAGAAGTAAAAGTAGAAATTACTTGTGATGAAGATAGGAACGCTCACAAAGAGACCTTAACAAGTATATGATTGGGCAGAGGTAAAAAATAGGATGGTATTTAACTCTGATAAATTTGAATCAATAAATTATGGAGACAGAGAAAGAAAGCTATATGCATATAAGGGACCTAATAATGAGACCATCACAAATAAGGAAGCAGTTAAAGACCTTGGTGTGATGATGAATAGGAACATGTTATGCAATGATCAAATAGCAACTCTGTTGGCTGGCAAAATGTAAAGCAAAAATGGGAATGTTGTTACGGCACTTCAAAACAAGAAAAGCTGAACACATGATTATGCTTTATAAAACATATGCTTCGTAGTCCCACTTGAATATTGGCAATTATGATATTGGTACCCACACTATCAAAAGGATATTGCACAAATAGAGAGTGTACAAAGGTCCCTTTTACAGCTAGAATAGAAGAAGTTAAGGACCTAGACTACTGGGAAAGACTACAATTCTTAAAAGTTATATAGTCTAGAAAGGAGAAGAGAACGCTACATGATAATTCAGGCATGGAAACAGATAGAAGGAATAGCAGAAAAATATCATGAACTAAAAATATCAGAAAGAGCAAGCAGAGGTAGATTAATAGTGCCCAAAACTATACCAGGAAAAATAAGGAAAGCACACTAGGACATAATCCACTACGCACCAGCCATCGATAATGCAGCGCCTCTATTCAATGCGTTGCCAGCTCATCTGAGGAATATAGCAGGAAAGTAGATTAAAACATATGAGCGTAGATGTGTTTAAGAATAAGCTCGACATATCTAAACTGCATCCCAGACCATCCAAGATTGGAAGATGCAAAAATATACCGGAAGATGTACTAGCAACTCTCTGGTAGACATTAGAGGTGCCTCACACTGAGGGACAGGGGCAACCCGAACAAGAGTAAGGTCTGTAAGGTAAGGTAAGGTAAGGTCTCTCTCTCTCTCTCTCTCTCTCAATTCTGCTCATTCTCTTTGTTGCATTGAAATGGGTATCTCTCTCTCTCTCTCTCTCTCTCTCTCTCTCTCTCTCTCTCTCTCAATCTGCTCATTCTCTTTGTTGCATTGAAATGGGTATCTCTCTCTCTCTCTCTCTCTCTCTCTCTCTCTCGTAGTAGCCATCTTGCTTGGTGAGACGTTCCCGCGTGAAGTCAGATTAATCAACAGATATCACAAGTTTAACATACGTCTAGAATTTGAGAAATATCTAGAAGTGTTCGTGAACTATCGGTGATAAGATTAGTGTGAAAATAGTAGGATAAAGCGTCTTCTAAGTTAGTTTATCAAGTGAAATACTGTAAATCCGAACAAGATGGCAGTAAGTTCCAACTGCGGGAAGAAATGGCGAAATTTAGCTTGCTTGGTAGATTCGCAATACGATGAGGTAGCAGGAAGGGAACTGGCATTTCTCATCTGTGAGATCAGCAACAGTCCTCAACCCAAAAAGATACAAAAGCATTCATAGATATATTAGAAGGATATAATCCTTCAAACTGGAACAAATCAACTGAAAACATCTTGAAAATAATTGAAGAAGTTCCAAAAAAAACAAATCCAAGTGGTCAAGAGACTCATAAAGAAAATATACATAAACCAACATATTCCGACAAAGAAAATGAATAAGGTGAACCTTGTGAATATCCTAATTGATGCATTAGGAAAAAGAATGCCAAAAGCATGCAAACTGTGTAAGGTGTGGTATAGCATAGTCAATCCACAAAACCTAATCAGAAAATGTGCTGCATGCAACATTCCGACCCATCCACAGTGTGCTGAGGTAATGCAAGATATGAGAAAAGATACAAGAATATTTTGTTCAACATGTCTATCATGGATAGACAATGTTATTAAATCAAGATTGAATGTACAAATAGTTGAGGATGAAGAAGAAGAGGAAGAGGAAGAAGAAGAAGAAGAAGAAGAGGAAAACGGAAGAGAAGTAAACAAAACTGAACTGACAGAAAATAATAAGGAAAACAAAGAACAAGATAAAAGTATGGATGCAGAGATACTCATTGATACTACATATGAGACAATAAAGCAGCATACCTACGAAGAAATAAATTACGATATGGACACACAAAGAAAATCCCGAAGAGGCTCTACCCAGATCTACACAATGACGGGAAAGAGGAAAAAATAGACAAAAAAGACAAAATCTGAAACCTTTTGAAAGAGGGAATTGCAGATTTGGAGAAAGATGTTACTACAAACATCCTAAGGTATGTCACAACTATGAAATATAGGTAAATGTGCATACTAGATGGCTATGGGATGATTGCAGAGATCTGCATCCAAAAATATGCAAAAACCTAAAAGAAGGAAAAGGATTTTAAGTTCGGCAAAAATGTAAAATAAATATGCACCCTGTAGCCATGAATCATAATCAATAAATAACCAATCAGTAATAAAATCCAAAATAAGAAAGAAACAACAAATAAAGAGAGAAATAAAGAATATCAGTAAAAGAAAAAAGCAAGCCAACCAACGAGATATGCAGAGGTGTCAGCAAAAGATTTCAAAAGCATCAGCTCCAAGATTCTACTCAAGAGATAATAACTGTATTTATTATGCAAGAGGATATTGCAGATATGGAGAAAATTGCAGATTCAGACACAAAATGAATAATTATGATGAAGGAAGATCAAATATTATGGAAAAGTTGGATTTTTTAATGTCAGAATTTCTGGAAATGAAAAAAAGAACACATACCAGAACAGGAAAGAGACATGGGAAAATCCTTATTACTACCAATATTAAATGAAAGGAGAAAACACGCAAACCATCATAGTGATGAATGCGCAGGGTTTTAGTTACGAGTAACTCAAAAAGAAAAATAGAGTACTTAGAAGAACTAACCCAAATTGAAAGAAAATAGATATAATGAATATAAGTGAAGCCTGGTATTCCCAAGAGACTGGGAATGATGATCAAATAAAAGGGTTCCAAACTTATAGATCAGATAGAAAAATAGGAATCAAGGTGGGAACCGCAATATATTGGGAGGGAAAAAAGACAAAAAAAAAACAAGGAAAAATATATGAGAAATATAGTACTCGGAATGTGAACTAATAGGCGGTGAGAATTGAATCTGAAAAAATTAATGAACATAGTAATATAGTAGCCCCCTAATACTAAAGAGTTTGACTTAATAATTGAAAAATTGGCTTGGATGATATATATAGAAATCACAAGGACTGGACTATTCTCCTATCTGGAGACTTCAACTTTCCTTTCGTAGAATGGAAAGAACGAATAGGAGATTGTGGTTGTACTTATACATATAAAAAAGAGAGTAATAGTAGTGCAGAAGATAAGAGGCAATTCGAAAAGCTATTAGATATGCTACTAGAAATACAACATTCAACAAATAAATCACCTGCCAACAAGAAAGGAAAATACTTTAGACCTAGTATTTGTGAACGAGATGAATTATGTTAAAGAAATAATAGTTTATAATGCGAGTATTTCAGACCATAATGTCATAGAATTAACAGTTCATTCCAAAGCAAGTGAAAACAGAGATAAGCAAGAAATGAAAAAGTGGGAAGGATATGGAAAATACAACTTCTACAGTAAAAATATAAAATGGTCAGAAATAAATGAAGAATTAAACAAAGATTGGGATAACATTTTCGTAAGTGATGACATAAGGGTAAATACGGAGATATTATATAAAAATATTAGAGAAAATAGTGGATAAATATATACCGAAGAAGAAAAGTAACATCAGTCAGCCATACCAGAGACAGAAGGATCTTGTTCCAGAAAAATCAGAAAGTGGATAAAGGTCTTGCAAAAGAAAAAGAAAAACAAAAAAAATGCATGGAAAGTTATAGAACTAAAAAGTAAGATAGAAAATGCAGAACAACAAAAGATTATACAATCAAAAGAAAACTTGAAAACGGGACTTGGAAGGACAAAAACCCTAATAAATACTCCAAGCAAAACCCCAACTATTATACTCCATTAACTGCGAAAAAGATGAATAAAAGAAGAATAGAAATAGGCCCTCTAAGAATTGAAGGGAGTATTAACGAATGAAAAAAAAGGAAATTTGCAACATACTGGCAGAACGATATAAGAGAGAATTGACCCCTAGAATAGATAATGAAGATAATGATATAGAAGTAAGGGACGAAAATAGTGAATATTTAGCTGACATAGAAATTAATGAAGCTGATATTGTGCAGGCAATTAATGAAATTAAAAATGGAGCTGCTGCACGGGCCTGATGGAGTTCCTGCTATTTGTTAAAGAAAGTAGTTCATTCTATCGCAAAGCCACTTGCAATATTATTAAGACAAAGTGTAGATACAGGCAAGATTTATGATGAGCACAAATTAGCATATATCACCCCTACTTTCAAAAGTGGATCAAGACTAGAGGCAAGTAACTTTAATAGGCCTGTGAGTCCATAACATCCACATAATTATGAAAGTGTATGAAAAAAGGGTAATGAAGAAAAATATTATGAAACATTTAATAAAAAATAATTTGTTTAATATAGGACAACACGGTTTTCGTACCCAGGAAAAGTCACCAAACCCTACTGGTTAGTCCACCGTTGAGAACATATTCAGGGAAGAATAATGAAAAGCGGAAATGATGTGGTTTATCTAGACTTTTTGCAAAAGCTTTTGACAAAGTAGACCATAATCTATTAGCGAAGAAAATTAGAAACACAATATCGTGGATAAAGTAGGAAGATGGTCAAGAATTTTTACACACAGAAAACAGATAGTTATTGCAAACGATGAGAAATCGGATGAAACCAAGGTAATATCGGGTGTGCCACAAGGTACGGTGTTAGCTGCAATACTGTTTGTTATTATGATTGAAGACAGACAGTAATGTTAAGGACTCGGTAGTGAGTAGTTTCGCTGATGACACAAGAATAAGTAGAGAAATTACTTGTGATGAAGATAGGAACGCTCTACAAAGAGACCTTAACAAAGTATATGATTGGGCAGAGGTAAATAGGATGGTATTTAACTCTGATAAATTTGAATCAATAAATTATGGAGACAGTGAAGGAAAGCTATATGCATATAGGGGACCTAATAATGAGACAATCACAAATAAGGAAGCAGTTAAAGACCTTGGTGTGATGATGAATAGGAACATGTTATGCAATGATCAAATAGCAATTCTTTTGGCAAAATGTAAAGCAAAAATGGGAATGTTGTTACGGCACTTCAAAACAAGAAAAGCTGAACACATGATTATGCTTTATAAAACATATGTTCGTAGTCCACTTGAATATTGCAATATGATATGGTACCCACACTATCAAAAGGATATTGCACAAATAGAGAGTGTACAAAGGTCCTTTACAGCTAGAATAGAAGAAGTTAAGGACCTTGACTACTGGGAAAGACTACAAATTCCTAAAATTTATATAGTCTAGAAAGGAGAAGAGAACGCTACATGATAATTCAGGCATGGAAACAGATAGAAGGAATTGCCGAAAACTCATGGAGCTAAAAATATCAGAAAGAGCAAGCAGAGTTAGATTACTAGTGCCCAAAACTATAACAGGAAAACTAAGGAAAGCACACAGGACATTAATCCACTACGCACCAGCATCGACAATGCAGCGTCTATTCAATGCGTTGCCAGCTCATCTGAGGAATATATCAGGAGTGAGCGTAGATGTGCTTAAGGATAAGCTCGACAAATATCTAAGCTGCATCCCAGACCACCCAAAATTGGAAGATGCAAAATATACCGGAAGATGCATTAGAAATTCTCTGGTAGACATTAGAGGTGCCTCACACTGAGGGACCTGGGGCAACCCGAACGAACTGTAAGGTCTGTAAGGTAAGGTAAGGTCTCTTTGTTTAATTGAATTGGATAACTCTCTCTCTCTCTCTCTCTCTCTCTCTCTCAATCGTCTCTCTCTCTCTCTTTTCTCTTCACTCTCTTCTCTAAATTCTGCTCTCTTCTCTTTGTTGAATTGAACTGATACTCTCTCCCTCTCTCTCTCATCTCTCTGCTCACTCTCTCTTTGATGAATTGAACTGGATACCTCTCTCTCTCTCTCTCTCTCTCTCTCTCTCTCTCTTTCTTTGCTGAATTGAACTGGATACCTCTCTCTCTCTCTTTATATTAATTCGCTCTCTCTCTTTGTTGAATTGAACTGGATCTCTCTCTCTCTCTCTCTCTCTCTCTCTCTCTCTCTCTCTCTCTCTCTTTGTTGAATTGAACTGGATCTCTCTCTCTCTCTCTCTCTCTCTCTCTCTCTCTCTCTCTCTCTCTTTGTTGAATTGAATTGGATATCGATATCTCGCTCTCTTTCTCTCTCTCTCTTTGTTGAATTGAATTGGATCTCTCTCTCTCTCTCTCTCTCTCTCTCTCTCTCTCTCTTCTCTCTCTCTCTCTCTGTGTAAATTCTCCTCTCTTTGTTGATTTGAACTGAATATAGAATCTAGGCCAAAGCCCAAGCACTGGGACCTATGAGGTCATACAGCGCTGAAATGTCGTAACAAGAGGAAAACCTCAAAGCAGTTGTACTGTGAACCAATTGTTAGCAGAGGGTGGAAAGTAAGATGGAAGAGATAGAATATGAAAGGAGATACGGTAAAAGGAACGAAAGGGGTTGCATCTATGGGCCGAAGGGCAGCTGCAGAGAACCTTAAGTAGCGCCTACAGTGCCCCACACGAGGTACACTGACGGCAAAAAAACATTTTGGTAAATGGTAAAGTGAAATATGACATTTGAAATGTCAATAATCCGAATATTTAAAAAATTCTATAACTGATAACGAATAATTGGAAATGTATTTTGCGATACTACTTTTTGCGATTTTTTTTTATCTCATATTTCATGGACGCTGACATTGTGAATTCTATAACGGATATGTTCTGGCAAACTAATGACCTGAAATATCTTTTGCGATAGTTTTTTTTTTTTTTTTTTTGCGATATTTTTTATCTCATATTTCATGGACTTTGACGATGTGAATTCTTAAATGATAACGAATATGTCCTGACAAACAAATAACCTGAAATTTTTTTGCGATATTTTTTTATCTCATATCGTGGACGCTGACATTGTGAATTCTTTATTTGATAACGAATATGTCCTAACAAACAAATAACCTGAAATATCTTTTGCGATACTTTTTTGCGATATTTTTTCTATCCCAAATTTCATGGAGGCTGACAAATATATTTTGCGATCAATTTTTTTTTTTTTTTTTTTTTGCGATATTTTTTATTTCATCTCAGATCTCATGGACGTTGACATTGTGAATATACGTCTCTCGACATATTCGAGCGTAACCGCGAGCGATACCAGCCAGAAAAACAAACACAAACACACAAACTCGAGTCACAAACTCACAAACTCGGTCATCGACGTGATAAAACGCAACTGCTTCAGCAATAAGTGTAATGTACGGACGGGGGTCTTTACATGCAGCTTGTGACAGCTTTCGTAGCCGACCGTAATCATGATTGTACAACACGAAATGGGACATATGCATTTCCCCCAATAAACATGTAGCGAACGAGATTCGCTCTGCCGGCAGAACGACGAAACAAATGCAATCTATTCTTCACTTTGCTTATAACCGCATAGACGCAGAACGACGAAACAAATGCAATCTATTCTTCACTTTGCTTAACGACGAAACAAATGCAATCTATTCTTCACTTTGCTTATAACCGCATAGACACCACGATGACCTAAACGCCGCTTGCGCAGGACAGAATAATACTGAATTTAGGCCAAGGGCCCATCGCTGGGGCCTCAGAAATCATTCAGCACTGAAACGGAACTTCATGACAGTAAGAAGGTCTGAAATGTGCAGCAGGAGGGAATCGTTAGAGAGGGTGGACAGCAAGATGAATGAAAAGGGGTTGCAGGTAGGGACCGATGAGACACTACGAAAAACCTTGAGTAATGTCTGCAGTTCATTGCATGGGGAGCACTGACGACACTAGCCCCACTATGGGAAACGCCGCTTGCACCTTGCACTACGGTATACTGCAAGTATCATTCCCCCCCCCCCCCCTTTCTTTCGTCCGGAACTGAGATCTGGAGTTGATGTCATTTTCGTGGCATATAGTTTTGATTACTTATTACATTGGCTATGTGAGAACTTCTTATGATTTACGCTATACATTCTAGTTACATAAATACCTCCATGAGGATGGATTTAATTTAAATATTATAGATATTTGAATAATATAGATATAATAATACAGATATTTTTGTACACACACACACACACACACACACATGCAAATATATACAAACCCATACATGCTGAAAACCGAAATATTCATAACACCTTTTGGACCAACTCTCTTCATGGATGAAGCTAAGTACAGCATGGTAATGCATACATGTATACATACAGAGACAAGATAACCAGAGGAACGCACAAACAAGCATATACATACATATATACATACATATACATAATTATATATACATACATATATATACATAATTATATATACATGTGAGTGTATGTTGTTAAAGTTGTGTACAGCTGAACAAGGAAACGAGGTCTATATAAAATACGAATAACGATGCACTCATTCGGCGAGAGAAAAAAAAAATTCTTAAAAAACAGAAAAAGACTTGAATACAAATGGACACTTTCCCAGCATGAGACAAGGGCCATAACAATCCCGAACTAAAAAAGGGCCCGAAACCAAATTACACCAAGGCTGAGCAAACTAATTTGTATTCATGGAATAAACAACACCAAACGAATAACGTAAACAAAGGAACAAAGTTTTGGCGGAGCATTACATTGGCAGTAAAACTCTGGAGGCATAAAAATAACTTCCTGTGAATCTCGTAGTAAACTCTGAAGTACAGAAATAAAATATGTTACGTAATCTGACGAATATGCTATATGTATATATATATATATATATATATATATATATATATATATATATGTATATATATATATATATATATATATATATATATATATACATACATATATGTAGAATCTACTGGTTCGTGTATCATATGCATTTTTCCTTGGAAGGTTTAGCTCAAGAGTTACAAGGATTAGGATGTCTCAAAGACTTGTTAGTCCATCCTAAGAGGAGACATCGTGTGCTCACTTATCTGTAGGAGGAGGCCCTACTGTGCATTCACAGTGTCCTCCTAATGATTTTGTCTAGCTGTCTTTTAAACTCTTCCACAATGTTGCTGTTTACAACTTCTGGTGGTGTGGACCCAGTTCCTTAACGAAATAGAGAGAGAGAGAGTACAGTACTTTGACAGTTAAATACTCATTATGTTCCTCTCGATGCCTCGAGAGAGATCCTGAAAAAAAAACTGAGGCAGTATCAGTATAACTCTTTAGCAACAATTGCCATGGGAAAAGACTCTCTCTCTCTCTCTCTCTCTCTCTCTCTCTCTCTCTCTCTCTCTCTGAGTGAAAGAGATCACACCTAACTAGATTCACTTCCAATCCCGGGACAACAACGATGCAGGAACATTTTCGAAAATCCAGGATGTGTCTTTTTTTGACTTTCGTTAAGTGAGAAGTGCAACAGGTTTGTTTGTTTGTTTTTTTTTGGGGGGGGTGTGCGAGACGACTAACATGGGGTCGCAAAGTATTAGGCAGAGAGAGAGAGAGAGAGAGAGAGATAGATCCAATTCAATTCAACAATGAGAGAGAGCAGAATTTAAAGAGAGAGAGAGAGAGATCCAATTCAGTTCAACAATGAGAGAGAGCAGAATTTCTCCATCATAAAAAAAAAAACGGTATGAGGATTGGCCAAAGGAGTTAGGCGCAAGACAGAAATTTGAGTCATGGCCCAGTGTGTACGTGTAGAGAAATCAACGTACTGCTGATGAGAGTTCTTTAAATGCAAAATGACCGGCTAATATTGAAATAATTCACTGTACAGCATCTAAATTATAAGATGTAGTTTTATATAATAAGTAGTATATATATATCTATATATATTATATATTATTATATATATATATATAATGTATAACTGAATCCCAAAAATATGGAAGTAATGAATAAATAAAGACAAAAATCCACGAAGGAAAGTGAAACAATGGAGTAACCTCTGCGAGAGGCCTCTGGACTTCTCGTCCTGCTTAGTCAAGGACGAGAAGTCGAAAGGCCTCGAAGCAGTCCTCCATCGATTCAGTTACCGTAGTGGATTTTGTCTTTATATATACGCCTTGGAACGTGCTGGGTTTCTGATCGTGTGCTATGCGCATTATTTCTGATTGTTCCTTGGTTTTCGATTTACCTCTTCATGCATATAATTAACAGCATAACTGTTTATTTATCAAAAAGAACTATAGGTATCACTTACTTTAACTTCACTCTACGGATACTTCGTCTAAAGTAAACTTAGATATCCCACGGAATGGACGGTCTCTTTTCTAATCGAATATATCCTTAGTAAAACTGAATATGGCTCAGTGGAATATCAACTTCTTGAAAGAAGAAGTAACCCAGACAACAGCTACAGATAGTTAGATATAGACGCAAGGAGTAGCCAAGATCACAGATACAGATAGGTTGATACAGGTAAATAGATACAGACAGATAGATTAGTATACAGATAAGCAGACAGACAGAAAGATTCAACCTTACAGAGCAGTAAGGCAGGTCCTCCTCCTTTCGCGGTTTTTCCCCAAAAAAAGAGAACCGGAGACCTAAACTGCGCGCGCGATTTCGTACGTAATTCGGGTAAAAAGGAAAAAAATATAAAAACGCCATCACTCGTCAGCGCGATGGAGGAAAAATGTCGAGTAAATATCCGGGGGGAATTACACCAGTCGGTGCAGTTGACCAATTTCCATTTGGGGAAATTACACGAAATTCATAAACCACGGGGTAAATGGGATTCCTGGATCGGTCCGTGGAATTAAATAACATTAAATAGCGGGGTTGATGCGTCTCTCTTTCATTGACATCTCCGGCGCGGTATTTATTGCCAGGTGGGGGACGTCTATTGCAACCCCCCCCTTCCCCCTTACGAACCCCCCCAACACCTCCCGCCCCCCACAGTATTTTTCCTCTTTTCCCAGCATTATTTCCTCTTCCAAAGTTCTGCTGGCAAATTTACTAGACGTTTACAGTCCTTTGATTAGGAAGTAAGATTCAAATATTCTTTTTTCTGGGAGGATTGGAATAACTCTCTCTCTCTCTCTCTCTCTCTCTCTCTCTCTCTCTCTCTCTCTCTCTCTCTCTCTGAGGTAGTTTTCCTTCCTTTAACGTATGATTCGTTAGGATTTTTGCTGTGCTGTTTTTTCATCGATATTTCATTGAAGGTCCTACATTCTCAATAAGAAAGATTTATAAAGAAAAACTATCATTGCTATATTTAATGAGGCTAAAATTTCAAAGTGCATATGTGGAAGTGTATATAAATTTTATCACTTTTCTTTGGACCTGGCTAGACATTGGCATAAAATTTGCCAGCGTCACCGACCCTTCATCAATGATATATTGCACAATTTATCAATTTTTTCACATATTTTAAATACTTTTGACAGTGCGAGACATAAGCATGATTCTTCAGGTAGGTCAAATGAAACACCTCCCTTTCTATGGGTGTTACACTCATATTGTTTGTTTGTGTGGTGTTTTTAAGTTGCATGGAACCAGTGGTTATTCAGCGACGGGACCAACAGCTTTTTACGTGACTTCCGAACCACGTCGAGAGTGAACTTCTATCACCAGAAATACACACATCTCTCACGCCTCAATGGAATGCCCGAGAATCGAACTCGCGGCCACCGAGGAGGCAGGCTAACACCATGCCTACCACGCCACCGAGATGCTTACAGAACAGTGGGAAGAAATAGCAACAGCCATAATAAAGGAAAAAACAACGACCTTTTCAAAGAGAACTAAGGAATCCCTGGTTATAGATTGACTGATTTACAGGTTTTAGGCATAATGCCAAGCACTGGGGCAACTGAGGCCATTCAGCGCTGAAATGGAAATTGACAGTAAAAGGTTTGAAAGGTGTAACAAGAGGAAAACCTCAATGCGGTTGGCACTATGAGACAACTGTTATGAGAGGGTTAAGGAAAGTAAGGTGGTAGAAAGGGAATACGAAAGGAGGTACAGTAAAGAGAACGAAAGGGGTCGCAGCCAGGGGCCGAAGAGACGCTGAAATGAAGTTTAAGTAACGCCTACAGTGCGCCATGGTTTCCTCGAACTGTACATGAGGAACAACTTGAGCCCTGAACAATAAAAAAAAAATTATTAAAAAAAAAAAGGTCAGTAATTCAAGCCACAACGACGAACTTCCCAACAACCCAATTCCACGCGACATCAACGACCCAAGTCATCAACGAATCCCCCCCCCCCACCCACCAACTTACGCCGACCCTTGGGGGAGGCGGTGTGGGGGGGGGGACCCCTTAGCGGACCCTTGGGGGAGACCCCTTCTTTATGAAGTTCGGTTCATTCGCGCCCTTTTTTACGAGAAGAGTTGATTCGTACTTCGCCATAACCTGGAGATAAACGCCTTCCTTTCCGTAAACGTTTCGACTTGGTTAGTTAGTTAGTTAGTTTGTTTGTTTGTATGGTGTTTTTACGTTGCATGGAACCAGTGGTTATTCAGCAACGGGACCAACGGCTTTATACGTGACTTCCGAACCACGTCGAGAGTGAACTTCTATCACCAGAAATGCACAATATCTCACCCATCAGTGGAATGCCCGAAAATCGAACTCGCGGCCACCGAGGTGGCAGGCCAACTCCATACCGACCACGCCACTGAGGCGCTCTTGACTTAGTTAGTAGACCTCTGGAACGTTTCCGCAACCATCTTTTCTGGGGATTACTGTCTTCTTCCTCTCTTACTGTTAAATTATTATTATTATTATTATTATTATTATTATTATTATTATTATTATTATTATTATTGTTTAGAAGATGAACCCTACTCATATAGAACAACCCAACCACAGGAGCCACTGACTTGAAGTTCAAGCTTATTATTATTATTATTATTATTATTCAGAAGATGAACCCTAAGTAAGGACTCTTCTCTCTGCGTTTTACTTCACCTCCTCTTACTTATTCCTAACGAACGCCGTAGTAATAATAATAATAATAATAATAATAATAATAATAATAATAATAATAATAATAATAATAACATGGAACAAAAAACATGGGCCACTGACTGGAAATTCAAGCTTCCAAAGAATATCAAGGTGTTCATTAGGAAGAAGTAAGACGAGGTAAAGGGAAATACTGGGTCATAATAATAATAATAATAATAATAATAATAATAATAATAATATGGAACAAATGCACAAGGGCCACTGACTTGAAATTCAAGAAATTATGCCCTGTGTTTGGTGGTGCCTCTAACTACCAACTTTCCTCTTTATTCTTCATTCATTCCCCTTTTTGGCTCTTCCTCCGCTTCTTCGTCCAGTTCTTCGTCCTTTCTTCTTTTCTTCTGTTTCTTCTTGCACGAACCTGGATTTTATCATTTAGCAAAACAGAAGTGCGCGTTCTAACGGCGTCTCTAAGTCGGTTAATAAATGACAGAAAGCCAGCAAGAAACCAATTTGCATCAAAATGAAATACTTTTCTGGAGAAGCCAGTGTAGTACGGTCACAGAGAGAGAGAGAGAGAGAGAGAGAGAGAGAGAGGAGAGAGACGTGCACTTCCTACTAGGATCCTCGAAAACAAAAGAATGCGAACGTGAATTTGAGCAGATTGAAATGACAAGTGAACAGATACTCTGCCACTTCCTCGTCTAAAACGACAAGACATTCGACAAAAGACACAGCGAAGTACCGATAAGAACTACTATCAAAAAACCCAGAAAAGATGACATACAAAAATCATCGCATAACAAAACAGAAACCAATAAAGAGACCACTGATACGAATGTTAACGAAAATCATCGCAAAGGAAAATAGAAACCAATAAATAGAAACGCCAAAGGAAAAAGGAAGGAAAAATCGTAGATGAAACTCCCATATGAGAAAAGGGGGAAGAAGAGCAGAAAGCAAATAAAAAATAAAACAAAGACGAATCGTACAAAGGAGAAAGTAATCAGGGAGAGTGGTAATTATTGTTCCCGCCTCCTCTGTTCGAAGATGTAAACAAAATTGGAAGGAACTATATCTTAAATGTTATATACATGCATAAATACATACAAATAAATTATATAAATAATAAATATAATATTTATATACATATATATATATACATATATAAAGTATATATATATAATATAGATTAATAATATATATATATATATCATAATATTCAAATTCCGGTCAAGGTAGATGCACATATAATTAATTCTCTTTGGGTCTAAAACATTTCTAATATAAAGTCAAGTATACCATACTGAGATATTAGAGGATTAATAATTGTAGATATAAACACGTATGAATATTATCTTCCTGTAACTTATCAGTATTATAAAGATTGTAGCGTCCATAGACGAAACTATTAAAATAGGTTCAATTTTTACGGTAATTACCAAAATAATGTGACAGGGATAAGCAGAAACGCATAAACACTTATATTTATATAATATAAATGTTATAAATAAGTGTGTATTACATTTTAAATTGTGTTATTCTATGAGATCTATAAATACCAACAAATTTGTAGTCAATTCCTGCATCAAGGACCTATTTGGAAAACTTCTTGATGGTTTGATGATTACGACAAGCCAAACCCCGTAGGAAGGGAGGGTAGTGCCGTCAGTGGACCTCATGCGGTGCACTGTAGGCATTACTTAAGGCATTACTTTGCAGCGTCCCTTCTTTGGGCCCCCTAGCTGCAACTACTTTCGTTTATTTTACTGTACCTCCTTTCGTATTCTCTTTCTTCCATCTTCCTTTCTTCTCCTAACACTTGATTCATATTGCAGCTGCTTTGAGGTTTTCCTCCTGTTACACCTTTCAAACTTTTCACTGTCAATTTCCATTGAAGCGCTGAATGACCTCATAGGTCCCATGCAGTGCTTGGCCTTTTGCCTAAATTCTATATTCAACTCAGCGACAAGTCAAAAGACGGACAGACAGACACACCCAGATGAAGTTACCGGTGCATGTAATTTAACACGATGCCATTCACTCTTGATTATTAATAACCAAGCGACAGAAAACTTCCCAAAACAGTGAGAGACGAGTTAATGACTCACTTAGCGGAGTTTCCTGTCAACTGCCTCGGCCGACGGAAAGCAACATAGTGCAAAATTCATCACAGGCGTCGCTTCTGACGCGAAAAACAGATGGACTCATCTCGTTCGAGGACAACCTCTCGGAAGAAGCTCCCGGGGTATTATAAACAGTTTTGACTCAAAGCTCAACGCTGGAGCTTCTGCTTAATCGAGAAAGTCGTCGGACTGTAAGTACAGGTTAGGTCTATCTTAGTTTAAAACCAGACCACTGAGCTGATCATAACAGCTCTCCTACTAGGGCTGGCCCGAAGGATTAGATATTTTTTTTACCTGGCTACGAACCAATTGGCTACCTAGCGACGGGACCTACAGCTTACTGCGTGATCCGAACCACATCATATCGAGAAATGAATTTCTAATCGCCAGAAACAAATTCCTCTGATTCCACGTTGGCAGAGCAGGGAATCGAACTCGGGATCACCGAATCAGTGGGCGAGCATGTAAACCCCTCGTCCAACGAAGAACCGTAGGAGTATAAGAACAGAATATAAAATATAGAATTTAGGCCAAGTGCTGCGAACTACGATGGTGAGGTCATTCAGCGCTGAAACAAATTAACAGTAGAAAGGTTTGAAAGGTGTAGTGGGAGGGAAACTTCAAAGCAGTTGCACTATGAAACATGTTAAAGGGGGTTGAGGAAAGTAGGATGGAAGAAGGAGAATATGAACGGAGGTACAGTAAAAGGAATGAAAGGGGTTGCAGCTAAGGGGTCGAACGAACGCTGCAAATTTGTTTGTTTGTTTGTATTGTGTTTTTACATTGCAAGGAACCAGTGGTTATTCAGCAACGGGACCAACGGCTTTTGACGTGACTTCCGAACCACGTCGAGAGCGAATTTCTATCTCCAGAAACATCTCTGACCCCTCAATGGAATGCCCGAGAATCGAAATCGCGGCCACTGAGGTGGCAGGCCAAGACCATGCCGATCACGCCACTGAGGCGCGCTTAGGAACGCCGCTACAAAGAACCTTATGAGTAACGCACTGGCAGCCAAAGGCCGGACTATAAAAAATGATCATCCCAAATGAAGAATGTTTTCGAGTTAGCGGTTGAAAAACAACACCTCGAGATTGGAGAACTTCCTTTCCCTCGAGAAGATTCCTTTCATAGAGCTTTTTAGCTTCAAGGCAGCGGGATTGGATCATTTTCTTTGCTGTTCTTGCCTCGTGTCGCCTGTTCTAATGACCAAGGTAAAGATTTATGACATGGTACAATGGCTTCTCTCCCGAAAAAAAATATTATGTAGTCATTGTCCTAATATGTCACTGTCGTACATTTTAAAAAGATAATAAAAGATCGAAACTTTTTTCGCCTCTTGATCTGCTGCAAAGGAAGTCTCAAATCTCCCTAGAACTGACTTTAAAATTGAATACGTATAGAATTTAGGCCAATGCCAAGCACTGGGCCCTATGAGGTCATCATTCAGTGCTGAAATGGAAATTGGCGATGAAAAGGTCTGAAAGGCGTAACAGGAGGAAAACCTCAGAGCAGTAGCACCATGAATCAATCGTTAGGAGAGGGTGGAAAGTAAGATGGAAGAAAGAGAATATGAAAGGAGGTACAGTAAAAGGAACGAAAGGGGTGGCGCAGCTAGGGGCCTATAAGGAAGGCCCGCTGCAAAGAACCTTTAAGTAATGCCTACAGTGCACCTTGCTCCTATTTAAAGCTCATGATTTCAGAATGAGGCGACAGAAGGAATGAAACTGCAGCTAGACAAGAACACCGAATAATGTTGTGAGAAAATATGGTTTAAAAACATTCAATTTATACACAACCAAAGTAAAGTGGAATATTTAACTCATTCATACAGAGTATTTAAACACCAAAAAGGAACCTTCTAGAAAGAAACAGTTTTAATCATTCATATCCAGTTTCCATGAGGATTTCAAAGAACATGGCTGACAGTAGCAACCAGTAACAAACCAGTCTCGCCTATTGCAAGCGACAGTGTGTCTCGTAGATAAAAGCGTAGGCTTTGGTTCCATCTACCCTCACCTTTATCTAAGTTCCTGTGTTATTCTCCCTATCTTTTCCCTTCACCCATCCACTGCCTACACACACAGCATGTCCAACGATAGAAGGAGAGTATATCCCAGAGCAGAGAGCAACCGCCCACAAAAGTGACGAAGATAGATTGCCTCGATTAATGAAGTCTGTTCGACGTGACGGGGTAAAGCATAAAAGTGAAAAGCTTATCCTATTTACAGGAGGTTTTGCGATGCTGCTTCTTTTGTTAGAGAGAGAGAGAGAGAGTTACAAGGATTAGGAAGCCTAAAAGACGTGTTAGTTCATCCTAAGAGGAGACATCGTATACTCATTTATCTCTTGGAACACGTTATAGTACTGTTCATTCAAAGTGTCCTTCTAATGATTTTGTGTAGCTTTCTTTTAAACTCTTCCACACTACAACTTCTGGTAGCAGTTTATTCCACGTGTCACATATCTTGTTTGCAAAGAAGTTCCCACAATGGGATGTGTTGTATCTCTTCAATTCTAGTTTCCATCCATTATTTCTTGTCAGGTTTTCGTTTAATGTAAATAGGTTATGCTTTTCAGTATTTTAAATGTTCAGTCTACCTTATTTTAACCAGACCACTGAGCTGATTAACAGTTCTCCTAGGGCTGGCCCGAAGGATTAGATATATTTTGACGTGGCTAGGAACCAACTGGTCACCTAGCAACGGGACCTAGTTTATTATTGTGAGATCTGAACTACGTTATATCGAGAAATGAATCTCTAATCACCAGAAACAAAATATTCCTCTGATTCCACGTTGGCAGAGCGGAGAGAGAGAGAGAGAGAGAGAGAGAGAGAGAGAGAGAGAGAGAGAGAGAGAGAATAAAAGGAGTGAAAGACGTTTCAGCTCAAAAATAAACCGTCGTCGTCAGTGTAGGGAAAGTCGATGACCATGAAACTTGCGACATCGCCAGCCTATACTAATACCGAGTCGGTCAGTGAGCGAACTGTACGGTAGTACAAGTTCCTATTTATTCAGATTTTTTTTAATAGCCACAAACACACACACATCTCAGAAGTCTTTCAAAAAGTTATAGTCCTAGATTAATACTGTACTCGGTTTTTTTCCATCTGTCCACCCTCCTGTGGTGTTTTCGCATGGTAACACTGCGTCCTGGGCTTTAAATAGTTACGCTATGTTTAAGTTTTAGGTTAATAAAAGGATATCTGGGTGTACATTTGCAACTGAAAAGTGTTTTAATAATTTACTGTATGCGAATTACACCGTTAATATTGGAAATAGGATATTATTTAAAGCCCGGGACGCAGTGTTACCATGCGCAAACACCACAGCCGGAAGGACAGATGGAAAAAAACAGAGTATAGTAGGAGTAGTAGTAGTAGTAGTAGTAATAGTTATAAAGAACATAAATTCCTGAACAACCCAAAGGACATAAACGGTCTGGTGAGTAGTTAGAAATCATCAAGGTTCAGAATATCATTTTTATTATTATTATTATATTATTATTATTATTATTATTATTATTATTATTATTATTATTATTATTATTATTATTATTATTATTATTCTGCAAAAATGGAAAATGTCACTAATCCGTCATGCAAGCTTCCGCAAAATAGTTGGCACCATATCTAAAAAATAAAAAAATAAATAAAAGAAATAAAAAAAAAAATAAAGCGAAACAAAACAAAAAATAATGAATATAAAGCAAAAATAAAAGAACAGAGGGTAAAGAAAACGGCAACGATTCTCACTGACAACACAAATATGAACTCCGCGAATTTGCATATAATCTAAGGTCACATTTCGCTACAATAAATCCCTGCAAAAACAAAACAAAAAAAACTGAAATATTTACGATCCACAAATGATCTGTATGTAACCGAACGAACAGTTTCCCTAAGATAAATCCCAGCAAATAAAATCAAATATTTAGCAATATACGAATGGTTTGCATATAATCAAAGGACGCGTTTCGCCAAAATAAATCCCCACAAAAATTGAAATATTTAACAATCCACCAAAATAAATCCTTAACAAAAAACGATAAATATTTAACAATCCACAAATGATTTGTATATAATCGAAGGACGTTTCGCTAAAATAAATCCTTGCAAAAATAATTGAAATATTTAACAATTGACAAATGATTTGTTATAGTCGAAAGGCACGTTTCACTAAAATAAATCCCTGCAAAAAAAATTTTAACATTTAACAATCCACGGATGATTTCTATATGATCGAAGGGCATTTCGCTAAAATAAATCCATGGAAAACATTGAAATATCTAACAATCCATGAATGATTTGCATATAATCGAAGGACGCATTTCGCTAAGATAATTCCCTGCAAATAATTGAACTATTTAACAATCCACGAATGATTTGTACATAATCGAAGGACGCGTTTCGCCAAAATAATTCCTTGCCAAAAAAATCGAAATATTTAACAAAGAAGCAGCAACGCCCACTTCACTTCGTCTCCCTTTGTTGCTCTTTAACATCGATCGCATTTTTATCTATCCTTTCATCCTCCGCTTCTTTTCTCCTCGATGTTTTAATAATCTGATTAACGTTTTTCCTTCATCTCAATCTCCCGATTCCTCGATTCCTCTTTTTTGTTCTTATTCCCTCGATTAAAAATTTTTATGCTATTAAATGATTCCACCCATTTTTTTTTTTTTTTTTTTTTTTTTTTTACGGGAAACAATAAAAGGAGATTTGGGTCTTCTTTTAGATCCAGAGAAAAATCTCTCGAGAGACAAAAGCAGCTCAAATTGACTTCTTTTGTTTCGGGTCGATAAAGATTGCGTCTCGTTTGCTTATGTGCATGTTTAGACACACACACACACACACACACACACATTAGCAAACAGTCATAAGTATAATGGGAGAATTAAGTGTATCAACTTCATTCGATCTGATACATACATGCACATATATAGATATTATATATATATATATATATATATATATAATCATTAAGCTACAAATGTCGTTTAAGATCATACATATATACTAGCTGACCAACACGGCACTGCCTGGGAAAAATCAGAATGACAACCGATAAACTCTCTCTCTCTCTCTACTCCCAAGCCCCCTATAGTCTGTCTATCACTTCCTTTCCTTCTACTCTCTCTCTCTCTCTCTCTCTCTCTCTCTCTCTCTCTCTCTCTCTCTCTCTCCTTTTCCTGTTAAGACAGCCGCATCAGTTACATTGCCCGGCATTTTTGACAATTTATATTTCACCACTTCTCAACCCCCATTGCTATCGGGGATGAACCTGGACTTAGAGGGCATCAGGAGTGTCACTATTCATCCCAGCAACCTCAAA
This sequence comes from Macrobrachium nipponense, assembly GCF_015104395.2. Lineage (NCBI taxonomy): Eukaryota > Metazoa > Arthropoda > Malacostraca > Decapoda > Palaemonidae > Macrobrachium > Macrobrachium nipponense. The sequence continues at coordinate 13,409,773 of NC_087202.1, forward strand.
ATCTATGGATTAAACAATATCTGTAATTTTCAGTTATTTCTACAAGTCACCCCCATCTCACCACATCCCCCCTTTCTAACTGGTGCAAAACTTGGACTCCCTCCCCCCACCCTATTGGATCTGAACATGGACTTAGAGGGCATCGGGAGCATCAATCTTCATCTCAGCAACCTTGAAAACTATGGATTAGTCACTAATATCTGTTGTTCTCAGTTATTTTTACTCTTCAGCCCTTTCCCACCCCTTCCCCCAAACCCACCCCCTTTGGCGTCAGTGATGTCTTAACCCCCACAGTAGTTTCCATATGGTAAGTCATAATAATATGTAATTATGTATACCAAGTTCGGTTGAAATTGCTCAATGCATTTCAAAGTGTATGTGGCACATACATACATATACATACGTACACACATACATACATACATACACACATACATACATCCAATATATATATATATATATATATATATGGATGTGATGGTCCGAAGTTCGATTCTCGGCTCGGCCAACGCGGAACCAAAGGAATTCATTTCTGGTGATAGAAATTCATTTCTCGATACAATGTGGTTCGGATCCCACAATAAGCTGTAGGTCCCGTTGCTAGGTAACCAGTTGGTTCCTAGTCACGTAAAAATATATCTAATCCTTCAGGCCAGCCCTAGGAGAGCTGTTAATCAGCTCAGTGATCTGGTAAAATTAAGATATACTTAACTTTTATATATGCATACACACACACACACACACACACACACACACACACATATATATATATATATATATATATATATATATATATATATATATATATATATATATATATATATATATATATATTGCTACTTTCAAAATGCATGTTTCCCCTCTTTGAAATGTCATGTAAGATTGTGTAACATTTTTTCAGATTCCTAGATAGTTTAGAGATAGGATGTTTTAAATGTGTGTTCAGATTTCGCATTACATAATGTAAAAGAATATATATAACGTAAAAAGAGAGAGATCTTCTTTGTCTGTTCGAAACTCCGAATGTTTAACTTTTATGTCGACACTTCAAGATTAGAGGGTCTGCGAGATCCGTTTGCTTTCCTAAATCTGTCAACGCATTTGATAGCGATCGAGTCTTGCGTTGTTATCAAAACATGTCAATCTTAATTGTCGCTCAGCTTCCGTTTCGATCGAGTAGAGTACGTCTTTTTTTAACAGACTGGTCTTGTACGTGTATGTCTTTGTCAAGTCCTACATGGGAATTGCACATTTCTTTATGAAGATTGCGTGAGATTTCAAAGCTACTGGAAGCATTCGTGCCAAATACGTTTTTTGTCATCTCAGTCCAGTTTTCGCAAGGGAAGAAGATTTCATTAGATCATAGAACCTCGAGGCGGTTAGATCGCTCTCTCTCTCTCTCTCTCTCTCTCTCTCTCTCTCTCTCTCTCTCTCTCTCTCCCTCGACATCATTGAGATTATATTAACGTAACGTAAATTGGTCACTCATAACTTAGAATTTCATATTTGATATTTCTTAGAGTTTATTTAGTGTTATTTAGTTTCTTTTGTGGAATCTGAACAAACATTATTTCGTAACGGCGCCTGGTTTTTGTGAAAGTGTGATATACAAGCTGCAGCAAGAGAAAGAAAGAAGTTGGTATACCAAAAAGGTAAAGTGTTATATTTTTATTAGTTGCAACTAATAATGGATAGGGAGTGTGGTTAACTAATAATTGATAGGAACTGTGGTTCACTAATAACAGGTGGTTATGAAGGTTTGGTAAAAACTGTTGGTTACAGTGTTTTGAGTTAAAAAGATTTACACTTTTACACATTGCATATTTTTGTGTTTGTGATTGTTCCATTGTTTGTGCACTTGTTCATTTTCTTATTGAAGTGTGTCTTTTTATTTTATATTTTCATTTGCATTTACAATTTAATTGACTTAGTTATTTTCATTGCTTAATCATTGCACATTTAATTAAATTTAACACTTGTGAATTAATTTGCATTTACTTAGAATTCTTTTCAAGTTTTGTTGTTGTTTAGCACTTGGGAATTAATTTCAAATTTTCAATTATTGCCTAACACTTTTGAATTTCAATTGAATTAATTTTCTTGAATTTTGTGATAAATTAATTTTGATTTAATTTACTTAATTTGATTCAAGAATTAATTAAACTTTACTTTGTTTTCAAGTAACAGTAATTTTCCCTGATATTGTAAATTTCACTTATAAATTTTGAATTTAATAAATTTTTGTATTTAAAATTTTTATAAGTATTTTCATTTATAACCAGTATATTTGAATTTAATTATGATTATATTTATGTTAGTTAGAAACATAGAGTGGCAATTGATTTGCTTTCCTTCAATTTACTTGAAGTGACTTAGAACCAGGGAAGTACTTAGACTTCTGAAATCAGGGAAATACTTAGATTTTAAAGTTGTTGATGGAGTGATGCCCTTTGATTAATTTAATTACTTACAAGATTACCTCACACCTGTTTTGATGAATTTAGTCTGATTTTCTGCAATACTGGTAAGTGTTAAGGGATCACTGTTGGCTTTATATTATTCAATCGTTTAAACGTGTTATGAGGGTTCAGGTGTCTGGCTTTTGGTGAGGTAATAATTGATAAATGGTAACCAGATACTTGGCACTTCGTAACAATATATATATATATATATATATATATATATATAGTATATATATAATATATATATATACTATATATATATATATATATATATCTATATATATATATATATATATATATTATAGTAGTATAGATAAACATATAAATATATTTATACATACTATATATATACATATATATATATATACATATATATATATATATATATATATATATATATATATATATATATATATATATATATATATATATATATATATATATAATATATATTATGCTATATTCTATACAATATATATACCTTTTCTAATCTGCACATGGGGACTTAATACTGCATAAGAACACGAATATGATATTTTACAGTAACATATTTTACCAAGACCCACATACTTCATACCTTTTACCACAAATGGAAAAATAGATACCTGCAAAGATACCTTCCCACCAATTAGACCAACTGTACAGCGTACAATCAAAGCCCCCGAAACTAGATCTACGTATCTTACCATGGCCTTGGTATAATTCTGTATGAGCCCCGGCCCATGAAACTTTAACCACGGCCCGGTGGTGGCGTGCCCTATATCAATGACAGACACATGATTATGGCTAAATAAAATAAAAACTACTGAGGCTAGAGGGCTGCAATTTGGTATGTTTGCTTTTGTCTAGAACTGACAATAAGCGTTGGCTTCAGTGGTGGTTTATTTATGCTCAATAAACTGTTTATTCATTTCTTATAATGTTGACGATGATGCCATGAAAGTACTGTCCTCATCTACCCCAGCCCCCACAACAACCCCACCCCAACCAAAAAATAAAGAAAATGACAAAAAAAAATACTAGTCCTGACTCCTCAAAAGGCACGGAAAAGCCTCTGTAGGACTCGAGGTTTACAAGTCAGGATAACCGAAGCAGAGATGAGGTTGCGTAGGAGAGATTTTAGATGCTACAAAAAAAATTCTGAGCCTAAGAGTATAGTGAGGACTGAGTACTTTTTAGCCCGCCAAAAAATCCTCACCTTCTGCGTCCTCAAGATATTAAAATCTCTATTTTCAATGCTAATTTTCAAAATACATTCACGCTTGGTGGTCTGCCCACTGATAAAAGATTTTTCCTGGATTAGAAGTTCGATAAATGCGTGTCGTACACGAAAAGGCAAAAAAAAAAAAAAAAAAAAAAAAAAAACTTCGTTTGCAGTAAACCGAAGTTGAAATGCACCACTACTTAGTAACAGAAGATATCAGGGTATTTGATGTATATTTATTACTCTCTTCAATTCAGGTACAAGTGTTTACATTTGTTCGTAGAAAACTTTTCCAAATAAAATGTCTCGGAGTCAAGTCGAGCAGTGACTAAAATAAACACTTGCGTAGCAGACGATTACATAGTTTCCTAGACCTATGGTATAATCCAAAACATCCGACAATTACACTCTCGTCCAAAGTTCCTTGAAACATCATTTATAAATTCCCTAATACAATTCGCTATCGATTTGTTCTTGACAAATTATTAAAGATGAATTTTTTTTTAATTATGAATTTCCAGTACGTTGATTTCTAGGTCCTACCGCTCTGCGACACTTATTTCATCTTTTCAACAGTTTAACCAAGCGGTTTTGTTGATGGTATAACAAATCATAAAGGACATTCCTTTATATATACGAAAGAACACACGGACCTCGACTTCAAAATAAAGCTACGAAGAGTATATCTAAGTTTTATATTGCGCGTTACTTCGCACAGCTTTGAATTTAAATTTGTGCAGTCACCGTACCTCTCTATCCTAATTTCCTTCCACGCCACGACACCCCCAACCCCAGGCTACCCTGTTCAATCTGCAAGTAAACGACCGAATTTACATGCGAAATGAAGTGGAGATTGTGCTTTAAATGATACTTCTGCTCCGCACACGGCGTAAACACCTAATTTTAGGTTTATTTCCTGGTCTAAAGTACTCGTAGGCCTATCCATCTGTCTTTCTGTTTATCCCTTCAGTTAATCTGATTCTTTTAAGAGTGATAAATAGTTGCGTGATGGGGAAAATGAAGACGGGAGTTTCAATACCTCTAAGTAGCGTGGAAGAAAACAACAAGCAAAACGTGTTTCACAGATATTTTCTAACAAATGAATTGCCCATTTTCATGTTAAACTACACTCTTTATAACCGAGACTGCAAAACTATAAAAAAAAAAAAAACTTTTTTTTCCATCTGTCCTCCCGCCTGTGGTGTTTGCGTATGGTAACACTGCGTCCCGGGCTCTAGATAGTTACATTCAGCTTACATTCAACAATTATAATAATGTCCTATTTTGAATATTAACGGTGTAATTCGAATACGGTAAATTATTAAAACACTTTTCAATTGCAAATGTACACCCAGATATCCTTTTATTTACCTAAAACTTACTCATAGCGTAACTATTTAAAGCCTGGGACGCAGTGTTACCATACGAAAACACCACAGGCGGAGGGACAGAGGGAAAAAAACAGAGTATAGTAACACAGCAAGCAAAATACCTTATCTCTCTAAGTAACTGAAATATGTCAATGGAACTTACTTTGGAGTGAGAATTATAACAATTTTCATTGGTTGTCTTTCAATCAGCAATCCAGCATCACCATCTGGTAGTACATCTACAAATAATAATATGAATTTTAGTGACAAATTCTACCTGATGTTCAATTTTTAATAACAGTATGTCAAAGGTGGGCAAACTTTTCAGTGCAAGGGCCACATTAAAAAATTTACAACTTTATAAGTCTGCATAGAATATTAAGCAAAATCATTAATATTCAAAATAGACAAAATAAAAGGCTTTTAAAGAAATAATGCAATTCATTTTTATCAATACTTGTAAGTAATGTATTAGATTCACATAAACTGCATTTATTTGAAAGAATAACTCAGTTGAAAAACAATTTTTATTCATTAGTATTTTAAAGTAGGAACTTCACATGAAACATTTCAAATACAAAATAACCCTTCTCTTTCAAATTTACTAACATTTGGAAGTAGTTTGCCACACCTGCAGTATGTTACACTCAATTCCAAAGCAAATCTGTGGTATTTCCGTCACAAACTGACTGATAACAAAAAAATAACAAAAACCATTGGCAAATACAGTCAATGAATCACAGAGGTTAGGTTGGCTAGGCTAGTCCCTAGTCTCTTCTACAGGTTTCAGCCTACAGTGCTGTTTTTTTTATAAAACTTAAAGTTGATTAACCTATTACAAGCTATAATTCTTAACATTATCATTTGAAGTCTGTTTGCAATTTTATTCAACTTTATACTTTAATAATAGCAAGTTTAGCCTGGGCTATAGGCCACTGTCATTGGCCCAGTCATTACAAACTGAATTATTCCAAGGACCTGACCCACTTTTGATATGTCATGCAGACAGAAATTTGATGTGAAGTGTTCAGTCAGGCAAGCAACCAAGACCCAGTGTCAGCGAATGGCAGGATACTCTGTGATTCACTGCCAAACGTAACAATTCAACCTGGGTTCTGCAGTGAAACTGATTATTTACAGGGCAACTCGCCCCCCCCCCCCTCCCCCCTTCACCCCTTTTTCCATCAAATGACAGAAATTAGAATATTACAAGGTAACATATATTATATATATATATATATATATATATATATATATATATATATATATATATATATACTACAAGCTTCATGAACTCAAAATGGGGGGCCACCAGTTTCAAATAAGGGGGCACGTGGCCCCCGCTGCAGTTACGCCTATGTGAAGAAGAATTTGTCTCTGAATTTTATATTATTATCAGTACGTGTACTACCAGAGGAAGATGTGTTACAGTCACATATTCAGCTGCAAAAACAGTTATATTTTGTTATTGTCTATAATGTACATATATATATATATATATATCTATATATATATATATAGTACGTATATATCATATATATATATATATATAGATATATATATATATATACACTGTATATATATACGTATATATATATATATATATATATATATCTATATATATATATATATATAAATATATATATATATATATCTATATATATATATATACACGTGTATATATATATATATCTATATATATATATATATATATGTACATTATAGACAATAACAAAATATAACTGTTTTTGCAGCTGATATATAATATAATATATATATATATATATATATATATATATATATATATAATATATATATATATATATATATATATATATATACCGAAGACACATGGATGTTTTAAAAAGTATATTCATTAAGAAACGTTTCGCACATGACTATGTGCATCATCAGTCTGAAAAATGACAAAATAATAACATTAAAAATACTAAAAATACACAGGATTCTTAAAACGACAATTAAAAACATTAAAAGACTAAAAAAAAGAAGCAAAGTAAAAACAACTGCTGTTACACCAACCTTCAGGTACAAAGAAAGAAGATAGAATGACCAAAGAAGGAACAACAACCTCCAAAGACGACTATGCCAGATATAGTTGAGCAGAGGAGCAGCCACCGTTTAACGGAGGATTGAGTCTTTTAATATATAATGACTCTAAGGTAGTCAGATAATCTGCATCCTTAGAATACCCTAATATTAAAAATTGCTGCTTCTTGACCTCAATTTTACAATTGATAGCATGATTTTTTATATTTGAATGTTCTGGTCCGCTCAATCTTTGCCCCGTTCTAAACCTCAACCCTAAGTGACTGTAATAACGCATCTGCAACAACCTTTTCGTTTATCTAATATAAGTACCAGGACATCCTGGGCATGTAAACTTATAGACCACATTGGATCTCATGAAGGGCTGCAGACGGTCCTTAAAGCCAAACAAGGAGCCAATTTTACTGGGATTATTTGATATCAATTTTAAATTAATGCACGGTATTTCAGAACATGAGTATTACACCCGCCTACTAGGCCTATGTAAAAGGAAGACGTAAAAGTACTAACCAAAGAAAGTGAAAAAGTAAAACGTGGAGAAGTAATAGAAAGTATAAATGAAAGAAGGAAAATACAGATAGGTGATGAAGAAGGAAATGTGCCCCATATAGAGGTACGAAAAGATTCTCTGGGAGCTAGTGCGAATGGCTGGCTGGCTAGTGGCTAGTACGAATCCATGGCTTTTGACTTTTAATTCTATGGAAGGATTAAGAACATAATGTAAGGGTCGTCATTCGCCGTTGCTCCATCTTACCCACTTCATATGAACTCCCAAAACCAGCACCTTCTGCTGTGTTCTAAAAATGTTCAACTGTTTATACCGCATTCACGTTAGGTGGTCAGTCAACTGATAAAAGATTCATCTTGGAATCATAAGCTGCAACGTGCAATTAGAATGCTAAGCACCTCAATAAACTACTTAATTTGAATAAACTAAAGTTGAAATGTACCGTTTTTCCTCTACACTTGCTACTGCCATATGGTCTCACGCCTAGTAAACGAAAGAATATCAGAATATACGATGTCTATTTGTTTCTCACTCAAATTAGGTGCGCGTGTTTACGTTTGCTCGAGGAGAACATTTCCAGATAAGATGTTCCGGAGGCGAGACGAACAGAAGCAAAAAATAAACATTTGAGAAGCAAGTGATTATATCTCGTTCCACAGACGTAATGGGGGGAAAATTGGAATTTATGGGGGATAGAAAGTAAAATCTAAGAATGAAAAGATAAACTCCGCTGACAAAAAGAAAAAAAAATCCATTCTAAAAAGATGAGAAGGTAAATTCTGACTTCGAACGGATGCATTCTAAGGGTGAAATACTAATTCTTGGATAAATGGGTTGCAAAGGCAACTTTGAAAAGAGAAAAATAAATTCTGATGGGAAAAGGTAAAATCTGAGGGGAACAGAGCATATTCTCATAGCGGAAACTCCCTCGTTCAAGAAACCTTATGATGAAGAATACGCTAAAAACCTGAAGTTGTCATTACGCACACAAACAGAAGAGCAGATAGATGTATAGATAGATAGATATACAGACAGATTGACGTGCACGTAGTCAAAGACACCTACTAACGCCATCATCATCTAAACATCTAAAAAGGTATCAAGCAAACAACTCGGAGGCGTTCATTATGAATTCTCTTACTAGCCTTGCTGACACATTAACTTCAAGGGGACAGACACACACATGAAGGACAGACTTCTAAACTCCTTTTAAGATTAGAAGGATAATAGCGTCTACGTCACCAAAAAGCTTTGCCTAATGAAGAATGTTATTAGCTTTCGACATTAAGGAAAAAAACTCCCAAAATGAGGAATGTATTCAAGAGGTTATAAAACAACATGGAAGACTTGAGAATGTTGACGTTAGTTGGTTGGTAAAGAACGGCGCTGTCGGATTGTTTGTTGTCATGCTCTTCTTCTTCTTCTTAGTTTTGTGTAGGAAGGAGTCTTAGAGATCTGACTTTATTACGTGTTTTAATCTCGAGGCACGACTCCCTTTGTTTTTCTGGCTTGTGCTGTTGTTTATTTATGCTTGTACATATTCATTCTTTTTCTTACTCGCTAATTATTATCTGCACTTTGCTTACAAGATTTTCACATGTAGACATTCTCATCAGACTCATCTGTAGAAACTTAATAGCTTACTTTTAAACATGTTACCAGCTTCTAGGCATCTTACATGTGAATTTTTGCACATTGTGAGAACAACAACAACAACAACAACAACAACAACAACAACAACAACAACAATAATAATAATAATAATAATAATAATAATAATAATAATAATAATAATAATAATAATATGTCGCAATACCATAGGACACCAGAGTTGAAGAGAAAGATAGGGAAAAAATGGATAAGTATCAAGACCTGAAAATAGAAATAAGAAGGATATATATGGGATATGCCAGTGGAAATTGTACCCGTAATCATAGGAACACTAGGCACGACCCCAAGATCCCTGAAAAGGAATCTGGAAAAACTAGAGGCTGAAGTAGCTCCAGGACTCATGCAGAAGAGTGTGATCCTAGAAACGGCGCACTGTGATAGAGCAAAAAAAATAAAAATAAATAAATAAATAAAAAATAAATTAATATAATAATAATAATAATAATAATAATAATAATAATAATAATAATAATAATAACATGATACCACACACATGGCTAATAGAATGCCTGAAAATATATGGGCAGAGGAAAATACCATCAGCTTCCTCAAAAATACAATGCGCAACTGGAATACAATACTTACAAGCTCTGGAATAAGACTAGCAGAGGTTAATATCAGGAGAGGGATCTTCCAGGGCGACTCACTGTCCCCACCCCACTACTCTTCGTAGTAGCCATGATTCCCATGACAAAAGTACTACAGAAGATGGATGCCGGGTACCAACTCAAGAAAAGAGGCAACAAAATCAACCATCTGATGTTCATGGACGACATCAAGCTGTATGGTAAGATTCTCAAGGAAATAGATACCCTAATCCAGACTGTAAGGATTGTATCTGGGACATCAGGATGGAGTTTGGAATAGAAAAATGCGCCTTAGTCAACATACAAAAAGGCAAAGTAACGAGAACTGAAGGGATAAAGCTACCAGATGGGAGCAACATCAAACACATAGATGAGACAGGATACCAAATACCTGGGAATAATGGAAGGAGGAGATATAAAACACCAAGAGATGAAGGACACGATCAGGAAAGAATATATGCAGAGACTCAAGGCGATACTCAAGTCAAAACTCACGCCGGAAATATGATAAAAGCCATAAAACACATGGCAGTGCCAGTAATCAGATACAGCGCAGGAATAGTGGAATGGACGAAGGCAGAACTCCGCAGCATAGATCAGAAAACCAGGAACAAATGACAATACACAAAGCACTACACCCAAGAGCAAATACGGACAGACTATACATAACACGAAAGGAAGGAGGGAGAGGACTACTAAGTATAGAGACTGCGTCAACATTGAAAACAGAGCACTGGGGCAATATCTGAAAACCAGTGAAGACGAGTGGCTAAAGAGTGCATGGAAGAAGGGACTAATAAAAGTAGACGAAGACCCAGAAAAATATACAGAGACAGGAGAAAGACAGAAAGAACAGAGGACTGGCACAACAAACCAATGCACGGACAATACATGTTAGACAAACTAAAGAACTAGCCAGCGATGACAATTGGCAATGGCTACAAAAGGGGAGAGCTAAAGAAGGAAACTGAAGGAATGATAACAGCGGCACAAGATCAGGCCCTAAGAACCAGATATATTCAAAGTACGATAGACGGAAATAACATCTCTCCCATATGTAGGAAGTGCAATACGAAAAATGAAACCATAAACCACATGCAAGTGAATGCCCGGCACTTGCACAGAACCAGTACAAAAAGAGGCATGACTCAGTGGCAAAAGCCCTCCACTGGAGCCTGTGCAAGAAACATCAGCTACCTTGCCGTAATAAGTGGTACGAGCACCAACCTGAGGGAGTGATAGAAAACGATCAGGCAAAGATCCTCTGGGACTATGGTATCAGAACGGATAGGGTGATACGTGCAAATAGACCAGACGTGACGTTGATTGACAAAGTCAAGAAGAAAGTATCACTCATTGATGTCGCAATACCATGGGACACCAGAGTTGAAGAGAAAGAGAGGGAAAAAATGGATAAGTATCAAGACCTGAAAATAGAAATAAGAAGGATATATATGGGATATGCCAGTGGAAATTGTACCCATAATCATAGGAGCACTAGGCACGATCCCAAGATCCCTGAAAAGGAATCTAGAAAAGCTAGAGGCTGAAGTAGCTCCAGGTCTCATGCAGAAGAGTGTGATCCTAGAAACGGCACACATAGTAAGAAAGTGCTGGAGATCCTAAGGAGGCAGGATGCAACCCGGAACCCCACACTATAAATACCACCCAGTCGAATTGGAGGACTGTGATAGAGCAAAAAAAAAAAAAAAAAAAAAAAATAAAAAAAAAAAAAAAAAAAATAATAATAATAATAATAATAATAATAATGCAGCTCTTATAACTCATGTCACAAGAGTATAATTTTTCTTTGAGGGCTGTCCTTGTGCTAAAAATAAGTACATGACTAATACTTCTAAATATTGATAAACAAGTATGATTACCAAGCATACATATACATACTCTCTTGCGTGTTTTTTTCAAAATATTGATAAACATGTATGATTAGTATAATCATACATGTGCATACTTTCATGTGTGATTTTAATGCCTGTTTTACTTCCCTCTAATTTAATTATTTTTCCATAAAAGTTTAATCTGGATTATTTTAAAGAAAATTCTCAGTTATTAAAAAAAGAAGACTATCAACCACGAAAACAACCTATTTTTCAGCGTCCTTCGTTTTTTGGTTTTTTTTTTTTTTTTTTTTTTTTTTTTTTTTTTTTTTTTGCCTTTCGCTGAAAACTTAGACTTGGGTGAAAGAAGGAAGATTCCCAAACTTTCAAGAAAAATCTTCGCGAAAAACATCGAGATTTCTGGCCTGGAAAGCTCTTAAAAACTATAAACTTTGAAGCGACTATCTTCTTACACTCGATGCCACAAGGAATGATTCCTGATATGGGCTACGACCTCGCATAAAATATAAGAATCTCCTGAGTGATGGAAGTAGGGAATAAAAGTGATGCAGAGAGGAAACGTAGCTCGAGGAGTCTTTGGACAACGAAAGTCAGGGAATGTATAAAAAGAAGTCATTTTTCTTTTCCCTCTTACCAGAAGTTTGGGTTTCGACAACTCGCAAATTGAGACAAAGAGACAGAGAAAGGTTTTGATAACTGAAATTAAATTATGATTAAAAAATTGGGCAATAGATACATTCCTCACAGCACTGGTTTTTCATCTATATTTACTCGTAATATGAAAAAAAGTTAAATATAAAACCACCATCATAAGGTGAGGCAAGTTAGCCCACGTCTTCTTTAAAAAGGAAGAAATGCAACACTTTAAGTAAAAACGCAGGCAATAGTAGGAGTCCATTTGCGCTCCGTATAAATCTTATTCAAAGTGTAAAAACATAAATCCCGAAAAGGCCATAAAAACCTTCTCACTAGTTTCCTAGGAAGAAAAATAGAAGGCAATTTCTCACTCCTCACCCCCTTCATAGCTCCTCCCGGTCTCACTTACTTCCCGGCTGCCTCTCCCGTCTTTGTTCTCTCCTACTTATCATCTCTTTCTATATACCTTCCTCCTTCTCTCCTAACCCCTCATCCTCCTCCTCCAACTCGGCTCCCTCCTCCTACCCGACCCTCTCCTACTAATCGGCCCCCTCCACCCTATTCCCACTATTGCCACCAATGACTATTCCATATTCCACAGACAAGCAACAAAGACCACGCCCACCAAAGTCAGCGATCCATTTTTTATAACAATGCATGTAACTAATAGATGTCATAAATGTCGACCGTGTAAATAGGGTATAAAAGCATCATTTTTCTACTTGCCTTTTCCAGTTGTTCGCCAGTCTTTATGTTAGGTGTGGTGGGTGTATTCAAAACAAGTGACTGTAGACTGTAGGCTATACACACGAAACCATCATGATTAGTATGAGACGAACTAGACCTAGTCAGGAGAAACAACTAAAATGCTTAAATTCGTCTGACCTTATCGCTCTGTGAAAGTTCTCATGATGTCAATTTTGTTCGAAGACGAAGACAAAGATGTCAACCATTGTTCCCTCTTCCGTAGGGTTGACCTCACGTTGTCAAAATGTTCGGACTTTTTGCGTCCTTTTGCGATGCTCAAACACTCCTCCGCTGGGTTTAGAGCCTCTTTTGGCTTTCCCCGTGGCCTCTAAACCCGTGAAAGGGACGTTTCTACGGCGCCTCTCTCAGCTTAAAAGCTCACATTCGCTTCATACAATACTTCTCCTTTAGGACATTTTTCAAGTTTCTCCTCCTTGTATATACGACTTCGGGCCTTCTTCGACTACGAAGGAACTTTACGTCCAGAATCTCAATGCGATTTAGATTTCACAAGGAGAGGACATTATACCCCCAACTCCACTCTCTCTCTCTCTCTCTCTCTCTCTCTCTCTCTCTCTCTCTCTCTCTCTCTCTCTCTCTCGTACTACTAAATATTCATGAATTCATTTCCAAGCCATGAAATAGTTGCAGCCTGAATTTTTCATTTATTTTTACTCCGGCATCCAACTATATTTGCTGGAACGATTCCGAAATTGAGAGTAAATTGTCAACCGATTGTCCCGGCCGGTTGGCATCATATTTTTGCCTCGATATGCCGCAAGCACGGGATATGTCACAATAAACAATTCATAGATATACTGCTGCAAACTGCGCATTCGGCCAGGCGCTTGTTTTCCGAGCAGTTCGTGGCATGCATATGTGAATCCCTCATCGCCGATAACTTCAAAACATTTCCTGGTAGGTTGATTGGTGACTCTGGGAATGGTGCTCGGTCTCTAGACAAACAAATGGATTCAGTGGATAGTTTCTTTGGGACCTGTATTATATATAGTGACCCCAAGCAACGTTCGGGGGACATTATTTAGGGCCAACATTTCCTTGGGGATGTTTGCAGTCTTTTGTTTATGTTTTGACCATCCCCAACGGGGTGGTGCTATAAACACGCCGCAAAGGTGGATACAAACAGGGTCTCATCATCATTTACGACATTAGGCATTAATCTCTCCTTCGTTTTCCTTAAGAAGTACATTACTATGGACCAGAATAATGTAGTCTTAATTACTGAAGGATTATCCCAGTTTAGCCCAGTTGGGGAGATCCAGAAGGCTTATAATCTCCCTTTTACTAGCAGGACCTACCAAAAAAAGGTTATAAGCCCTAGGCCACTGACCCCACAGATAATCTTGGTTTCATGTGCCACTCCATTTCACCTTCCTTGGTGATCACCCGAGGATCCCACTAACCCTATATATAAACTATATATATATATATATATATATATATATATATATATATATATATATATATATATATATAGGCCTAGAGTCCCTCGAGTGGTGGTGATGAGTATCGGAGACTGTCTTTGAAAACGGCAGAAAAGACGCCAGCCACTACACTGTTCCCGAATCCCGTTGCCGCGCAGCAGAGGTGGTGGTGGTCGAAGTCAGTGTTTTTTTTTTGTTTGTTTGAGAATAATGTTCAAACCGTTTTTTGTGGCCTCTGCAGGCTTTCTCTCCTGGCTTTAGAGTCACGTTCCATGCGACCCCTAAGCCCCTGAAAAGAACCTTTCAGCGGCCGCCCAGCTAGCTCTCCGTTTGAGAATGCAAATTTCCTTCATAAAATGGAGCGCCTTTATATTGCGCGTGTGAAGCATTTCACTCTCGGATAAAAAGTCCGCGGATTTTACTTACACTAAAAAAAAGGGACTTTGCAGCGAGAATTTCAATGCTCCTTCTTATTTTAGAAAAGAACGCCCCCTGCTCGCTCTCTCTCTCTCTCTCTCTCTCTCTCTCTCTCTCTCTCTGGGTTGAATCTGAATAATTCGTAAGTTAATAATCTTCCGAGACAAAACAGGTCCATCTCATTCAATGAGAAACATCATAATACATATATGACGTTTTTGATCGGCAGTATTTAAATTCGTATATTATCATTATTTTTATTTTTATCATTTTATTATTATTATTGTTTATCTATTTTTTTATTTTATTTTTTTATTTTTATTTTTATCACAGTCCTCCAATGCGACTGGGTGGTATTTATAGTGTGGGGGTCCGGGTTGCATCCTGCCTCCTTAAGAGTCCATCACTTTTCTTACTATGTGCGCCGTTTCTAGGATCACACTCTTCTGCATGAGTCCTGGAGCTACTTCAGCCTCTAGTTTTTCCAGATTCCTTTTCAGGGATCTTGGGATCGTGCCTCCTAGTGTTCCTATGATTATTGGTACAATTTCCACTGGCATAACCCATATCCTTCTTATTTCTATTTTCAGGTCTTGATTCTTAACCATTTTTTCCCTTTCTTTCAATTCAACTCTGGTGTCCCATGGTATTGCGACATCAATGAGTGATACTTTCTTCTTGATTTTGTCAATCAACGTCACGTCTGGTCTATTTGCACGTCTCACCCTATCTGTTCTGATACCATAGTCCCAGGGGATCTTTACCTGATCGTTTTCTATCACTCCTTCAGGTTGGTGCTCGTACCACTTATTACTGCAAGGTAGCTGATGTTTCTTGCACAGGCTCCAGTGGAGGGCTTTTGCCACTGAACCATGCCTCTTTTTGTACGGGTTCTGTGCAAGTGCCGGACATTCGCTTGTTATGTGGTTTATGGTTTCATTTTTCGTATTGCACTTCCTACATATGGGAGAGATGCTATTTCCGTCTATCGTTCTTTGAACATATCTGGTTCTTAGGGCCTGATCTTGTGCCGCTGTTATCATTCCTTCAGTTTCCTTCTTTAGCTCTCCCCTCAGTAGCCATTGCCATGTATCATCGCTGGCTAGTTCTTTAGTCGTCTCATGTATTGTCCGTGCATTGGTTTGTTGTGCCAGTCCTCTGTTCTGTTTGTCATTCTCCTGTCTCTGTATATTTGTGGGTCTTCTTCTACTTTTATCAATCCTTCTTCCCATGCACTCTTGAGCCACTCGTCTTCACTGGTCTTCATATATTGCCCCAGTGCTCTGTTCTCGATGTTGACGCAGTCCTCTATGCTTAGTAGTCCCCTCCCTTTTTCCTTTCGTGTTATGTATAGTCTGTCCGTATTTGCTCTTAGGTGTAGTGCTTTGTGTATTGTCATATGTTTCCTGGTTTTCTGGTCTATGCTGCGGAGTTCTGCCTTCGTCCATTCCACTATTCCTGCACTGTATCTGATTACTGGCACTGCCCATGTGTTTATGGCTTTTATCATATTTCCGGCGTTGAGTTTTGACTTGAGTATCACCTTGAGTCTGCATATATTCTTTCCTGATCGTGTCCTTCATCTCTTGATGTTTTATAGCCCCTCCTTCCATTATTCCCAGGTATTTGTATCCCGTCTCACCTATGTATTTGATGTTGTTCCCATCTGGTAGCTTTATCCCTTCACTCCTTGTTACTTTGCCTTTTGTATGTTGACTAAGACACATTTTTCTATTTCAAACTCCATCCTGATGTCCCCAGATACAATCCTTACAGTCTGGGTTAGGGTATCTATTTCCTTGATGCTCTTACCATACAGCTTGATGTCGTCCATGAACATCAGATGGTTAATTCTGTTGCCTCTTTTCTTGAGTTGGTACCCGGCATCCATCTTCTGCATTACTATTATTATTATTATTATTATTATTATTATTATTATTATTATTATTATTATTATTATTATTATTCATAATAATAATAATATACGAATTTGAATACGGCCAATAAAAACCGTCCTCTATAAGTTATGATGTTTCTCATTGAATGAGACGGACCTGTTTTGTCTCGGAAGACTATTATTATTTTACGAACTGTTTAGATTAGATCCAGAGAGAGCGAGAGGGAAAGAAAGAGCAGGGGGTCGTTCATTTCTAAAAATAAGTAAGATCATTGAAATTCTCGCTGTAAAAGTCCCTTTTTTTTTTAGTGTAAGTAAAATCCGCGGACTTTTTATCCGAGAGTGAAATGCTTCACACACGCAATATAAAGGCGCTCCATTTTATGAAGGAAATTTGCATTCTCAAACGGAGTGCTAGCTGGGCGGGCGCTGAAAGGTTCTTTTCAGGGGCTTACGGGTCGCATGGAACGTGACTCTAAAGCCAGCAGTGCGTCTGAGCGGAGAGAAAGCCAGAGGCCACAAAAAAAGGTTTGAGCATTATTCTCAAACATACAAAAAAACAACACTGCCTTCGACCACCACCACCACCTCTGCTGAGCGGTAGCTGGATTCGGGAACAGTGTAGTGGCTGGCGTCTTTTCTGATTTTTCCAAAGAGTTTCCAATACCCATGAAAAGGGTTTGAACATTATTCTCAAACAACAACAAAAAACACTGGCTTCGACCACCACCACCTCTGCTGCGCGGCAGTGCAGTGGCTGGCCGCTGGCGTCTTTTAAACTGTGTTCAAAGACAGCCTCCGATACTCATCACCACCTCCCGAGGGACTCCAGACATTTTTCTAGCTTTTTGTTAAAGAAAACTATTGAGGTGGCTTTGTCTATCCGTCCCCACTTTTTTTTTTTTACCGCACTTTTATTTCTGTCCGCCCTCAGATCGTAAAAACTACTGACGCTAGAGGGCTGCAAATTGGTATGTTGATCATCAAACGTACCAAAATTACAGCCCTCTAGCCTCAGTAGTTTTTATTTTATTCAAGGTTAAAGTTATCCATATTCGTGCTTATGTCTGGCACCGCGACAACGCAGGCCAACCACGACCGGTATTTTATATTTGTTTATGTTGCAAACCATCTTAATTTGAAAAGGTCCCGCCCGTCTCCTCTTCGCACACGAAAAAAAAAATGCAAATCAAGAATCATTTATATAATTCCAGAAAGAGAGTCTGTGTGTATATGCGCGTCTTTCCTCTCCTCTAGAACAGCCTGCAAACTGGTGCGCGTGCGCAGATCTCTCACAAGTAATATGGCGCAGTGCATTACAGTTTGCAAAGTTGTTGCCTTCTGGGAGAAAGCTTCATTTTGATTATTATTCAACTTGGGTATGCTAATCTCTATTGTCGTCTTTAAAGCCATACTTTAAAGTAAATATTACGACAAATACCGGATTTTTTTAGTAGAAAAACTCAAGAATTTGACGTGTGAATAGGCATTTGTATTAGAAAAAAGGCGTAACTTTTTATATATAATTTCAAGAGCTAATCTCTATTGTCGTTTTTATAACTATTTCAGATTAAAAACTACCACAAATACTGTATTTTTTATCAAGTAGAAACAAGTCTACAATTAGGCGTGAATATGCATTAGCATTAGAAAAAGCGTATTTTTTTATTTACATAATTTCAAGATATCCAAGAATTAAAGCATATGAACAAATTGCAAAAAAATTCACTTAATCCTATATTATGCAGGAATGAGTTATGTCATTTAATAAACAATATTACCTATTATATTTCTCATCCTGGGAGCTTTTTCGACCGTCACCTTTTATCATCGCCTTGAATATCCGATGGGATTTGCAGTATACTCTCAGATCGTCCGATGATATTCTGGTCTAAGGATTCTCAGCTTTGTCAAGCATTATAAGGATGTGTTTACCCACTTTCCCTGCTTGCGCTTTTGCTTTTTCAATGCTTTATGAACTTACATCATGAACATTTTGTTCTGTGTAACACCAGAACCGCGTCGATAACCGCCATGCAGTCTGCAGGAACCAATCATCCTACAAAGAGGTCACCAACTGCTCTACCACTGTGGAGGAGGTGTCGACTAACTTATTAACGTCCTTTTTTCTCATCATAATAATAAGAAGTCTATACTCTCTCTCTCTCTCTCTCTCTCTCTCTCTCTCTCTCTCTCTCTCTCTCTCTCTCTCTCTCTCTCTCTAATCCAGTTGTTTTGAGGGAATGAACCAAAACCGTCTCGTCCTCGTTCAGAGATCGAACTGTATTATAGGCCGAAATGGCAACAATAACCATGGAACCCCATGAGAAAGAGAGAAAGATAAATCACGCCCATTTTGGTCAAGAGAAGTTCTCATTTCCCTAATCGCAGCTTGAGATTAATTACCCCGTAATTACGAGCATTATGATAATATGCCACGCGAAGACTGGGTCTTGAAGTTGTTAATATAATAATATGCCATGCGAGGACTGGGTCTCGAGGTAGTTAATTAATGAGACAGATGAACCTCAGTAGTACATGAGTGACAGGATTCCCTGGATGAAGGTACTTCATGGAATTGTCCACATATCCCTCTGATCTCAGTCCATGAAGACGGCTCTGTTGTTACACGCACTGTGTCCTTTGGAGTGGTACTAGCTGGTCACCCATACACGAAGGATTGGGAGCTTAACAGCAAGGAAAAAAAATAATAAAAAGCGCTGAATAAATAGAGAAGATGGAAGTCTAGATTATATGATGAGAAAATTCTAGCACGTATAACAGATATGAAAACCTAATCAATAAAGAGTCAGTTTAAAGATATTTAGAAACTTTTGAGGTCAAATTCAAAACCAAAATGGGGAGAATTTATGGACAGAAGTCCTATACCAAAGTTAGATGCCCCTAAGTGAAGGGATATAGAAATATTGTCAGTAGAAAATAGTGAAGAGCGTAGAAAAGTCCCTGAAACATAGAGAAGAAGGAGTTTTACTCTTTTATAACTGTAAAATACCTACTATATCTTCAAGACTGACGATCGAAAGATAAAGAACGCAAAGTCTTTGAAAAAAATCTAAAATGCATGCCCAGAATTTCCAAGCCTATAAAAGGGCCAAAAATGCATAAATGGAAAAAGACTATCCACTTCGAAGAGACACAGGTTTTATTATTAGTATTATTATTTCAATAGATGGCTCGAGCCTATTCATATGGAACTGTAAGATGTGTTAGGATGAAGCTGCTGGCATCTCCTAAGCGCCGCCCATATAAGTGACGTCATTGTCCACGTCACGAATTGTCTGTACTTCCGAGCGCTGAGTATCACTTCCTGATCTTGCCTAGCCTTAGAGCCAACAGGAACAAGACCACAAAAGGGGCCACTGACTTGAAATTCAAGCTTCCAAAGAATATATTCGTACATATGAGAAGTTCTGATCATCCTTGCACTTGGTAGTCTGGTGATAATCCCACGTTACGACCACAGATAAGGAGAATATCACTGGATCCTGCTTCTTCAAATCAGTCAGTGGTAAAATGTTAAGTTTCATCTTAAAGATAAATCCAAGCGTCTAAACTGGATATTCGGCTTTATGAAATTATATTTTGTTTGATGGCTGGCCTGTAATTCTTAACTTTCAGTTTTTATTTGGATTATATATTCCGGATTATATCTTTCTTTAAGTTTTTACTATAAGTCTTTCATTGTGGTTTTTACTTTTTATTCTGTCTATTATTCTAGGCTGAGTTTTTGTTTTGGTTTATGAAGACATGTACATCAAATAGCACGAATACCCTTCGTACTGAACTTCTCTCTCTCTCTCTCTCTCTCTCTCTCTCTCTCTCTCTCTCTCTCTATCTATATATATATATATATATATATATATATAATAGTAGTATATATATAAATTATATATATCTATACGTATATATACATATATTTATATATATAATATATATATATATATATTATATATGCTTTTTTTCTTTTGAAAACATAGGTTCTCTCTCTCTCTCTCTCTCTCTCTCTCTCTCTCTCTCTCTCTCTCTCTCTCTGCTAATGCATATTCATACGTATAAATAACTACGTACTATTATTCAGTTTTGTGGACATATGAAAGTCGCAACAAGAACAGAACGCACGCGAAGTAAATTTAATACAGAGAGAGAGAGAGAGAGAGAGAGAGGAAACCTGTGCCTTTCAAAGCTTTTGGGAATACAAATGGGTATTTAGCAGCAAGACACAATCGCGATAGCAACAATTCGACAATAAGAAAACGGTCCCGGACCAAATTACAGACCAGCTAAGCAAACTGTTTCGCATTCATGGAATAAACAATCGAACGACAAACAAACAGGAGCGAAAACTCATCACAAAGCAGCAAAATGGTCGTATTTATCTGGGGCATAAAAACTTGGGCGAAGAACCTATACTACCGGATGTAATGTGTGTTTGCTTGCAATCGCCGGGCTGATAAAGTGTCCTCCTTCTTTTGCATGCAGATGCAACGACGCCCTCGTGTACAAGCAGCGACTGGGTAAGGGAGGGGAAATGTGGGCGTACTAAGAACTGAATCTAGTAGAGAGAGAGAGAGAGAATTAACATTCTATGAAAAGATATTTAATGGAATAATAACCCTTCGAATAAAAGCAGAACAGCAACAAACATACACACACAGAGGGAGAGAGAGAGAGAGGGTGGGGTAGGTAATATTCTATGAAAAAAATATTTAATGGAATAACAACCCTTCACAAAAAAAGGCAGAACAACAATAAAAGAGAGAGAGAGAGAAAGAGAGAATTAACATTCTATGCAAAAAAAAATTTAATAGAATAATAACCCTTCGAGAGAAAAGAGCCGAATAACAACAACACAAACACACACACACACACACACACACAGAATTAACATTTTATGAAAAAATATTTAATGGAATAACAACCCTTCGAAAAAACAGAACTACAACAAAGAAAGAGAGAAAGAGAATTAACATTCAATGGAAAAATATTTAATGAACTAACAACCGTGCGAAAAATACAGCAGAACAACACACACACACACAGAGCACGTAAATCCCTAAAATATTCACTGAAAGACGCCATATAGCGTTTCTCTCGTGAAAACCGTCAGTGGGCGCCATTGCATCCTATACAGCTTTTCTCATCTTTGCGAGTCTCCGGAGACGTCGTTAAAAATAGGACAGTGATGCGGTAGTGCTTCTTTTTGGGGTAATTGGTGGAATAAAAGAAGGTGCTCTCTCTCTCTCTCTCTCTCTCGTCTCCTCTCATCCTGTCTCTCTCTCTTCTGGCTATCTCTTCATCTCTCTACTAAAGTCTTTTCGATCTTGTCATTAATTTCGTTGGTGGACTGTCGCCATATCTAACATTTGCTACAATCTAATGCCACTTTTCTCTCTTCCCATGTGACTCTCTCTCTCTCTCTCTCTCTCTCTCTCTCTCTCTCTCTCTCTCTCTCTCTGCGTGTATGTGTAGTATATGTTTATATACACGTCTTACCACATATAACTTTGAAGTAGAAAAGACGAGTATAATTATGCTTCAGTAATCTATGGCTGAATTGAATGGCAGTTTCCTATTGGGATACAACACTTCTCAGAAAGATGAATAGCATAAACAACAGCCACTCTTGTACCTCCTACTCTTTCGGGGGTGTTGGTGGAGAGGGGAGTTAATCTCCCTAATATAAACTTTACGATTAACCATCACCCATGGAGAGCAGTATTCTTCACGAAACATCTGCAACTAAGCGTTTGAACCGATAAAAATCTAAGAAAATATAGAACCTTTCTTAGTTCCCCATTTATTCGTTTGATTTCTCAGCGATTTCTGGTTCGTCAACAGCGGTTGACTATTTGTGTCTCGGTATTTATATCAAGCAATTAAAGATGCCTGTTTTAACTATATATATATGAAAAAAAGGCGATTATATAATAATAATTTTGGTTTGATATATGAAAATAAAACACGTCTGAATATATATATGTATATTTATATATATTATATATATATATATATATATATATATATATATATATATTGCTACTGTCAAAATGCATATTTACCCTCTTTGACTGTATAAAATGTTATGTAGAATTTTGGCAACATTTTTTTCAGATTCCTAGCTAGCTTAGAGATAGTTTCGCATAACATATTGTAAAAGAATATATAACGTAGGATGTAGAAAGAGAGAGAATATCTTTGTCCGTTCAAAGCTAGAGTTGTTTTTCAAAATCTGTCAACACGTTTGATAAGCGAGCTCGAATCTTCAATGTGTTTTGGGATTCTGTCATCAAGTAAAATAAGGCACTTCTGCTTCAGTCAATCGAGTCGAGTACGGGTCTTTTTTTAACAGACTGGTCTCATACGCGTATGTCTTTGTCAAAGCCACATGCAGATTACACATTTTGTATGTAAAGTTGCGTAAGATTTTGAAGCTTCTGGAAGCATTATTGCCCAAAACGTTTTGTGCCAGATCCACTGTCCAGCTTCTGTAACGGAGAAGTTTTTTCATTCGGGTGTAGATTCTCAAAGCGATCACATCTCTCTCTCTCCCTCTCTCTCCATCGCATAGCACTTGATTTTAAAGTAACGTAACGATTTCGTACTTATTGAATGGTCAGTAATTTTCCAGGATATTGTGAATTTCACTTATAAATTTTGAGTTTCATAATAAATTTTTGTATTTAAAATTTTAATAAGTGTTTTCTTTATTTTATACCAGTATATAATTATATTGATGTTAGGTAGAAACATAGAGTGTTGATTAATCTGTTTTCCTTCAATTTAATTGAAGTGACTTAGAACCAGGGCAGTACTTAGACTTCTGAAATCAGGGAAATACGTAGACTTTTAAAGCTGTTGATGGAGTGATGCCCTTTGATTAATTTAATTACTTACAAGATTACCTCACACCTGTTTTGATGAACTTAGTCTGATTTTCAACAATACTGGTAAGTTGTTAAGGGATCGCTGTTGCCTTTAGAGTATTCAGTCGTTTAGTACCTGTGATTGTGTATGGATTCAGGTGTCTGGCTTTTGTGAGGTAACAATAAATGAATGGTAAGTGTATAGTAACCAGATACTTGGCACTTCGTCATAAGATATATATATATATATATATAATATATATATATATATATATATTATATGTGTGTGTGTGTGTGTGTGTGTGTGTGTGTCCTTAAAACCATGGTAGAAAGATAAGTGAATCAGGGACTTGGAACAATTAAGTAGTTCCGTAGTATATTCTACATTTTCAAGTTCATTATGAACTTGAAAATGTAGAATATACTACGAAAGTACTTGTTCTAAGTCCCTGTTTCACTTACCTTCCTACCGTGGATTTAAGGATATTCTCAAGTACGTGGTCCTTCGTGTGTGTGTGTGTGTGTGTTTCCGCGACATGGACACAATTTTCTGTTGCCCGCTAGTCTCAGCTGGGCAGCATTTCCTTCATTTATTCCTTCATTCATCTTAAAGCATCGTTATAACTTCTTCAGAACTCTTCATCTTACTATCTAATCTATTTAAAAAGATATGAGGGCGATTGATTCATATTTTTCGCGTTTAGATATTTTTGTTATGAACTTTTAAAGTGACTATGAGTGCATACATTTTCATGTCGTTCAAATTTCTTCATAAGCTCTCGTAGACAAAAGACCTTGACCTAACCTTGCATAACTTCCTTAGAATAAAATACTTAAAAGTACAAAAAATAAATAAATTAATAAATAAATATTATATCCAGGTTGATATCTAGAACTGGATGAAAATAACAAAAAAACATTTAGATTAAACTAGATACTTACAAATTCACAGTTAATAACAAAATGATATACTTAAAAACCTTCTTTAACAAATTTCAGCAAAGATATTCTGGCAAGAATACTGGGTCCTTAAAGTTCTCTTCCAGAGATTAAATTTGAAACAAAGAGTAATCACCAACAGTAAAATTTCGCTCAAATGAACGTCTATTCAAATGCGCAGTAAAAGTAACTGAGATAAACTGGTATTTGTGAGGCGAGAGCATTTAAAAATATAGTTAAGCATTAAGGTTCATCTATCAGGCATTCTTGCAACAGTTTACTGGTGCACTAAAAAGAAATACAGATCCATTAAGATATAATAGCTTCCAGGTGGCAAAATTCTAAACTAAGCGCAGTGACTGCCTTGAAAGAAACTTTATGCATGCACGTATATTTGTGGGTGTGTGTGTGAGAGAGAGAGAGAGAGAGAGAGAGAGAGAGAGAGAGAGAGAGAGAGAGAGAGAGAGTTTTTGGAATTAGTGCATATATGCTTCTCCAGTTTAGCACGTTTTCAATTTTTGTCAAATACCGTTCAAACCTTTAAACAAGAATTACTCAGATGAAACACCCCCATGTCTTTTATAAACTTACCAAATAACACATAAATTGAAAGGGTAGGGCCAATGGTGCCTGTGTTGCTTTGTTTATTCATTTACCTACCTCATCATTTATTTGTTTGTTTAAAAGTGTTAACTTCAACTTGACTAGGCTGTAAGTTTTTGCACCTTCTGTCTTATTATCTGTTACTTAAATAATTTTTATTATTTTAACACAATGAAATAATTATTACCTTTCATTCACATGCATATTCATTATTAGCTCCATATGTGATCACTTTTCATGTATATTGTACACATATTATATGAATATATTATTCTCATAATATAGTGTTGTTCCCCTCGAATGGCCCATTTTCCCATATTGTAGGGAATATCTTATCCTCAAAATACAGTATTGTTTCCCTCAAATGGCCCATTTGGTCCATTTTCCCCATGTTGTTTAGGGAATATCTTATCCTCATAATACAATTTTGTTTCCCTCTAATACAGTTTTTTTCCCTTCGAATGGCCCATTTGGTCCATTGTCTCATATTGTCAGGAATATCATATTCTCATAATGCTGTTTTGCTCCACTCTTATATAATTTTGTTCACCTCGAATGGCCCATTTGGTCCATTTTCCCATACTGTATGGAATATCTTATCCTCATAATACAGTTTTCGTTCCCCTTGAATCCCCTAATTGGTCCATTTTTCCATATTGTAGGGACTAGCTTATCTTCATAATAGTTTTGTTCCCCTCGAATGGCCCATTTGGTCCATTTTCCCATACTGTAGGGAATATCATATGTAATGGGATATTTCCCATTATTTATTTGGTAAATGTGTAGCTCGAACGTCAAGGCAAACTAATACACACAGCCCTTCTCTCTCTCTCTCTCAGCAATCTCTCTCTCTCTCTCTCCACCTCTCTCTCTCCACTCTAACAGGTAACGAAAATGAGAGAGTTGCATCATAAAATAAACATTTATTAACAATGAATAAATAATTAATCAAGTCTTACAGACTAACTTAAAAAAAAACCCAACAGTAAAATGTCTGAACAGTTATAGTCACACCAATCGTCTCTATCCATCTGGGACTCTCTTTCGGTCCATTGCCCAGAAACCGTCCTGTTCAAAAGACACAGAACACATCCCATAAGTACACACACAAGTTTAACAATCAGAGATTAAAGATTGGATATTACAACAAACATGTCAAATAGATAACAAGCCAGTCTTTGGCTAAAGTAATTTTAACTCACCCATGCAGCCGGAATATCTCACTCACTATTCCAAAAAACACTTAGGCACCGCCATCGTGGCTCTGCCTTCCTCCCAAAGACGCCTATATCAAAATCCCCCATAGACTTGGGTATCCAACATTATTAACAGAAAAAGGCGCACACGCACATACGAATGCACACTTCGTTAACGCCTCACACTTACTGGCCACAACCAGTTTCACAAAGGCACTTTGAGAAGCGAGTTCATGAACTTAGTACATTGACTTGTCTAACTAAGCAGTTTTATCTCACGCCATCCATAGAAACTCATTGTCAGCTTCTCTCGGGTCGTCGCCTCTCCACTGTTCTTCACATTCCATAGGTTATTGGCAATATATTATTAATCAAAAACCCTAGGCGTAATATGGCTCGGCCACTCAATGCTAGCCCCCGCCTAGCAAAATAGCTTATATAATATAAAACACATTGGCCAGCTTAAAATAAAATATAAGTAATAACTGCACGTCTCTGGCATTATAAAATAAAGTCTGTTACGCTTTTATCTCCAAATAACACATGAATTTTCTCTCATATGGGATTCTTGAATATCCCTCTTTGCTTGTCTGCAACTGGCTGCACAGACAGTAGGAAGACGGAATGCCTCCCTCATTGTAGAAGACTTCTCACGACTTCTGCAGATCCCCAAAAGACACGCTGTAGAATTCTCGCGATCACCATCGTGGAAACTCTTATAATCACCACAGACAAAACGGCAGCAACCTCTCTGCACGGCTGGTGGACGTCTTGCTAGCGTTGGGAAACGACTTTTTGGTGTGTTAGTATGTCAGTCAAGTCTTTGGTCAATCTAAGAAAATTTAACCCAGACATACTACTTCTATCAAACAATGATCTCAAAAAAGTCAGAAATACTAACTGAACATCTCCCAATTAACTCCCTTTAATATGACTACTAAATCATAAGTCATTATCACAACTCTCAAACGAGAAAAAAAAAAAACTTCAAGTTCAAGTTCTCCAACTCAATTCTCCAAACTCACACATCAGCACACACACAACTCAGAAATCACAGCAACTCCACGGACTTCTGCACTCACATTTCAAACTCGAATGTTATCATAAGAAAAAAAAGGAAAAAAAATCGTAATGAGCCCAGGGAAAGAAAAATCACGTAACACGCCATGACCCAAAAAATGTTCTCTCAAGCTCTGATATCTAAACAACCCACAAAATCAGTAAAAATCTCCAATGTTTAACAGCAAAAACCCCTTTACTGCTCATACTACTAATTACAATGAAACTTAATGTCAAACTCCCTTTTACGTAAATAACAACCCCCGAAAAATCACATCTCCCGTCCAAAAAAGAAATGCTATTTAAGCTCAATCCCCCAATTACATCTCCCATAGGAAAAGGAAGAAAAATAATAATAAAAAAAAGGATAATCACAAGCAGATTTCCCCAATCACAAAATACATAATACATGTATAATATGCATAACTCCCCACGTTTTCCCAAGAAATGTCCCCTGTAAAGTTACGGAATTTCTCGACATCACTAAAGGAAAAGGATCAGCACACGGCTCATCACATCGCTTGTCAGCAGAAAAATTCACCTGCGGACGTATGCTCAAACTGCGACACAAAAAATGTCCAGTCAGACACACAAGTTTGGAAACTCATGATTCTACAGAAAAAGGTCTAACAGACACATTTCACAGAATTAACTCCAGGATATGACTAATGTGTTCAAAAATTTGTCTCGAAGACTTATTCTCTCAACATGACTTTCCCCAATTATATGCCTCCAAAATAACACACTTGTGAACATAAAAAATGCACACATCTCCATAGGACTCGTAATGCAGTAATGCCACTCGCCTCTAAATGGTCACGAAACCAAAGAGAAAGAACCACAGAAATCTTCTCTTGGCTCGAAAAAAACTCCATAACCACAAAAAAGGGTCACCCGCCAAAGATTAATTCCATCTCCATATATTTCACCATATTAATAAGAACATCACTCCGGTGAAAAAGAAATATTTCCTCCATTTGGTTAATAACCACCCCCATATTATTCACTCTTATTTCTCCGATAGCCACATGTTAATAAAAAAAAAACCACCACTCCAGGAATAAAAAATAGTCACCTCTATTTCGGCAAATACAAAATATTTACCTCTATTTCCCCAATAACTCCATGTGGAATAAAACAAGGCTCCAAAAAATATATCTCCAAAAAGGAATATCAATAAAATGAAATCCTATCTCCAAAAAAAATGTGCACTCAAAGCATCTAGCTCACACACTCACAAATATTGCCCCATAATCTCCTAATATGTGTCTCCATTTGCAACAAAGATGGCTGCAAAACAATTGAACTAAACATAGCTCATACCACTATTGGCAAATATCAAAAATGGCCAAAAACATATCTCCAATATATTATATCTCAAATTATAACTCCAAAATAATATACCTCAATTATAACTCCAATTCTCCAGAGAATAACTCAATGTTATAGTCAAAAACTATAAAACTCTCTCCGTTTAGCATAACTGCTAAAAAAGGGCAAAAACTCGGCAAATAAAAACTGTCTAGAAAATTCTAGAAAAAATCACCAATGTGCCACAACTTATTATAACAGAACTCCAAATTCAAAGTGTCTTAGCCAAGACTTCCCCATATGAACTACGACATAGGCCACTAGAAAACTTAACCAAGTTTCCTACCTCTCACAAAGTTGTCACAAATACAACAAAGGTATTGTGCAAGAAAACTCACAATTTCTGGAACATAAATATACAGAGAAAAATGTAGTGCCATTACGTATGCATTCAAAACTATGCAAGAAATTCTCCCATTTATTTCTCTACAGCATCAAATAGCTGAAACCCAAACACGTTCCCGAACAATGACTCTAAGTCACGAACTGAGATATTAAAAAAAAATATTCACACCAACTGGAGAGAAAAATATAAATTCAAATTCACCCATGATAAAAAAACTTGTGTTAGCGAGGGCTAACTTCCAAAAAAGGAGAAAAGAAAAATCAACGGCATTGTTAACTATCTCCCGTAACTCACTAGATGTCAAGCAATTATCTGCTGAACTCATAAGAAAAAGGAAAAAAAATAATGTGTTGTTAGTTCCACCCAAAATTCAAAAAAGATCTCACCTCCCTTGATAGCATTAAAACACCCACGTATTAGTATATATAAAAAAACTCAGTATCAGAAATATCATTATCACAAAATCACAAAAAAATTGCTATCATCATCATTAGTATCATTATGAAAAAAAAAAAATATCACCAATGTCAATGCTTATCCGTTCTCCAAGGATTCAGCAAAATATTCAGCAAGATTCAACACAACTCACCAAGATTCAGTCAGCTTCATCAAGATTCAGCAAAACATATCCCTCATGAATGATTGAAATATTCTCCAAAGTTACAAAAACTCAACAAATAATTAACACCAAGACTTCTCCCATTAATACATTGTAATAATTCTCCATGAATAATTATCTGTAATAATTATAAAATAATCTCCCATGAAATATCTCAAATCTCTCGTAAAACAAAGTCTCCCGTAATGATAATTATACTTAAGCAACCCTCCCATGACACATCTCAAGTATAATAATTATGGATAATAATAATAATAATAATTCTCCATAGCAACAATTCTCTTGCAAAGATATCAAATAAGGGTGAAATTCAAATAGCATACACCAGTATTGCTGAACCTCATGGCACACAATTTCTCCAGCATACACCATTTACGGCATTGGGCATCACCATTCGGCACCATTTTCAAAGTAATCCCTCCAACACAATAAAAAAAATAATAATAATCTGTGTTCCCCAATATATTTGTGTCTTCCAAGGCACAAGGAAAACATACACCCATACAATGCATTTCACTTCTCTTTTTATTTCCTTTTCTCTTCCTCCAAGAGAGAAAAAAAAATCTCTTTTCTAAAAAAAAAATAAAAGACTCTACGGGCGTTTCACTTCATCAACTAATCAATCAGCTGATGTCCTAGCATTTCATTGTCAAGGCCAGACTTGTCTTCAACAGCCCGACAAAGAAAAAAAAAGGAAAGGAGGAGTTCACCCACAATGAGAAAAAAAAAGTTTCTCCCCCCCCTGAGCATTGAAACATCCCTCAGTCAAGCGGCAGAACACTCCCCCAAGGCATACACCAGTAGTCCCCATCTCCTTGCAATCCCCTCTTAGGGAGGCCAGTGGTACCCTCGCATGCACATGCACTATCCCCAGAGGCAGGCCATACTCCCCTCGCAATGCGCCTCTCTGCGCAGTTAGCAGAAATGTGCTGAGCCCATAAAATTCAGTGGCCGCTCTGTCTAGATATGCTATCTAAGCACAGTTCACATGCATAAACACATCTCTATACACTCTCATATGCTAAACAAAGACGAATACGTCTACCATAAACATGCGCAAACAAAGAAAACACGTCACTTCTGCTACTATGGGCAAAGACAAAAAAAATTTTTTGGACCTCTTGAACCAATCTCAAAAAAAAGCCCCCAGGATTTAAAAAAAAACACACAGTAACACTCACATGTCCAAAACAAGAGAAAACCACCCCGGAATCCGCGTAGAATACGTAAATCTCGTCGGCACAATGCAAACGCGATCGGCGAGATGGCACCTGCCAACACTCACTCACAAACCAGACTGAGTTACTCTCATGCCCTGGAGGATCTCGGTACGGGCAAATCTGATGACTCTATAAAAATCCTTCCCACTCCCCTTAGCACAGTTAACAGATAGATATTTCTCATTTTTTCCTCACAAGTAACTGAAAACCAAAAATTTAACAATTTTCCACAATCCCACAAAGGCTTTGTCGTTCGAAAACTATCGCTAAGCCATAACCCCTTTATTTTCTAACTGGTCACCTATCTCTTCATTGGCGTTCCCAGGCATAAAAAAACTTTTATACCGCTTTTTAACTGCTAGCCACCAAAACCAAAGCTGCCACCAAAACCTTTAATGGGATATTTCCCATTATTTATTTGGTAAACGTGTAGCTCGAACGTCAAGGCAAACTAATACACACAGCCCTTCTCTCTCTCTCTCTCTCTCTCTCTCTCTCCACCTCTCTCTCTCCACTCTAACAGGTAACGAAAATGAGAGAGTTGCATCATAAAATAAACATTTATTAACAATGAATAAATAATTAATCAAGTCTTACAGACTAACTTAAAAAAACCCAACAGTAAAATGTCTGAACAGTTATAGTCACACCAATCGTCTCTATCCATCTGGGACTCTCTTTCGGTCCATTGCCAGAACCGTCTGTTTCAAAGACACAGAACACACCCCATAAGTATGCACACAAGTTTAACAATCAGAGATTAAAGATTGGATATTACAACAAACATGTCAAATAGATAACAAGCCAGTCTTTGGCTAAAGTAATTTTAACTCACCCATGCAGCCGGAATATCTCACTCACTATTCCAAAAAACACTTAGGCACCGCCATCGTGGCTCTGCCTTCCTCCCAAAGACGCCTCTATCAAAATCCCCCATAGACTTGGGTATCCAACATTATTAACAGAAAAAGGCGCACACGCACATACGAACGCACACTTCGTTAACGCCTCACACTTTCTGGCCGCAACCAGTTTCACAAAGGCACTTTGAGAAGCGAGTTCATGAACTTAGTACATTGACTTGTCTAACTAAGCAGTTTTATCTCACGCCATCCATAGAAACTCATTGTCAGCTTCTCTCGGGTCGTCGCCTCTCCACTGTTCTTCACATTCCATAGGTTATTGGCAATATATTATTTATAAAAAACCCTAGGCGTAATACATATATTCTCATAATGCGGTTTTGTTCCCCTCTGATATAGTTTTGTTCCCCTCAAGTGGCCCATTTAGTCCATTTCCCCATACTGTAGGGAATATCTTATCCCCATAATAGTTTTGTTCCCCTCGAATGGTCTAATTGGTCCATTTTCGCATATCTTACGGAATATCTGTCTCATAATACAGTTTTGTTCCCTCGAATGGCCTAACTGGTCAATTTTCCCATACTGTAGGGAATATCATATATTCTCATAATGCTGTTTTGTCCCCCACGAGTGGCCCATTTGGTCCATTTTCCCATACTGTAGGGAATATCATATTCTCATAATGCTGTTTTTTTCCCATCTAATACAGTTTTGTTCCCCTCGAATGGCCCATTTGGTCCATTTTCTCTTACTGCAGGGAATATCTTATCCTCATAATACAGTTTTGTTCCCCTCGAATGGCCTAATTGGTCCATTTTCCTATATCATACGGAATATCTGTCTCATAATACAGTTTTGCTTCCCACTAACACCGTTCTGTCCCCCTGGAATATGGCCCACGTACCCATATTTCAGGGCACGACGCACGATGTCCCTTAGTTGGGGGGACATTGGACATTTCTCCAATGTTTACATCTAGAGGGTCGTCTGTGACGTCACTGTCGTACGATCAGCTGTTGTCCTGCTGATGATTCGGGAGTCGAGTTGCTGGTTGTTATTTATGTTTAGCGTTTTCGTTCCCCCGAGATTGTGATCGTCTGCAGCTGAATAGGTGAGAGACTTCGATTTTACTTTGTTACGCGTTATTTTACGATGTTTATGAGATTTATTTATGGTTTGTGTTTAATTCATAAGCGATTTTTTAACCGAGGAAGGACTAAGGTTGCTCGGTTAACCAACCGAGGACTCTCTTAGGGTAGGTTACGACGGTCCCGTAGGTACCCAAAACAAACTGAGTACCCTTAAGCTTTATTTAAGTAAATATCATGCCAGATCATCAATAATTTATTAATTTTAATAAAAATACACCTCCAGTTACAACGCAGCCCGTTAAATTGTCTGTTTTCCGCGAATTTGGAAGCATAACTTGCCCCCTGACTAGGCTCCTATGGTAGCCTATCCGACTACCGTAGTATATAAGTCCATTTGAGAGGGTAGATGTATATTTATTAAATATTTAGGTAATTCTAAGCCCTCATTCTGCGGTAAAGTAGACTATGGCAGTTGACGTTTTCCTACGTTATTTTACTTACTGAACAAGAATTTAAAGTAATATTTATTCGGACGGCTGTAATTAACCCCCAGGTGCCAGTACTAAACACAGCGAAATACATTGGACGCCCCAATCCCTAGTGGATGTCGTATCCGCGGTTATGTTCCCTGCAGTCCGCGCGGAACTATTCTTTTGAATTACCCTGCAAGGAAGGTAACCGCGGATACGACATCCACTAGGGTTTGGGGCATCCAATGTATTTCGCCATGTTTAGTACTGGCCCCTGGGGGTTAATTACAGTCGTCCGAATAAATATTACTTTAAATTCTTGTTCAGTAAGTAAAATAACATAGGAAAACGTCAACTGCCATAGCCTACTTTACCGCGGAATGAGAGCTTAGAATTACCAATATTTAATATGCTGTTATGCTATTCTTTGTTAACTCTTCAGCTTCCAGTAGTAAATTGGGGCCTAGACCAGTAGCCTGAAGTTTGAGATGAGGTAGAATAAATGACCGAACAGCAACATAGCAGCCACCTCTCTCGGAACAAAGCCACTTCCCGAAAAAGCATTTGAATTATGCCATTATTTCGTAATTTAGGAGAAAACACTTCGAGAGGAAAGTAGAGTTCTAGGTGCGCTGCCTGGATGGGCCACAACTCTTGACTGATGCTCATGGCAGCGAGTTCAAGTACTTTTGTTGGAAGGTGGTCTCATTCTGTGATCGGTGGCTGCTATGTCGCCGCTCGTTCATTTACCCTAGAAATAAACTTAAGTTAGCTTAAATTAAATAATTAATATGTGTTAGTCTGAAGATGAGTGGACATGTAACGACAGGATCAGGCCTCACCAGTGTTTAGTGCTATTTTTTTTTTGTTGATGTAGGGGGAAGCCCCACCCCCTCCCACTCCACTGGCCACGTTAGGGCACGGTGCCCTAATTGAGGTTAGGAAGGTAAGGTCAGAACATGGCAGTCTAGGAAAGGTTAGGTTTGTTTTTGTCGGCAGAACTTGTTCCCGTCAATCTACACTCGCCTGAAATGAGCATTAAAGGCTAGATATGGTATAAAAAAATTTTTATGTGAATCTTTTAGTGAAAAAGTCCAGAACCAGCCATATAAGTAGTGTTCATCTCCCAAATAATAATAATAATTGAGGCATAAAGCAATAAAGCATATTGTGTAAGGAACATGAAGCTCAAATTATGCTTGCGCAGTTACCATACTGGTTGTCTTCTTGTTTCTTATAGGCTAGGCTATACATGAAACAATTAGCCCTGATGGTCAGCTAATCACCTGCCTGGCTTTCGTTGAGTGCTCTGTGATAGAGTAAATATCATGTGTTTATGCATGCATATGATATTTATTTGCATATATTCGTATATGTGTATGACTTATATGTGCAAACAAGTGATTTATCAAATTTGTGGATTTGTTCCTACACAAACACAAATCATCGGTCTTTACATAGGATTTATCTTATGGACGCTAGCTGGAACAGCCGTTTAACTTTCAGACAACGTCATTAACTTCCAACAGTATTGGGGAAGCCTGCCCACTAGTCGGTCTACACTCCAGTTTGCTTTCGGTTGTCATCATGTGAAGACATCTCAGTGCTTTTCTGCTTTTTATTTATTTTATTTTTATTTTTATTGTTATATTTTTGTGAGATTGTTGCTAGTATATAAACCCCTCAGTCACTTTAGTGCTTTTTGAAGAGGAAACCATTGGGTTAGGCTCTGTCCATCATGGGACAGACCATATGTACAGTTTATCTCTTCTTTGAGAATTTTTATTGTGTGTCACATCATGACATGAATGTAAATAAAATACAATCTCACCCAACTTCAGTTTATCAGGTTTTGTGGCAGCCAAGGGCTTTAGAAAGTTATGTACCTCTCGAGGACTCTTGAACTAATTGATCACTCTTAGGCTATGAGGGGCCTGCCAGTATCTGCTCTGACCATGCTGAGGACAACTTCCCAATCACAGTGTCTGCTAGCTGTAGGACTGCTCTTACTCCCTTGGTAACTCCTCATGCAGCATTGAGATTGAGTTCCCAGGTACTGATGTAGACATCATCACTGTGTGATGTTCTCCTCTACATGCTATTGTTGAAGACGCGCTTGGCAAAATCAAGAAGAGGAGAAGGAAGTTGTCATTTGTTCCGATACGTAATACAAACCATCGGTCCTTTAACAATAGAAGTAGCTAGTGGCAGCTGGAACGGTCGTAAGCTTCGAACAAGAAGGAGAACGGTAGTTAACTGCTTGTCCGCAGTCCGGCGCCGCGCGACTGGGAGGTAAACAAATCACTTTTGCTTTCGGCCGTGGGTGTGAAGGACGTGTTCGTCATCGCTCTCTGCCCGCTTCATCGTCGTATGCTTTGTTTATATTGTGTTTTCTACTAATGGTTTGTTTGATTTGAAAATGAAACTGTAAGTACACTGTTTTCATTTTCATTACTTAATTATGAACCAACATGGAGTTATCGCCGTAGATGCGGCGAGTGTTTTCTACTAATGGTTTGTTTGACTTGAAAATGAAACTGTAAGTACACTGTTTTCATTTTCATTACTTAATTATGAACCAACATGGAGTTATCGCCGTAGATGCGGCGATTTCCTCTCTTTTCATGAATTGATCCCTTGAATTATGTCTCGGTGCCGAGGGCGGGCGCGCTCGCGCCGAGTCATGTATTTTGGGCGAAAGTGTGTAATTGAAAAATGTAAGTACTCTTTTCATTATATTTTTGCCCTGTGCGTTCGTTACCGAGAGTGTGATTGCGCTCGGCACGAGCCTTTTAATTTTGTATATTAGAATGCAATGAAAGTGGATTCGCAATTGCAATATTCTTTTCATTTTCATTTATTTATTTGCATGAAATTTAATTTGGATCAATTTTCGTTCTTACCCGGAATTGATCCTTACGATTTTTATGTGAAATGAAATCGCAAGTGCAGTATTCGTTTCATTTTCATATATATTTTTTATATGCATCATATTATTGGATCAAGTTTCCGTTCTTACCCTGGGAATGATCTTTTCCCCTTTAAGTTCTATGAAGTGAATCGCAAGGGCAGTATTCTGTTTCATTTTCATATTACTTTTCACTGCTGTGCGGGGGTAGGGGAAGCGAAGGTCTGCCAGGAAGTCGTCGGAAAGCTCTCCCAGCGACTCCCCTTGGTATCCGATTCTTCGTCTTCCTTCCTGCCCCCCGCTCAGCTTCTTCGTTGTATTTTGTATTTGGGGTCTTCCTTGCGTTCGGGGTGGGGCATGTCTTCCCCCCGTGCGTGAGGGAACCCCTCTTACTAATCTATCTATGTTACCGCAGGTGCTACATCCGTGGGAGACGACCTTGGACAGGTATGGACCACCGCGGAGGCAGGGCGTGCCTAGCATCCACGGGCTGCTGCAGCGTCTAGCGAGGTCTGGGGCGGTCTCCACTACTACCACGGCCGCTTATGCTGCCTCCCCCCCTCCTGGTCTAACACTCCCCATGCTGTGTCGATGACGCTGTCTGCCGCTACTAGGGCCGCAGCCGTACCGAGGTGGGGTGGCCGCCGCCGCCTGTTTTCTTCGTGTTGCCTGCCCCAGACTTCCGCTGTTCCAGCAGCTCGCCCCTGGATCGGCCGCCAGGACCCAGGTTCCGCTGGCTGCCGATGATTCTACGAGGCGATCGCTGGGCCTGCCGTACCTGCCGCTGATGTGATTCCCGCGGCTTGGTTGGCTGTCCCTTCTGGGTCTACCGCTGCCGCTGTTCCTGCCGCTCCTGAGCTGGTTGCTGTTCCTGTCGCTCCTGATTCCTGTGCCTGTCCATGCTGGTCCTGCCCACGGTGTGTCCTTCCCCAGTCCCAGGTCCTTCCGACAGGTGCAGTCGGGCCCTGTTGCTTCGGCAACTGCCCCGGCTCCCTCCTGGATGGAGGACCTGACGACTGTCCTGCGTGAGCTGACGAGGAAGAGGAGAAGAGGAAGCTGTCATCTTCGTCTTCATCGTCTGCTGTTGCCTCTTCCCCTTCGACTTCTAAGGCCCATAAGCCGAAGAAGAAGAAGGAAAGCCTTCCCCCCTAAGAAGTCTCCTTCGGGAACTTCTAAGGGCCCGTTCCACCCCGGTGGGACGGGGGGTCCTTCTGCTGGTCCTCCTGCTCCTTGGGAGCGGGGCCCGTCTACCCCTTCCGTAAGGAAGAGAATAGGACGGGGGACCAGAGGAGTATCGGTTAGCTCTGGTACTTCCTCGCCTGGTGCTAGCGGCGATGCCGCTACGCCCTGGTTCCGGCTCGGCTCGGTCTCATCGTTCGCTGAGAGATCCCGAGTGCACGTTCTCCCCGCCTCGGGAGACCGTGCAGCCAAGTTTCGGCGCCAGAGTTCGCTCGGCGCCAGACGCGGCACGGAGCAGAAGGCTGGTGAGAGACGCTCAGGTGACTCTTGCCAGGCCAGCGGCCCGCTCTTGCAGCGACCAGCCTGGTAAACCCGGGTTTTCCCCCTAAGAAGGCTCCTTCGGGACCTTCTAAGGGCCCGTCTCGCTCCGGCGATTCGGGGAGCTCTTCTGCTGGTCCTCCTGCTCCCTCGGGAACAGGCCCATCTTTTCTTCTACCAAGGAGAAGAAGACGGGGACCAGGGTAGTACAGCTTCGGCTGGCACTTCCTCGCCTGGTTCTAGCGGTTTCTGCCGCTAAACCAGGATCCGCCTCGGCTTCTCGTTAGCGAGAAGTACCGAGTGGACGGCCTCCCGCGGAGACCGTCCAGCCAAAGTCCTTGGACACCCGAGCTCGCTCGCCGCCAAGACCGAAGCGCGGAGCAGAAGACTAGCGAGTGTCGTGCAGACGACTCTCGCTAGGCCAGTGGACGCTCTCGCAGCGACCAGCTGGCTGCTCGGGTTGACGTGACGGTCGCTGACCAGCCACGGTTGAGGCGAGGAAGGGGTCCCCGCGGTCGTCGGTACCAGCCACGGCTGGTACCAGCGGCTCGACGCGCCGAGAGGACGCTCGCCGGTCTCACCGCGACAGCGAGCCTAGCAGGTCACCTGACGCCGCTCCCATCGGGACCGGGCGGAGACGGTAACCAGCAACAGCTCGCCTGACGCTAGAGATCAGCGTCGACATTCTCAGCCAAGCCTCTCGCCCCAGGCGAGCGGCAAGGCTAGGCCTGCTGCTCGATCGCCACCGCGGGTTGACGATCAGCAGCAGCCCTCCAAGCACGCTGGTCCTGCCAGCGAGCTAGGGGGAGCGTCAGGTCTGCCTCTCCTGTACCTTCAACCTCCTCGGGCTCCCACCCGGGAGGAGCGAGGTACCTGAGTGATCGCGAGAGGTGCGCCGCTCGCGATCCCGCTATGACGCCGTATGGACCAGGCACGGTTCTAGGACCGACCAGGACATACGCGCAATTAGCTGGAGGCGACCGTCAGGGGTCTGCCGCTGTTCCTCCTTCTGAAGGAGGAGTATCTCGGGATCTGTTCTTGTTGGAGGGACTGGACGGTCCTACTCCGCAAGACGCGGTTACTCCCGAGATACAGAGGAATTCGCAGAAGTCATTAAGCTGATTCGTCAGCATAATGACCCTGCGGAAGGATTGCCCGCTCCCCACCAGCAGAGCGTCTCTGCTCGAGTCGTTTTGGGGCCCGAGAGGGAACCCAAACCGACGGTGGGTCTGCCGCGATCGGAGCTTGCCGATTCTGTCTCGAACCAGTGTCTCTCGTCTCCGGACAAGAAGGCTCTCTCAGTTCTGGCCGGTCGATCAAGCTACTTCCACCTCCTCTACTGCGACAGCGGCGTTTCTACGTGTCTTCGGACACCGTTTTAAATACTCCTTCGGTCCTCCTGAGAGGTTTCGACCTCGACGAGGACTGGAATGAGTCGGAGGACGGTATCGGCTCTCTCCTGTCAGGTGTCGATCAGCCCCACCAGACGACGTTCACAGTGGTTCGGCAGACCCTTACCTACAGTGAGAGTTCGTAACCCTCCGCGGGAAAAGTTTTTCTCCTGACGATACGTTTTCCCAGACTCTGAGAGGCCATCGCCGCAAGGCGATGGCTGCTCCTACTCTTTCTCCAACTGCTAGTTCCACTGGACGTATCCAATTCCTTCCCCATTCCCTCTCTCCTTACGGCTACGAGGGAAAGGGGAAGGATCCTACAGAGATTTCTTTGTAGGATCCCCCGTTCGGGACTGCGCTACCGGGGGGACCTTCGGGTCCTACCTGACGTAAGCCCCGGTCGTTGAGGAGGAATCCTGCCCCATTCTCGATTTCTACGGGAATCGAGAGGGACACCAGCCGATATCGTTTGACGAATTCGGTGGGGTTTCGCAGACTGCTTAGAATTCTACGGAATTTCTAGCGCATTCAGTGTGTTCGAGTTTTTTACGATCTTCAAACACTTACGCGAGACCACGGTCCAAAGTGAGGAAGACGAGAGAATCCCCGATATGTTACACGATAATCGGGAACCTCGACTATGCTCGAATTCCTGGAATTTCTAGCATTGGGAAGAAGACTGCTGCTGAAAGAAACTATCTCACAGTAGGCGACCAACCTGGAATAGAGGAGATCGGACGGGAATATCCAGTTTGGCTTGAACTATCGTCTTAGTATTCTGTTCACCATTGAAGCTTTCCTTCGAGGAAGACTTCTCCTTCACTCTCTTTGATAGAGAACGAAGGTGGTCGATCTCCAATCCTTATTTTGTTTTCTTGAAGGAAAGAATTTAGGATGGAGATCGTTGTTCAGAATCCTACAAATATACTACGTATATTAACCTCGCACATGATTCTACTAAGCAGTGAATTGTCTGAGGGGTAGGCGCATAATCCTAGTTAATCTACGGATTGCGACTTATAAGAGAAGTATTCTAATTGAACTGCAACTCGGGGTTGCCTGCAACCTCCCAGGAGTTTTCAGTTTCAATTTTATATACTTATGGTTTTGTCACGACAACACCATTTCAACTTTTATATTTACCGAAATTCGTTTCGCCTAAATATAATTGCCCGAGCATATCTTTTATGCTCGGTAGTTCTAGCCGAACGCATTCCTTCGTGATAATGGATTACCTGGCAACTCAGGTGACGAGTCAGCGAGAGCTCAGGCTCAACCACTGCGTATTGAACTGCCTGATAGCAGCTCAGTATCAGCTGGGCCTCCGAGATGCACGGTCATGTATGTCTCTCTCTCCCCTGCTTTGATTGACTACCGAACCGTATCTCTGCCCAACAATCATGGACTTAGGTCTCTGATTAATGGGGATTCTCGCAATATGAAGGACCATCTACTGCTGTGACGCTAGATTCCATCGCCTTCGACATTGCGAGAATTTTCAACAGAGATATCTCTTGGACTCTTTCATCTTTCTGTTTACCGCACGGTAACAGAAGTCTGTACAAGTCTCCCGCTGCATCGCACTGCGATAATGCGAATGATTTTTGCAGACATCTGAGTTTGTCTTCAAAATATCTCGTATTCGTAGGTGTACAATTGTTCATTGTTTCAACCCGAATTACAAGATGTGTAAGAAGACATCGCCTACTCTCCGACCTGACAGCTCTACTTCCAAATGTTCAGCCCATGAGAAGCAGTTCTTCAGGCGGCTTTCACCTGTGTTTTCATTACCGAAGAACGCCCCGCTTTCATTGCAACTACGACTTCTCACCGGACAGCAATGAAATAGCGGTTAGCGTTTTCAGTCATTTGTAAGCACAGGTTATGAATCTTGAGATCCTTCTCTCGATTCATATGTGAAGACGTAGGTTGCATTCAATATCTACCTTCGTCTTCAACGGTACATAGTGTTGTTTCTCCTTAGCTGAGATTCAACAACCATGAGATGTTTTACCTTCAGGGACCTCGGTCTCTAGAAGGCAATTGACTTTCGCCTGTTGGGTACATGCCTTTAAGAGAATCATCACCTCGCTGTCCGGCATTGGTGACAAACAAATACATTATTTGTTTGGTCTTCTCGGCATAACCCTTATTTAAAGGCGAAGGTCACGTGACTTACTCGGATGCCTTTGACAACTTGCCTCCTACCGAACGCAGTCAGTCGGCAGCTGTCAGAGCGCCCGAGTCAGTTACGAACTACGCTGTTGACTTAGTTCGGTTGTTACAGAGCAATCATTACTTCGTTTTAATAGCTTGTCACAGTACCCATACCATTGACACCCACCATGGAGTGTCGGTGTCCTATCCACTACGAGAACTTCGACTGCAATGGGATAGGAGATGCGAGAGACTTCGTGGCAAACGGACAGACCAGTATGGGTACTGGACATCACCGAAGTAGAGAAGAGGGATAGGTCATGCGACTATTTCCTTCTTTTCCTCTGAGGAACTGCATGACTTCTCCTGCGAAGTCAAGCACCCAGGGGATGGGGATCCGTGACGCTCGATTTCGTACCGAACTTCGTAGCGAAGACTCAGAACCCTTCGGTCCCTGACGATTGGTTCGAGTCGTTCACAATCCCCTCCCTAATGGACTTCACCGCCTTCGATGCGAAGGAGATGCTGCCTTGTCCGCAAGAACTTCTCCTTGGCGCAGGTACTGAAGGCAGGGGTCTGGTCCAACCAGACCACATGCCCTTCCTTCTACCTTCGGGATATTGCCCACAGGTCCTTGGATCTTTTTCCTTGGGACCCGTGGTGGCTGCTCAACACGTTGTGTAGCGAACCCAGACCCTCGCAGGCTGAACAGCATCGAGTCCTGGTGTGACCGTAAGAATGGATGGTGAATGAGAGTGTGACTGGCTCCTCTCCCATCTTTTTGCTTCCCTCTACCTGTGGTTAGAGGGACACGGTCGTCACCCTG
The DNA here is from genome assembly GCF_015104395.2 of Macrobrachium nipponense. Lineage (NCBI taxonomy): Eukaryota > Metazoa > Arthropoda > Malacostraca > Decapoda > Palaemonidae > Macrobrachium > Macrobrachium nipponense. The sequence goes on from NC_087202.1 coordinate 13,452,083, forward strand.
CTGGATAAGGACAAGATGCAGGTGAGCTACTTAACAGAGCCCCATCCTATCCCTTTCACTAGGGATAGGAGCGTATATCCACCACTTCCTCCAACAAGGGGGAGGAAGTGGATGCCAGCTTGAGACAACCATACTTTATGTTGCCTCTTGCAAACAGGAACAAGTTCTTGCTTGCTGGTACGAAGAGATACGCTTGCCTCTCTCTTAGTACTCGGCCCAGAGGTCTGACCATTGATCCTGCGGTGCACACCCCGATCAATCGGACAGAGGCTTGGATCCCTCCCTCGCTCTTACGACCAGGGAGGCATTCCAGGGATGGACGAACACCAGTCTGTTCATCAAAAGACTCAGATTCCTCCCACCAAGAAGTGAGTCTTCCTATTGTTAAAGGACCGATGGTTTGATTACGTATTCGGAACAAATGACAATTTGTCGAAAATTGCATTTTTCCTAACTATACAAACCTGAGGTCCTTTACATATAGTCCCTCCTCATGCCACCCCTCACTCTGCGTATTTTGCATGGGCCAAAAGCAAAAGTGATTTGTTTACCTCCCAGTCGCGCGGCGCGCGACTGTCGGACAAGCAGTTAAAACTACCGTTCTCCCCTTGTTCGAAGCTTACGACCGTTCCAGCTGCCGCTAGCTACTTCCTATTGTTAAAGGACCTCAGGTTTGTATAGTTAGGAAAAATGCAATTTTCGACAAATTGTCATTTTGTCTTCATTTTTGTCATCATCGTCGAGTGCTCTTGACTTGTTCCCTTCTTCTAAAGCCAGTAAGTGGAGAGGAAGAGAAAAGTTGCCTCATTCTCCCATGGGAAGTCTCATATAGCTTCCAGGGTTCTTCAGACCCTTGTTGTACCATACCGGGCCTAGTAGGCCACCTACCCAAGCTTTTGTTACCATCCCTCCCGGTCTCTCGCTACAGTACCTTGTACCCACTGCTCCACTTTCTAATTGGTAAGTCTCCTATTTAAAGACCAAAGGTTTGTATTTGTGTAGGAACAAATAGCACATTTTTTTTAAGTAATTTGTAATTTGTTCATGAAACTTACCTGTCAGAGATATATAGCTGTATTTCTGAAGTCCGACAGAATTTTAAAAACTTCCGACACACGCAGTGGTCGGCCAGGTGTTAGTACCCATTCCCGCCGCTGGGAGGCGGGTATCAGGAACCATTCCCCATTTTCTATTCATAATTTTTCTGTCGCCGGTGCTGAAAACACTGTTTTCAGTACCTCCGTCTTAGGATTTTGGAAACTTCATTGCCCTAAGTATCCTAATTGTCTTTTGATTTATTTACTTGGATTTGTGGCTAGACATACGCTATCTAAATTGATTTGAATTTGATTCATTTTGCTTAAAATATCTGAAATCTAGTTAGGCTATTTGTTTAGACGGGGTTGTCTGCAAAGATAGGGTGTGGCTACCGAAGCTTCGGTAGATCCGCACTTGGTATGTACGAGGGGTATGGGTCTTTCCTTCTTTGTTGAGATTTGTCATGTAAGTAGTGTGAGACTTGTCTATTCCATAAGGAAGACGTATGATTCGTATGTACGCAATTAATCAGTAAACATGTCTAATTCCGTAAGGAAGACGTATGATTCGTATGTACGCAATTAATCAGTAACAAAAAGTCAGGGTAGTGGAACCTGGCTAACCTTCCTGTAGACTTTATTTTGCCTAACCCTGTAGTATGGCCTAGGGGGGCGGGCTTATGAATATGTCTACGAGAGGTGCTCGCTCTCCTCATTGCTGTGAAGTGCTACTTCTGTAATTGTTACTCCTAACCCTGCAGTATTGCCTTCGGGCCTAAGCAAGTGTCTGTAGAGGAATTGCCCTTTCTCTGATACTCTTTCGATTCGTAACTTAGAATCGAAAGTGCTTGCTTTAGAGAGTAAAAGTGAAGTGCAGAAGTGCAGTGATACCCCTTGTGTAGTGGAGGGTGCGTCAGATCGCCTCGTTTCGCCTCTAGGCCGGGACCTCTGCTTGACTCCCAGGACCCGGGGAGGGAGCATGTCGAAAGCCTAAGGAGGGTTACAAGGAACCCCCACCGATCTGGCGTGCCTTCGGCAGTTTCTGATGAAAATCACCAGACTGCCAAAGTGCGTGCGCGTGCACGATCCTGAAAGTTTGCTTCTCGTCCTCCGAAGCGTCCTCTCCGTGCAGGGGTTGGAGCTTTCGGAAGGACTTCGCGCCCTCTAAATAGAAGCTTTATAGAGGACGCTTCACTCCTCTCTCTCTCTCTCTCTCGTTATGCGTTTCAGTGAGAAGTAAGAAAGCGAACGTCGCCTGAACTCGTGTCCGTCTTTCCACCGAGAAATACGTAAAAGAGTCCATAGTAGCAGGAAGCTTTTGAGAGCGGACGCCAGGCGCGCGCTGGGTGCACGCCAAGTGGACGCCGAGCGCGCTCCAGTGGACGCCGAGCGAGCGCCCGTGACGCCCGAGCGTGCAACCAGCGCACGCCAGGTGTGTCGCCTGCTGAACGTTTCTGTTGAACTCTCAAGCTCTTGTTTCAGATTTGGGCCTAAAGAATTTTTACCTCTACCTTCGGTGATACCTTCTACCTCACCTGCAAAGACAGGACTTCCTTTGCCATACTGCCAACTAATTTTAAGCTTTAGCAGGCATTAGTTGTGATACGGGAGAGGAAGCTGGTTGGAGAGTTTCTTCCTCTTCCCAGGATAATTTTCCAAGCTTTTTAGCCCATCTGAAAGGGTTTTTCAGATGATAGATTTTGTTAGTTTCTAGTCGGGACTACGCTGCCGAATTGAACATCGTCGTTCTACTTGCCGTAAGCCCAGTCTCTTAACAGGATTCTTGCCCCTTCCTCGTTTGAGACGGGAATCGGTAAAAATTAATGCTCGACTCCCTGGGTTACGTTTTGTCAATTCAGTGACTTTCCCCATTGACAATATACTTTCGTTTTGTCAAGTAAGTGGGTATCCCCTCTTTGACAAAATATCTCTTTGTCCCGTAAATGGGTTAGTTCTCATTGACAAACTCTCATTAACTTGATATTGCGTAAGCGAAGAAGCTCTTATTGACAAGATTCGGAAGAGCTCTCATTCGTCATTCGCAGACTCGTACAAGAAATAGACTTGTAGACTACGTCAATGAACGCTTATGTCCAATAACATAAGAAGCTTGAGCTGACTGCTTCGACTGCTTCGATTCTCTTAAGTTTTGTTCATGAAACTTGCCTGTCAGATATGTATGTAGCTGTATTTCCGAATTCTGCTATATATATGTCTGCCAGGTAAGTAGGAACAAACTTTATTGTGATATAATTTCATTTTTGCCTTGCGTTATTTTACTGCTGGTTGGTTCAAGTCATATACACTTGCTGTAGTTACCTCTTCGGATGGCACCGAGAGGTCTATTGTCTATTTTAGGACATTTAATCGTTACTCCCTGCAGCTTCCAGGAGTTTCCGATTTATCTTTTACCGTTGTATGGTAGTGTTCTGACGACACAAACGCATCTATATATTTAGCGTTTTTCTGTTACGCTTAAATATACCAGCTTGAGAGTCTGCTGCTCAAAAATAACGGACCTATTTCTTCGTAGAATAGGGTAGCTGGCAACCCAGACAAAGTTAAGAGACGACGTTCGTAAGCTGCTTGCTGCTGCTGTCACGCTGTGTCGTCCTCCAGTCCACCGAGCCAGTAACAGTTCGGTGCGCTGTCATGCACGGTAGGTTACGTCTTTCTCTCCTGCGGGATTGACTGACTAACCGTATCTCTGTGCTGACGGTTACGTCTCTCCTGCGGGATTGACTGACTATCTGTATCTCTGTCCTACAATCACGGACTTTAGCCTAAGATTGAGGGGATTTCTTACGTGAATGAATAAACGTTGCATTCGTTTTGCCTTACTATGTTCAATAGAGTTATCTCTTAATCCTTTCGGTGGCTCGTTACGCACGGTATGGAACTACGAGTCTACCGCAACATTGCACTTTTATTTGCTCTCCTGCTTAGGCAAAGCGCAGCCTTATTTAGGAAAGTAAGCATACTCGGGGAGGGAATGGATGAGCTTGCTGGGGACCATTTCCTTCCTGAAGAAGTTTGTTTCCCCGAATAGACTGCAATTCAGACCACGTTTTTTCCTACCGGGAAACTGAAATTTTATGCATGACACTTACCTGGCAGGTATATATATAGCTGTATTTTCTGAAGTCCGACAGAATTTAAAAAACTTCCGACACACGCAGTGGTCGGTCAGTGGTTAGTACCCATTCCCGCCGCTGGAGGCGGGTATCAGGAACCATTCCCATTTTCTATTCATAAATTTTCTGTCGCCGGTACTGAAAACACCCTGTTTTCAGGACCTCCGGCTTAGGATTTTGGAAACTTCATTTGCCGCTAAGTATCCTAATTGTTTTTTAATTTATTTACTTGGATTTGTGGCTAGGCATACGCTATCTTAAATTGATTTGAATTTGATTCATTTTTGCATAAGATATCTGAATCTAGTTAGGCTAGTTTCAGAGGGTGTTGTCTGCAAAGATAGTGTGTGGCTACCGAAAGCTTCGGTAGTTCCGCACTTGGGGGGCGCAATTAATCAGTAAACATGTCTATTTCCGTAAGGAAAAAGTATGATTCGTATGTACGCAATTAATCAGTAAACGTGTCTAATTCCGTAAGGAAAAAGTTTGTTTAGTATGTACGCTATTAATCAATTACGAAAGTCAGGTAGTGATACTGCTAACCTTCCGGTAGACTTTATTTGCCTAACGCTGTAGTATGGCCTACGGGTTATGACTATGTCTGCGAGAGGTGATCGCTCTCCTTCATTGTTGTGAGAGTTCTACTTCTGTTTTTGTTACGCCTAACCCTGTAATGTTGCCTTCGGGCCCTAAAACAGTGTCTGTAGAGGTTATTGCCCTTTCTCTTATACTATTTCGATTCGTAACTTAGAATCGAAAGTGTTTGCTTTAGAGAGCAATAGTGAAGTGGCTAAGTGCAGTGACAGTGCCCCTTGTGTAGTGGAGGGTGCGTCAGATCGGCCTTGTAACGCCTATAGGTCTAGACCTCTGTCGAACTCCCAGAACCAAGGGAGAGGGCATGTCGAAAGCCGAAGGAGGGTTACAGGGAACCCCACCGATCTGGCGTGCCTTCGGCAGTTCTGATGAAAATACCCAGACTGCCAAAGTGCGTGCACATGCACGAATCCTGAAGGATTGCTTCTCGTCCTTCCGAGGCGTCCTCCCCGCACAAGGGTTGGAGCTCTCGGAAGGATGGACTCGCGCCCTCTAAGAAGCTTTATAGAAGAGGACGCTTCACGTCCCTTCTCCCTCGTTATTGATGTTTCAGTGAGAAGTAAGAAGGCGAAAGTTGCCTGAATCACGTGTTTCTTCTTTCCACCAGAAATAGGAAAAAGAAGGCAGTTTCTGCTCGCTTGTTTTGACGCCTGTCAGGAGCGTGACGCTTTTCTGCACCTTATTTGGCCGCCGAGCGCGACCAGGACGCCGAGCGTCCTCGCCAGTGGACGCCGAGCGTCCTCGTCATTGACGCCGAGCGCGGCACCAGGACGCCGAGCGTCCCTCGCCAGTGACGCCGAGCGCACACCAGAACGTTTCTGTTGAACTCTTCAAGCTCTTGTTTAAGATTTGAGCCTCAAGCAAAGTGAACAGAACTTCGTCTTCGAAACCAGCAAGACCTCGGGTATCGTGAATTCAAGAGGTCTCTGTCAATATTATATTGCTTTTCGCAAAGGTGGATGAGTTAAGGAAAGCTCAAGGGAAGAGTCTCGTTTTCTCTACTCAGTCAAGACTTTGAGATAGACAGTTACGGGTTATGCAAAGGCTCGACGTCCTGAACGTCAGGATTTTCGGCAACGTTCAGTAGGATTCTTGCAAAGGCACTCATCAAAAGGACTCTTCAGGAAAGCGCAAGACAAGACTTCCTTTGCCATACTGCCATAAATTTTAAAGCTTTTTAGACCATCTGAAAGGGTTTTTCAGATGATAGATTTTGTTAGTTTCTAGTCGAGACTTCCATGCCGATTGAGCATCGTCGTTCTACCTACCGTAAGCCCAGTCTTTTAACAGGATTCTTGTCCCTTCCTTGTTTGAGACGGGAATCGAAAAATAAAAGGCTCGACTTCCTGGATTACGTGTTGTCAATTCAGTGACTTTCCCCCAGTGACATATACTATCGTTTTGTCAAGTAAGTGGGTCTCCCCTCATTGACAAAATATCTCTCTGTACCGTTAATGGGTTAGTTCTTATTGACAAACATCTCATTAACTTGATATTGCGTAAGCGAATAAGGACAAGGTTCGGAGAGCTCTCCTTCCTCATTCGCAGACTCGTACAAGAAATAGACTTGTAGACTACGTCAATGAACGCTTATGTCCAGTATCTTAAGAAGCTTGAGATGTCTGCTTCGATTCTCTAAGTTTTGTTCATGAAACTTGCCTGTCAGATATATGTAGCTGTATTTCCGAATTCAGCTATATATATGTCTGCCAGGTAAGTATGAACAAAAAACTTTATTGTGATATAATAAAATTTTTGCCTTGCGTTATTTTACTACTGGTTGGTTCAAGTCATACACGCTTGCTGTAGTTACCTCTTCGGATGGCAACCGAGAGGTCTATTGTCTACTATTTTGAAGGACATTTGATCGTCACTCCCTGCAAGCCTTCCTTACCAGGAGTTTCCGAATTATCTTTTACCGTTGTATGGTAGTGTTTCTGACGACACAAACGCATCTATATATTTAGCGTTTTCTGTTTCGCTTAAAGATACCAGCTTGAGAGTCTCTTTTTGGTTCAAAAATAACGGACCGATTTCTTCGTAGAATAGGGTAGCTGGCAACCCAGACATAAAGTTAAGAGACGACGTTCGTAAGCTGCTGCTGCTGCTGTGTCTGACTGTCAAGTTCCAACCGAGCCACCAGTAACAGATCGTAGCGCTGTCATGCGCGGTAGGTTACGTCTGCTCTCTCCTGCGGATTGACTGACTAACCGTATCTCTGCTGCGGCGGTTACGTCTCTCCTGCGGGATTGACTGACTAACTGTATCTCTGTCCTACAATCACGGACTTTAGCCTAAGATTGAGGGGATTTCTTACGTGAATGAATAACGTTGCATTAGTTTTGCCTTACTATGTTCACAGAGTTATCTCTTAATCCTTTCGGTGCTCGTTACCGCACGTATAGAACTACGAGTCTACCGCAACATTGCACTTTTATATGCTCTCCTGCTCAGGCAAAGCGCAGCCTTATAGGGAAGTAAGCATACTCGGAGGAATGGATGAGCTTGCTGGGGACCATTTCCTTCCTGAAGAAGTTTGTTTCCCCGAATAGACTGCAATTCAGACACAGTTTTTTCCTACCGGGAAACTGAATATTATTCAAGATCTAGGAATTATTCTGAACATCTCTCAGTGCGTCATGATAGAAAGAAGGTGCCGGACATCTGGATAGTGTTTCAGATGTCCTGGATCTTAATCTGAAAGAAGTAAATGCAATTCGGTAGTCCCTCCAGTCCTCGAAACGAGTTTTTGGAACCAGTGGTCCACACAACTCTGATTCCACAGCTCTCTCGTATCTTAAGAAGTATCTTCTCTCGGTCCCTGCTCGAGTTTACGAGAAAGAGCCTATTATAACAACAGGCGTAGAATGTAACGATCATCTAGAGGTTCGTTACAGGATTGCAAAAAGTCCGTACGAATCGTCTCGATCGACGGCAGCAACGATAGATTACTAACATGCTAGGTATTTTAATTAAGTGTGTTCTTTTTATGGTTGTCTGAGAGGGTTATTTCCTCTGCAGTATGTGAAGTGTAATGTGTTACGTTAGCTTTGTGTGTGGTTTCAGGTGGTCTAACTTATCCTAGCATGAATGCCCTGTAAGAGAGGGCTAGGTTTCCTGTCAACAAATTGGTCCCGTCCAGTTGTCAGACCCTTGTTATTAGCTTTCTCAACAAACAGGTCACATCCTAGTTGAGAGCTACTAAGGTTTAGCAGGCTAAGAGGCAGGACCTACGAAGTCAGCTACCTTAGCAGGTAAGGAACTTAATAAATAAATTTTAAAAATTAGTTAATTTTTGAATTATGACGATGTTGCTGTCTGTGACCCACCTCCAAATGTGTCAATCAGCTATATATATACCTGCCAGGTAAGTGTCATGCATAAAATGATATTGTTATGATACAATAAAGTTTTATGCATACTTACCTGGCAGGTATATAATTAAATTGCCCACCCTCCTCCCCTCAGGAGACAGGGTTCAGAGAAAATCTGAGGAAAACGGGAATAGTTTCCAAGTACCAGCGCCACGGGGAACGTGGGGAGATCACCTGAACTACCAGTGGTCTAGCGTTGCCGAGAGTTTTGAAATTCTGCCAGTGCGAACAGACAACAGAGAATGTTGTTTGACAGATTTGCATCTGTCAAACAACAAAGACCTTCACGATCATTGAGGTCTGTGAATCTCGATTCTAGCTCACCATCTACTTTTTGCCTCGCCTGTTTTCTCGGAGTCAGAACACTCGTGCGAGATCAGGGCGACATATAGTACCCTGAGTTTCTTATTGACGAAGTCGATTGCAGACGACGTTGGGTTGCGTTGATACACCCCCAAGGTTTGCCTAGATTGAATCGCCCAGGCAGTCCAGACACTCATCCTTCAGCTAAGAATAGTGCCTTTTGGTCTTCAGGGTACAGCCTTGCTGTCCTTGATTCGTCTGACTGGTCAACTGGTTCGTTCACCTGACTTTAGTACAGACTGTGCATTTCCGATCGAAGCTTTCAATATGGAACTTAGACGTAGTCTGAAGTTCGTGATGTCAAAGCATTCGAACTCTCCTGCCTGTTAACTTCTTGTATGTGATCAGGAAGGCCTTCTTCTAACCACCCTAGATACGACAAAGAGGGTTAGTGAGATTTTAAGCCATTGTCACAAGTTTTGGCTTTAGAGAACACAAGGAGTGTGCTCTCTAAGCCTTTCGTTATGGCCTAAGAATGGAAACCCTTTTTGTCCTTGGCCAGGATCTTGGAAGCAAGGATGGCACAAGTTAGTGGGCAGGAGCCAGAGAGAGTCCTGTGCCCTGTCAGGTCTCTCAAGTTTTATCTACTTAAAATCAAGAAAGTCGAAGTCAGTCGGGCAATCTGCAGTGTTCCGAAAAAGACCAGACTTGCCCATATCAAAGTACACCCTGGTTTTAGGGTTAAGGAGTTCTTTCAAAAATGCTCCTTCATTGTGTTTGCACAAAGATTTGAAAGCTTTTTATCTGAATGCTCACGAGGTGAGGGCGCGGCCTCGGAAGCATTTCAACAGAGCATGGCACTCAGCAACATCCTGAGTACCATGTTTAGCGAAGCACTCTGGGTTCACTTCACACTCCCTGCGAGATGTGAAGATGGCATATGAGATCTGCTGCTCGCTAGGGCCATACGTGTCTGCAGACACAATCTTGGGGACAAGAAGTACTACTCATCCTATCCTGTAGAAAATGGTTAGGAAGAGCTCTTAATTTAGTTGTGGAGTCGCTGACAACGGCGACTTCTTAACTCTGAAGCCTAGTTAACACACATTAACTTTGGCTAGGTTGGTCAGGTGGTGATTATATATATATTATATATATTTATTTTACTTCTTAGCCCTCATGATATGGTCAATATGGTCTAGTCACATTGTGGTCACGCCCCCGTTGACAAGATCATCTGGAGTGCACCAGCTTCATAGTCTCTACCTCGCTGGCAACTCTAGTAAAGCAGAAGCAGACTTGGGTGACAGTAATCACGAAGTCGGCTATGCTAACAGGTGGAACCAAGATGTAAATCATCTGCATGCATTTGTGTCCCAAATCCTTCTATTCTGTCCCTTCCCACCTCCAACGGTGGGGTTCAACTATATATATATATCTGACAGGTAAGTTCATGAGCAAAATGATTGTTATGATACAATAAAGTTTGTTCATACTTAACTGGCATATATATATATATTCAAGTACCCACCCACCTCCCCTCAGGGGACAGTGGAAATAAAAATATGAATAGAAAAATGGGAATGGTTCCTGATACCCGCCTCCCAGCGGCGGGAATGGGTACTAACCACCTGACCGACCACTGCGTGTGTCGGAAGTTTTTTTAAATTCTGTCGGACTTCAGAAAATACAGCTATATATATACCTGCCAGGTAAGTATGCATAAAACTTTATTGTATCATAACAATATCATAATTATTCTAGATTTAGGAATGATTCTGAACATCTCTCAGTGCGTCATCACCTGAGGTGATAGAAAGAAGGTGCCGGACATCTGGATAGGGTTTCAGATGTCCTGGATCTTAATCTGAAAGAAGTAAAAGCGATTCGGTAGTCCCTCCGTCCTCGAAACGAGTTTTTGGGAACCAGTGGTCCAGATCAACTCTGATATTCCACAGCCTCTCTCATATCTTAAGAGTATTCTTCTCTCGGTCCTTGTTCGAGTTTTACGAGAAACGAGCCTTTGTTCCGATACATAATACAAACCCTCGGTCCTTTAACAATAGGAAGTAGCTAGCGGCAGCTGGAACGGTCGTAAGCTTCGAACAAGGGGTAGAACGGTAGTTAACTGCTTGTCCGACGTCGTCGCGCGCCGCGCGACTGGGAGGTAAACAAATCACTTTTGCTTTCGGCCGTGTGTGGGAAGGACGTGTTGCGTCATCGCTCTGCCCGCTTTGTCGTTTGCTTTGAGTTTGAGTATTTGCCCTCTCTTTCTGTATAAATCAGAGTGACTGTAAGTACTTGTACATTTCTTTATTGATCTTGCAATGAGTGAATTGGAAGAAATGGAGATCACCGCGCCCATCCAGTCGCCCCAGTAGAGTGTGTCCCGGGCTGGAGGGGCGTAGATGTGGAGGTTTTAGATCATTTGTTGATGTGGACCCTCACGAGGTTTGTACTCGTTGTCGGGGCGAGAGTGCTCCCGCAACGAGCCCTGCGTCACATGTATGAATTGGTCCGAGGCGCAGTGGGTGCTGTACGATGGGCAGGAAGAGACTTAGGCCGCCCAAGAAGTCATCGGAAAGTCCAGTGACTCCTTTGGTAACGGACACTTCGTCCTCGTTTCCTGCCCCCCGGCCAGGCCCCCACGTTTTCGCGCCTTCCCCTGCGGGGGGGTAGCGGAGTCCTTCTCCTCTCTCGATCCGTCGAGTGTGGATGAGGGCGCCCGCTACCCGGACGTCCCAGTTGTACTCGGGGGTCTTCCGTCCGCTCTGGGGGGGTTCTTCTCCCCCCAGGCGTGAGGAAACCCCTCTAACTAACCCGACTGTTGCTTCCGCAGGTGTGCCATCAGCGAAGGACGACTTGGGACAGGTGTGGGAGTCGCTGGGACTGCAGGGAGTGCCCAGCATCAGGGTTGATTCAGCGGTTGGCGGGGTCGGCAGTGGACACTCATGGTGCGGTGACCACTACTACAACAACAGTAACGACACCAGCATATGAGATGCCACCGCATCTGGTGTATACGCCACATATAATGTCGGTGAAACAGACTACCCACGGCGGCTATACAAAACCAATTACTGCCGTGCCAAAGAGGACGGTGCCACCACCACCTGGATTCTTTGTATTGCCGACCCCGGACTTCCGCTGCCCAAAGAGTACCCCCCTGGACCTGCCGCCAGTGCCACGGATGACGGTAACTGCCGACAGGACGCCTGGCTCTCCCGTGGTACCTGCCGTGCCTGCGACGTACCTGTTGCCGTCCCAGCTACTATTTCCCTTTCAGTATCAGCGCCTGCGCATTCTCTTTCAGATGTTCCTGCCGTTCCTGCTGTTCCCGACCTGTTCCTGTTGTTCCTGCTGTTGGTGGTGCTGTCACAGTCTCAGGTCTTTCCGGACAGGTGCAGTCGGGCCCTGTTGCTTCGGCAACTGCCCCGGCTCCCTCCTGGATGGAAGACCTGACGTCTGTCCTGCGGAGCCTGGCGAAGAAGAAGAGGAAGAGGAAGAAGGTGTCGTCGTCGTCTTCGTCGTCTTCTTCGTCGTCTGCTGCCTCTCCTTCCCCTTCGACTTCTAAGGCTAAACAGCCGAAGAAGAAGAAGGCTGCCTCCTCCCCCCCTAGAAGACTCCTTCGGGATCTTCTAAGGGCCCGGCTCGCTCAGGCGAGTCGGGGAGCTCTTCTGCTGGTCCTCCTGTTTCCTTCGGGAACTGGGGCCCGTCGCTTCTTCTGCAAAGAAGAAGTCGACGGGGACCAGAGTGCACCACCTCGGCTGGTGCGTCCTCACCTGGTGCTAGCGGTTTCTGCCGCTAAACCATGTTCCGTCTCGGCCGCTTCTCGTTCGCGAGAAGCACCGAGTGGACGCTCTTCCAAAGAGGACCGTCCAGCCAAAGTTTTGACGCCCGAGCTCGCTCGCCGTCAAGACAGCGGCGCGGAGCAGAAGACTGGCGAGAGTCGTGCACACGACTCTCGCTGGTCAGTGGACGCTCTCGCAGCGATCAACTGGCTGCTCGGGCTGACGTGACGGTCGCTGACCGGCCACGGGTTGAGGCGAGGAAGGAGTCCCCACGGCCGCCGGTACCAGCCACGGCTGGTACCAGCGGTTTGACGCGCCGAGAGGACGCTGGCCGTCTCGACGCGACAGAGAGCCTAGCAGGTCACCCGTCCGCCGCCTCCCGACGGGACCAGGGCGGGCGGAGACGGTGACCGCCAGCGGCAGCTCGCCTGACGCTAGAGATCGGTCTCGACGTCTCAGCGAGCCGATTCTCAGCGCCAATCGCCCCAGGCGAGCGGCAAGGCTAGGCCTGCTGCTCGACCGTCACCGCGGGTTGACGATCAGCAGCAGCCCTCCACGCACGCTGGTCCTGCCAGCGAGCGAGGGGGGAGCGTCAGGTCTGCCTCTCCCGTACCTTCAACCTCCTCTGGCTATACCGGGAGGAGCGAGGTACCGAGGAGCGATCACGAGAGGTGCGCCGCTCGTGACCCAGCTATGACGCCGTACGGCTCAGGCACGGTCTTAGGACCGACCAGAACGTACGCGCAAGTAGTTGGAGGCGGACCGTCAGGGGTCTGTCGCTGTTCCTCCTTCTGAAGGAGGAGTATCGAGGGATATGCTCTTGCTGGAGGGACTGGACGGTCCCTACTCCACAAGACGCTGTAACGCCTGAGATACAGAGGAACTTCGCAGAGGTCGTTAAGCTGATGCGTCTGCATAATGACCTTGCGGAAGGATCGCCGCTACCACCAGCAGAGCCCACGTCCCGGCTCGAATCATTTTGGGGTCCCAAGAGGGAGCCCAAAATGAGGTGGGGGGTTGCCACGATCAGAGCTTGCGGACTCGGTCCCTGGATCAGGTGGAGAATCTCGTCTCAGGACGGGAGGACGTCGCTAAATCCGGACGGTCCTCTAAGCTGCTTCCTCCTCCTCTACAGCGACAGAGGCGATTTTACGTGCCTTCGGAAGACCCGATACTGCCGAAACAGGTTAACCCGGAGTTAGCGAGGCTGACTCCAGGTGTGTCCCTGCAGGCAGCTCCTGTCGGAGAACCTATGGTTCTTGCAGCAGGAGGCACTTGCCCTGGAATCTACCGCTATGGCAGCATTCCAGGCAGTTTCCTGGTTGGATTTGTGGTCCCTCACAATATCCAAAGTAGCGGCCGGCTCTGGGAGTTCTGCTCTCGAAGACGACGCTTCTTTCAGGAGACTGTGCCAGTCCTGGAGGAAGAGCAATCTCTTACCGTCGCCCATCAGACTGCTAACCTGTGGGCCAACTTGGTTCTTCGACGTAGGGACGCAGTCCTTACACCCGAGTGACCAAGGGGGCCGGGCGTGAGGCGGCACTCGGGCTACGAAATGGACCTCTTAGGAGTTCCCCAGCTCTCTTTCCTGGAGAGATGGTGGACGCTGCGGTGGAACGGCGGCGCACTGACGGAGAGTGACCGCTTAGTCCACCAGGCAGTCCTCGAAGGTTTCTGGGCAATCTCGAGTAACTGCGGCCAAACCAAAGAGCTTGGCTAGCGCTTCCACGGCGGCGAAGACGGTTTGCACCGTCCAAACCCCGTGGGAAGACTCCAGTTGTTTCAACTTCTGCTAGAGGAGGCCGCAACCAGCCCTCCTCCCAGCCCCCTCCTCCACCCCGAGGATGTGCTGGAAAGAAGTCGAAACGAGGAGGGAAACGCTAGGGACGGCGTTCCCCCTCACCTGCTGCCTGGAAGTGGGGGGTGCCTAGCGAGCCATTGGGCGACTTGGCAGCGCTACGGCGCCGAGAACTGGATAGTAGACGTCCTTCGGGAGGGATATCTACTACCCTTCGAGTCTCGGCCCCCCCCTCATCTCCAAACCGGTCCATCTACAGACCTATGTCCGGGGATCAGCAAAGGACAACGCTCTTCGACAGGAGATCACAAGACGATGCTGGCGAAACGAGCTGTAGAAATCTGGAGGACCAGTCACCGGGCTTTTACAGCCGCCTCTTCCTAGTGGAGAAGGCATCGGGGGGCTGGGCGTCCGGTGATAGACCTCTCTCCCCTGAACCGCTTCGTTTTTTTTTTTTTTTTTCGCACGACGCGGTTCACGATGGAGTCGGCAACGCTCAGTGCTCGACTCGATCAGGGGGAACGATTTCATGCTTTCAGTGGACCTGAAGGACGCGTATTTTCAAATACCCATCCATCAGTCCTCCAGAAAGTACCTACCGCTTCATCTTCGACGGGACGGTGTACCAATTCAGGGCACTTTGTTTTCGGTCTCTCAACCGCCCCACAGGTGTTCACGCGAGTGTTCACTCTGGTGTCGGCTTGGGCCCATTCGAACGGGATACGTCTTCTGAGGTATCTCGACGATTGGCTAGTCTGGCGAGCTCCCGCTCGCAGTTGCTACAGGACAGAGATCGACTCCTCAAGTTTTGTCGCGATCTGGGGATCGTGATAAACTACACGAGAAGTCCGACCTCGAACCCAAGCAGAAGATGAAGTACCTGGGTATGCTGATAGACACGGTAGCAGGGCAAGTCTTTCCCGCAGACTTGCGTACTCAGCAAATTTCATGGGAGGCAGCCTGGCCGTTCCTGTCTCGGCTCAGGAACAGGCAGCACAGCAATGGCAAGTCGTGATCGGCCATCTGTCGTCACTCGAGAAGTTAGTCCCCTCACGGCGTCTTCACCTGCGGTCTCTCCAGTGGAGACTAAGGGAGAGTTGGTCTCAGGCCAAGGATCCTCCTTACTTTCCCGTGGCTATCACGGACAAGGTGAGGCAGGACCTAGCCTGGTGGCTCGACGACAAGAACCTCTTAAGAGGAGTGCCCATACGCACTCCCCCCCCGGAGATGCTTCTGTTCTCAGACGCATCGACCGAGGGATGGGGGGCGCACACCTGGAGGAGTTGCTGACTGCAGGTGTGTGGGACCATCACGAAAAAGCACCTTCACATCAATGTCCTGGAACTCAAGGCGGCGTTCAACGCTCTCCAAGAGTTTCAGGACCGCTTGGTGGGACACTCAGTGGTGGTTTGATGTGCGACAACACCACAGTAGTGGCATATGTCAACAAGCAGGGGGGCTAGTGTCTCTTCCGCTCCATCAGTTGACGGTGCGGTGCACGAGTGGGCCACGGCTCACTCGATAGAGCTGTCAGCACGCTACATTCCAGGCCAAGAGGAATGTAGTAGCAGACAAGCTCACCGTCGGGATCAGTGATAGGGACCGAATGGTCTCTACAACCAAGACGTGGCGGAAAGGCTCTTCAACCTGTGGGGGCGACCGGTCGTAGACCTGTTCGCCACCCGGCACAACAGAAAACTTCAGGTTTTCTTTTCAGCTGTGCCGGACCCATGGGCAGCTGCAGAGGACGCTCTCCAACACCCCTGGGACAACCTCTTCGCTTACGCCTTTCCTCCCTTCTGTCTGATTCGGAAAGTGATCAGTCGAGCGCTGGTCACTCCCAATCTCAGAATGATCCTGGTGGCTCCCAAACGGCCACAAGCCGTTTGGTATCCGGACCTGCTGGCTCTTCTTGCGGACGCACCGAGAGAGCTACCCACCTGGCACAACCTTCTAGCCCAGCCACACGTAGAACGTACCACCAAGCAGTCCCAGTCCCTTCAACTTCACGGCTGGCTGTTATCCACCATCTCTTGCGAACGAGAGGCTTTTCTCGTAGCGCAGCAACAGAGATGGCTGGACACGTCCGACAGTCCCTCTGCAGCTGTGTACCAGGGGAAGTGGGCCGTCTTCTGTGGTTGGTGTCGTAGACAGGGTCTGTCTCCTCTCAGAGCCACTCTTCAGCAGGTAGCGGATTTCCTCGTGTTTCTTCGCCGAGAGAAGCTCTTCTCAGTACCCACAGTTAAGGGATATAGAGCCGCCCTGGCCCTCGTCCTAAAACTGAGGGGACTGGACATCTCGAATTCGTTCGAGATATCCTTGCTAATGAGGAGCTTCGAAAGGTCTTGCCCACCCAGGGAACTCAGGCCCCCTGCGTGGGATGTGACTCTCGTACTTAGGAGTTTGACTCGAAGACCCTTCGAGCCACTCCGAGAGTCGTCAGACAGGGATCTGACCCTCAAGACCCTCTTCTTGCTGGCCCTGGCATCGGCGAAGAGAGTAGGGGAACTACATGGCCTTTCTTATGATGTTAAACATACCAGAGGCTGGGGATCTGTGACGCTCGATTTCGTCCCGAACTTCGTAGCTAAGACTCAGAATCCCGTCGATCCCTGACGACAGGTTCGAGTCTTTCACGATCCCCTCCCTCCTGGACTTCACCGATAACGATGCGGATGAGATGCTGCTTTGTCCTGTGAGGGCGCTACGGCGCTATCTGAAGAGAACTCGACATCTCAGGCCTGAGTGTCGACGCCTCTTCGTTAGCACTGGGGTACCAAGAAAGAAGTCTCCAAGAACACGCTTTCTTTCTGGCTGCGTGAGGTGATCAGGAGAGCGTACGAAGCTGATGGTAGCGACGACATCCGTACGCTCCGACGAGAGCCCACGAAGTCAGAGGTATCGGACCCTCCTTAGCGTTCCGTAAGAACTTCTCCGTGGCGCAGGTCCTGAAGGCAGGTGTCTGGGCCAACCAGACCACCTTCACGTCCTTCTTAACTACCTTCGGGATATTGCCCACAAGTCCTTGGATACTTTTTCCTTGGGACCCTGTGGTGGCGCTCAACACGTTGTGTAAGCTTACCCAGCACCCGAGCCAGGCAGAACAAGCATCGATTCCTGGGTATGACTGGGGAGAATGAATGCGTGAATGAGAGAGTGACTGGCTTCTCTTCACCATCTTTTTCTACCTCTACCTGTGGGCAGAGGGATACGGTCGTTACCTTGCTGGAAGGGAGTCAGATGCAGGTAAGCTATTCAACAGAGCTCCATCCTACCTCTTTAACTAGAGATAGGAGTAAATATCCACCACTTTCTCCACAAGGGGGAGAAAGTGGATGCCGACATGAGACAAACCCATTACTTTACATTTGCTCATGTCAGGAAAAAGTTCTTACAATGCTGGTACAAAGAGATACGCTTGCCTCTCTCTTAGTACTCGGCCCAGAGGTCTGACCATTGATCCTGCGGTGCACACCCGATCAATCGGACAGAGGCTTGGATCCCTCCCTCGCTCTTACGACCAGGAGGCATTCCAGGGATGGACGAACACCAGTCTGTTCATCAAAAAGACTCAGATTCCTCCACCAAGAAGTGAGTCTTCCTATTGTTAAAGGACCGAGGGTTTGTATTACGTATCGGAACAAATGACAATTTGTCGAAAATTGCATTTTTCCTAACTATACAAACCTGAGGTCCTTTACATATAGTCCCCTCCTCATGCCACCCCTCACTCTGCGTATTTTGCATGGGCCAAAAGCAAAAGTGGTACGTTCTCCCTTGTTCGAAGCTTACGACCGTTCCAGCTGCCGCTAGCTACTTCCTATTGTTAAAGGACCTCAGGTTTGTATAGTTAGGAAAAATGCAATTTTCGACAAATTGTCATATTATAACAACAGGCGTAAAATATAACGATCCTTTACAGGTTCGTTACAGGATTGCAAAAGTCCGTACGAATCGTCTCGATCGACGGCAGCAACTATTCACTTCCGAGTGGGAATCTTTCTTTAGAAGTAAGTTGAGAGTTGTGTAGACTTTAGGGACGCCCTTTCATTCTTCTCTTCGATATGTTGAGGACGAAGAGGCGGCTTCTTCTCGGCTCCCTTATTTTCGATCCGGGATCGGTACCATTAAACGCCATCCTATGATATTGAATGGGGATGGATGTTTAGTCTCTTTTCCCCTTTTTCAATCGCTTAGGAAATGTAATAGAGGATTTATGACGTCCAGGGCAATAAGGGGACGTCCAGGGACGACAATGACGCTGATCGCCCCATGTTGGCCTTCAGAATCCTGGATTCACAGAGGTCACATACTTCCTAGTTCACTTTCCAAGGACCTTTTCCGAGAGAGTCGGTCTACTCTAACTCGAAAAGTACCTATAACCTCTCCGCTCTGAGTCTGACTACGTTCAGACTACGAGATGTTTGACAAGAATAAGATTACCGTCTTCCATTTCCGTCTGAAGAATGGGATAAGCTGGCAGTCACAACTATTAAAGAATATGCAAAATATGTTGTTGACGGCCTTTGGGCTCAGAGATTTGCGTCTGTCAAACAACAAAGCCCTTCACGATCTTTGAGTTCTGTGGAATCTCGAAACTCGCTCACCATCTACTTTTTGTCTCACCTGTTTTTCTCGGAGTCAGACACTCGTGCGAGATCAGGCGACATATAGTAGCCCTGAGTTTCTTGTTGACGAAGTCGGTTGCGTTTATACACCCCCGATGATCGTGTAACATGAGACCAGGTTGGACTGTCAGGCATTCTTCCTTCGGGACTGAATCGCCTTTTTGCTCCTCGCTCCTTTCTCCTGGCACCAGAAGCTCGAGTCAGGAGTTGATTCGCTGACGACGTTGGGTTGCGTTGATACACCCCCAAGGTTTGCTTAGATTGAATCGCCCAGGCAGTCCAGACACTCATCCTTCAGCGAAGAATAGTGCCTTATGGTCTTCAGGGTACAGCACCTTGCTGTCCTTGATTCGTCTGACTGGTCAACTGGTCGGTCACCTGACTTTAGTACAGACGGACTGACTGTGCATGTCCAGATCGAAGCTTTCAATATGGAACTTAGACGTAGTCTGAAGTTCTTGATGTTAAAGCATTCGAACCTCTCCTACCTGTTAACTTCTTGCATGTGATCAGGAAGGCCTTCTTCTAACCACCCTAGATACGACAAAGAGGGTTAGTGAAATTTTTTATAACACCTAAATTTTAGCCATCGTCACAATTTTGGCTTAGAGAACACAATAAGGCGGTGTGCTCTCTAAGCCTTCCGTTGTGGCCTAAGAATGGAAACCCGTTTTGTCTTGGGCCAGGAAGCTTGGAAGCAAGGATGGCACAAGTTAGTGGGCAGGAGCCAGAGAGAGTCCTGTGCCCTGTCGGGTCTCTCAAGTTTTATCTACATAAAACTCAAGAAAGTCGAAGTCATTCGGGCAATCTGCAGTGTTCCGAAAAAGACCAGACTTGCCCATATCGAAGAACACCCTGGCTTTAGTGTTAAGGAGTTCTTTCAAAAATGCTCCTTCATTGTGTTGCACAAAGATTTGAAATCTTTTTATCTGAATGCTCACGAGGTGAGGGCGCGGCCTCGAAGCATTTCAACAGAGCATGGCACTCAGCAACATCCTGAGTACCATGTTTTAGCGAAGCAACTCTGTGTTCACTTCACACTCCCTGCGAGATGTGAAGATGGGCTATGAGATCTGCTGCTCGCTAGGGCCATACGTGTCTGCAGACACAATCTTGGGGGCAAGAAGTACCACTCATCCTATCCTGTAGAAAATGGTTAGGAAGAGCTCTTAATTTAGTTGATGAGTCGCCGACAACGCGACTTCTTAACTCTTAAGCCTTAGTTAAACACCTTAACTTTGGCTAGGTTGGTCAGGTGGTGATATATATATATATATATATATATTTATTTTACTTCTTAGCCCTCATGGTATGGTCAATATGGTCTAGTCACGTCGTGGTCTCGCCCCCTGTTTGAACAGATCAGCTGGAGTGCACTAGATATACAAGTCCAGCTTATAGGTCTCTACCATCGCTGGCAACTCTAGTAGCACAAGCAGACTTACGTGGCAGTAACCACGAAAGTCAGCTATGCTAACTAGGTGGAACCAAGATGTAAATCATCTGCATGCATTTGTTTCCTTAAATCCTTCTATTCTGTCCCTTCCACCTCCAAAGGTGGGATTCAGCTATATATATATCTGACAGGTAAGTTTCATGAACAAAATGATATTGTTATGATACAATAAAGTTTGTTCATACTTACCTGGCAAGATATATAGTAATCAGTACCCACCTCCCCTCAGGGGACAGTGGAAATAAAAATTATGAATAGAAAATGGGAATGGTTCCTGATACCCGCCTCCCAGCGGCGGGAATGGGTACTAACCACCTGGCCGACCACTGCGTGTGTCGGAAGTTTTTAAAATTCTGTCGGACTTCAGAAAATACAGCTATATATATATCTGCCAGGTAAGTATGAACAAACTTTATTGTATCATAACAATATCATTTTCCCTTACATACAAACCGAAAGGTCTTTACATTTACAACCCACCTCAGCCACCCTTCATTCTGGTATTTGGGCTAAAAGTCAAATTTGAGTGAAGACCAATGAGTAAGTGGGGTTTTCCACTACCGTCGGTAGTTAACAACCTTGTTTGAAAGTTAATAGCCGTTCTGACTCACATCCACAAGCTGAATCCCTAGGTAAGACCTTCAGGTTTGTATGTTGGGAAAATTATAAATTATTTTAAAATTTGCTATTTTATCATAGGAAAGACTGAAAGAAATATTTAAGAGAATACTTTAAATTTTCTTTGTATTTTGCATATACATATTTTATAGGCTTATTTATGATACCTCTTAGTATCAGTATTTTTCATTTATCCTTTACAGATAGGCTTTCAAAAAATTTATTTATGCTAATTGATAACAAATCAAATAAAATTTTATGTTAACTAAATATTACACACACACATGCACTCACACACGCACGTATTTAGTGTAAAAAAAATTCAGATTTCATAATGTTAATACGTACTACAATAATGAAGTTGGATTTCAGCCGGGAAATCAATCTTCGGTGTGCTTACTTTTTCTTACTAAACTGACTGTGGGATCAGACTAGCAAAGAAGATGTCTCATTAATTCTTCATTTGTTTTTTCATTGACAATTTTCATGAGAATGATTCGTGAAAATTTCAACTCCTTGTTCCTTGCTTCTTGTGCTTCTTCACATAACAGTCCAATAGGTAAACTGCAATGCCGTATATATGACAGGTGCTCCACGAACAAGAAGACGATGCAGACTGAGGCATTTAATACTTGCTTGTTTTTAAAATCCTTTGGGCATTATAATCTAACAATTCTGGAAAGTTGATCTTGGCTGAGAAGCCGGAAATTTTCCATTTTTATACGCAGTTTCATTAATTTTTTAGCTGTGTGGTCAATAAAACAGTCAAGTTCCTTATTCTCAACTCCATATGATAGAGTATCAGATAAATAGTGGTTGGTTACAGCCATTATTTTCTAATCAATTTCATAGCAACAAGAAAACAAAGGAGAATATGACAGTTACTTACGTGTATGTTGTTTACTTATGTAATACAAATTGGGTGATAGTTTTTCATGGGTATTGATGTTCTGAGTTTACAGCTGCAGATGAAATTTATGTAATCTGATTGCATGGTGTTCAATACTCCCGATCTTCATTGTTTCATTGTGTGCTCTGTTTTGCAAAAATTTCTGCACCTTTGAAAAGAAAAAATATTCTATACTTACAAAAATGTTAAATAAACCATACCTAGGAAAATAATTATTTAGTCAATGGATATCATATTCAGATTTTTAATTAAATCCCCAAACCTATTAGATTATCATGACTGTGTCCTACTTTCTATGGAAGCACGAATGCTACAGAAATAACCCGCCACATGTTACGTGGGAAATGAAGTGTGTGCGCCAAGAAAGCAAGCACTTATTTTTGGCAATATCTGCTGACCAACTGATGAGTTGTTTGAACCTGATACTGAGTAGTACTAGTTACAATCTAGAACTATTTGATAATACAAAGACACTATGAAAATGTTGAATTTCTAAACTTAATTTTTTTTTTAATTATGTCTAGCCTCAGGCCCACTAAGCTCTCCCTCAGATCCATACCAGTTACATTTAAGTAATTTGGCATCGCGTAAATTTTGTAGATATTGCAGAATATAAGAGATCGTTCAGGATTACAAGTCATTACTATGCTATAAGTAAAAATTCATTAACCTCAAGTCATTGTAATGCTGTATATATAAAAATTCTTATACAATGCATAAAACTAGCACAGTTCCAAGTTATTGTTCTTTTATATGTGATGGGTATTGTATATTAAAACATAACCAATCATGTAAACGCTGTATTGTGTAATTCAGGTGTACATTATGTGTTGTATAATTCAGATACTGGTAAAAGATGGGCACCGTGTTACTCCGTAACTTTACTGTGAACAGCAGGAAAGTTTTAGCGCAGAATTCTCAGCAGTGCCATACAGGAGCAGCATCCACATCTGAAATCCTTCAGGGATCATGGTTTTCACCGAATCAGCATCTTCACCATGATCAAAACCAAGGTCAGTATGCTTAATTATTTTTAGTCTTATGCTTTAGTAGTTGTGTGAATTATTGTTTGTGGTGGGTTACTATTACTGTACTGTTTTTATTGGTACCATATAATTGTATTGTTAATTCATTCCTATATTTCATGGCAGAACAGTAGTCAGTTACTGTTTTCTATGGAGACTGTCCCTCCTAAAACTTGGAATGCCAGTTGAACTTGCATTATAGATATATTACATTACAAAATGTTCTAAAGAGTTTTTAACACCTATATATCCTCCTTTAAGATATCAACAGTATTCCAAAGCTTCCTTATATGTACAGGCAGTCCCCAGGTTACGACAGGGGTTCCGTTCTTGAGACTCGTCGTAAGCCGTAAATTGTTGTAAGCCGGAACATCGTCAAAAATCCTAAGAAAACCTTACTTTTAATGCTTTGGGTGCATTGAAAACTATGTAAACTCCATTCTTATTGCATTTTTCATTAAAACAAAAAAACTTCAAATATTGATTATTTTGCATTTTTGGTGTCATATTTCATCTCCCAGATCAGTGTTGTAGGCGTCGTAACCCTGGAACATGCATCGTAACCCTGGAAATAATTTCTGATGAATATCATTGAAAAGCGCCTTACCCTTGGAATGTCGTAAGCCAAGACCGTCGTAACCCGGGGACTGCCTGTAAATATATATGAGCACTAGTGTTTTATGAATTAGTTACTCTTTTGAGAATAGATTTCTATGTCTTGGAAAGAGAATCATGTGTACTTAAAGTAATAGGTGTATATGAAGTGTGATGAATATCATAAGATCCTATGGATTGTTTGAGTCCAAAAACCACATGCTACAAAAGTATTCTGCATAATTGTTTGTGGAATACTGGAGAGTTACACTTCTTTCAAATTTATACAGTAATTAGGAAAAAATTTCCAACTTAAATTTTCCAGTTTATATTTTATACATCAGAATTATTTTAGTGTAATTCTTCTTCTATTCTGTGCTGTGTAGACGGCCTCCAGTATGAAGATTATATGTAATGAGACTAATAACATTTTTATCCAGTACAAAAATATTGTCTATCCATAGACTAATTACACTTTAACATCCATATTAAAATTGTACTTGCAGCGACCGAGGTTTTGTTGGAGGTTAATCAGCTTGATTTTTGTGTTTGAGAGATTACATTGTAATCATTTCTTTTCCAGGCCCATTTTTGTCATCTACAATACCCTTGGATGAGACTCCTCCTAAGAAAGCCAAAGTTGTGATATGTGGTGGAGGAATGGTCGGCACATCAGTACTGTATCATTTGGCAGAGTTAGGTTGGGGAAAAGATGCAGTTATGCTTGAACAAGGAAGGTATAAGCAATTCAATTTATTTACATGTGTTTCCTTTGCTTCAATACAAAATTTTTATATCACTACAAATTGGTCATTTTTTTGTAACTAACCTCTCTTAAGATCAATTACATTTTACAGTAAATAGTATCAATAGCATTACTGTAATGCCATTTATATATATATTTTTTGTTTCAGGATTGGTGGACCATCTGCATGGAGAGGCTCAGGCTTCTTGGGAGGCGTTAAACTAATGAGATCTGAAATCCGAAACATAATTAAGGACAACAAACGGTTTGAGCCAAGGCAACTTGCGGAAGCAGGATATGACACAGGATGGAAACAGTGTGGCTCTTTGCATTTAGCTCGAACCCGTGACAGATTGACTCATTTTAGGAAAATGAAAGCTATTGCTGAGTAAGTGTTTACAGTTCCTTTTTGTTTTGCTTAATTGTTATTTGTCTTAATAGACTACTGGACCCAAAGTTATAGCAGTACAGTGCAATAAGTAAACATTTGTTGTATGAATACTAAAATAATTATCATATGAAGTGTGTCCCATACCCTTTCCATCTCAGTCTACAGACTGCTGCAGATAGGATGATAAGGAGTCTCTCTTATTGGTGATCCTATGGAATTTTTCATTTGTTCTTTGGCATTTTGGAAGAGATGTTCTTGCTCTCATATTTTCTGAAAGTTAGTTGGGTTTGCAAGTTTTTCTTCAGTGAGGAGGAAGGGAAACATCGCTGCACTACCTAAGGGACTAAGTCTGTCTTTATAGTCCTCAGAATATATGCCTACTATTTCCATTACCCCTGTTTTATATAAGAATTTTGAGAATCTGCACTTTGAGTACCTTTGTAGATTTGTTGAAGATAGTAACCCACTACCAGAATTACAATTTGAATTTTGTGATGCACTCTTGACAATTTGTACTGTCTTGCAGAGTGATCTTGACAAGGGTGCAGAGGCATGCATGGTCTGTTTGGATTATAGTGCAGCCTTTGTCAGTGTGATTCATAAAGCACTTATGTACAAGCTAAGATTATGTATTAGGAATTGGTGCTTTGATTTTGATGGGCAGAACCCAAAGGATCTATGTTAATGGCCACTGTAGCAGCTTTAGTGGTGTCCTTTAGGTGTTCCTCAGGGTAATGTTCTTGGAGCTTTGTTATTTATTATCTAATGATAGTGACATGTGGCAAGGTCTGGAGAATAAATGTATTGCATACGCCAATGATACTACTCATCTAGCTGTTGTTCCTTTATACAGAATCCTTTAATAGAGGTCTGGCCTGTATTCATGAGTAGAGTAGTTCTGGGAAATGAAGCTTAACCCTTCTAAAGCTCAAAATACATATGATAGTCAGTCCAGATCACTTTTGCCTTTGCATCGTGTTACATATAAATGATATGGTTTTAAATGTGCAAATTTTAAGATTTTAGGAGTGAACTTTTGATAAACTGACTGTTTCTCAGTAGTTGTTGGTATCCTGCAAAAATGTTTTTGAATGTTTCAATGATGAAGCTCTTATGTCTATGTTTTTGTTTGGCGTACTGTTCTCCAGTGTGGTCCTTGGAAGCTGACTATCATCTCAAACTCTTCGATAGAGTAATGTCATCAGTCAAGCTTATTTTGCCAACTTGTGGGATGGACATGAGGCAAGTTCATTATGATTTTTCATAAAATGTACTACAACAGGCCTCCTCTGCACTCGTCTTTACCCAACCCAGTTGGAGGTTTCTGCAAACAGTGTTGTTTTCTAGGATCAAGTCTAGTACTACTCAGTTTGCTGAAAGTTTTATTATTGCTACAACAAAAATGTGGAATAGTTTGCCGAGTGCAGTTGTGGAATCTTCTAATCTCCAAATGTTTCAGCAAGGAGCAAAATCATTCCCGCTCTCTGCTTTTGTGTCCTGAGTTCATATGTGTGTTTTATTTTCTATTTCCTCATATTTCATTATCTAACACCTTTGCCTATAAATTGCCTCTCTCTTCTGCAGGCTGATTTCCCTTTAGAGCCACTTTTGATGTATAGTCTGTTGACTCTGTCCATAATGGTTTTAGGTTGAAGGTTTAAAGAAAGATTAGATTCTTATAGAATTTGCCAAAATTCTGTAGGTTACTACAATATATCTTGTTTTATATTTTAGAGCTCGAGGAACAGAATGTTATATACTGAGGCCTAAGGAAGTTGAGAAAAAGTGTAATATTTTGAGTACATCTGATCTTGTTGGAGCTTTTTGGGTCCCAAAGGATGGAGTCTGTGATCCACACAAATTTGGATATTCTCTTCTAAAACTGGCAAGAGAAAAAGGCAAGATATGATACCTAGTTTGTTGTGTTGTTAATATTTGTTAAATGCATTTTTTAGATTATGGTTTACCATTGCATCTTTTCAATTCAGTTGGTATCCGAAATTGGCACTAAAGAATTAGCTTTAAGAATTAGGTATCATCAATATAAAGATATTTAATGTTTTTTCCAGCAAGGAACAAACTTTGGGACTTTGTTTGGTATTAAAATATCTTGCAAGTGTATTGAATGGACTCTGACTGCATACACTATTTTGAAATGTCAGTTAAATTGACTTTTCACTTCACTTTTGAAGTGTTACTTTTATTACTTTGGCTTCACTTGTGTGCCATATTTGTGATTTTGGAAATTTTCTCTGCTAAAATTGTAATTGCTGTACATGCTCTTGATTATTTCTTGTAATTAGTTATTGAATATAAAAGTTATTTTTGTCTTTTCTCTTAACAGGAGGCCAAGTGGTTGAAAACTGTCCTGTAACCAGGATAATTGTTCATGACTCACGGGCTGTTGCTGTTGAAACAAATAAGGGGATTATTGAGTGTGACTATGTGGTAAATGCTGGAGGTCTTTGGGCAAGAAAAATGGGACAGATGACTGAACCATATGTCCGAGTCCCAGTTCACCCAGCAGAACATTATTTTCTCTATACTTATCCCTTAGATGGTGTTGATCCCTTGATGCCAGGTAAGGAAAGGTGTCTTGGAGCACTGTTTTTCATTAATCTACCACTGGTGGATGTCTCTGCAAAAATATCAGAAGCTTTGCTTTTGTGGAATTTATTTGTAGGTTCCCAACCATTTCTCCAAAGTACATGCAGCACTGCAGAGAGAAAGTTAAGCAAAATTCATATATCATTAGCTCACCATTATGGTACTTTTTTAAAATCATGAATATAATTTTTTTCATTGCTCACCCATTAATCAGTTCTCTAGGTCTTAGATCCTGAAATACAAAGACCCAGCTGTGCATGCCCTCGGATCAGTGGCCACACACATCCATTACTTGTCATTCTTCCATGCAACTTGGATGAATCGACTCATATGCAAAGTAGCTTATCGGTATTAATCATATGAATAAGTGACGAGCTTGAGATTTTTTCGTTGTGTGTTGTGCCACTCATTTATTCATATGATTAATACTGCTTCTTCTTAATAATGGTAGTTTGTTGTGTTTTGTGTAGTTTTGAAGGGCTATATGATACATGTATGTCTACTGCTCACACTGAAAAGAATATAAAGAATGTGTAGGTAATAATAAACTAATGTTCGTACAACAAACAAAGTACATAATTTAATTAGTGTACAAGGATAAAGGATAAAGGGATTGCAATCCTTAGGACTAACTGAACATGGTAACTTAATGACAAGTGGCTGTTCTCTAGTTGTGCTCCATTCTTTGCTTTTTTTTCATGCAGGTTAGGGGTGCAACAGCCAAAATATAGAACACTATTTCTACCTTCATTGTGACCTGCCATCATACCACAACATAAAGTCCTTTTTGCTTGTTACAACTGTAAATACTTATGTCTGATGACATATGAGCTAGGATTGTCTCTTAACTGCAGAATGTTCATTTGGAAGAAGTAATGTCTCTTTTTCTAACGAGAATAACTCCATCTTTTTTAACAGTTACGAACAAGTGATGTCAAATTAAAATAGAAGTGAAAATGTTATTCTAGTTTTTATTTTAGAAGTTTGCATTTTCTTCAGTGAGGATCTTTATTCTTTATTGTTTTTGTTATTCATAATTTAAGACATTGAAGGCTGTATTATGACCCCTGTAAATATATATCACTTGGCAAAATGGTAGGTTTTTGCCAATTACTCATACATTTATTACGTGCGAAGTCCTACGAACATAAACTTCCCTTTCAACCATTTTATCCATTTCAGAAGTAAAAGAAATCCTGAACTGCCAGACAGACAATAAGACAATGGCATTTAGTGGCCTGTGCTTGTAGTATATACTTGACTCAGAACTTAGATATGTAAATTGCCTATAAGAACAGATTTGCCCATGGGGAGTCTCCGGTTAACGGTGTTGCAGTTTTATGGCGCTTGGCTAACAATGACGTTAACCAGGTTTTCGGCACCTGTAGGCATTTTATCGGCACCGATAAACCACTTAATGGCACTGTTAACTGGTTAATGGCACCATTAAATGGATCACAGGCATTCTCAGCATCGTAAAAGTCATTTATCCAGTTAAATGTGATTTTTGGTTACTGGTGCTCGGCCAATAAATGAACCCCGGCTATTAACCCGGGACTACCTAGTAATATTTTGTATGTTACACTAAAATAACTATTGATTTTAAAATCTAGATTTTTGCGCCATAAATTAACATCCGTATCATCACTTCAGAACTTTATTTCTCTCTCCCACTCAGCAATTCGAGATCCTGATGGCAACTTTTACATTAGAGAATTCAATGGTGGATTCTTAGCTGGTGGTTTTGAAAAGTGGGCCAAACCTACATTTGAAAGAGACAACTTTCCAGGTATGGTATTGCTCTTGCATTTCTGTAGTTAAATTCTAACTGTAAACTAACTGTATATATTAGTATTAATAGGGAAAGGGTACTACAGTGGACCCTCCGTATTCGCGTTCTTCGGATTTGCGGACTCACACATTCGCTGATTTCTCTCGGGAACATTTCCCCGCATTATTCGCGGAAAATTTGCAAATTCACGGTATTTTTCTATAAGAAATATCCACAAATTCCTGGGTTTTTTTATCAATTTCATCATAAAATGCACTTTTTGTGACAAAACAATTAAAAAAACCAAGTATGAAAATTTTTAGTGGGTTTTTCTTGAGTTTTAACTAACAAAATAGGCTGTTATTAGCATTTTTATAGGGGTTCCAAACATTCGCTGGTTCTAACTATTCACGGGGGCGTCTGGTACGCATCCCCCGCGAATACAGGGGGACCACTGTATTCGTTAATTACAGTGTTGATATCTCTGCAAATTATAATAGTACAAGGATGCGTAATTTTGTACAAGGATGCGTAATTTTGTAAACTATGAACTGAAATGAAAGTTGTTCAAAAGATAGCACTAGCACATATATATTAATTTATATATACTGACTTGAAGTGATGTACATACATTAAACCCCCAGGATTCGCGGGCTCGCAGTTCATAGACTCACTGATTTCCGGATTCTCTATGGAACATATATATACACATTATTTGCAGAAAATTTGCCTATTTGCCGTATTTTTCACAGAAATATTCACTAATTACTATTTTCATATAATTTTCATGACTAAATGTACTTTTTGTGATAAAACTACTAAAATGCTCAGGTATAAGCATTTTTAAAGTTTTTTTTTTTGTGTTTGAACTATCAAAATAGACAGTTCTACGCATTTTTAGAGGGCTTTTATGTATTCATGGTTTTTAGCTATTCTTGGGGACTGTGATACACATCCCCCGCGAATACAGGACGTTTATTGTATAAGTCAAAATTGAAGTAAAATATCAAGATAATGAAGTAAATGATAAAAGATATAGGGAAGAAAGTGAATGAATGTTTGCAAGAAAGGATCCATGGCCTTCCTAGCTGGCCCACCAATACAAGAGTAGACATCAACTAATCACTTCAGTTTTGTTTGTATAGTCTTCATATGATAATAGGACAGTTATGGTTACAACTTTCTTGAAATAATTTCTTTATAGGTGTAAAATAGCTTTGCAGAATAATTTGGGTTTGTTTTTACTAAGCTTATGCATTTATTTAATGTGTTCATAGGTTATCTGTGAATTAAAATTGTTCATCATCAAACAGATTCAGTAGTAAAAACAACTAGGTCAAAAAATAAGAGCTTTCCATGTTACAGAAGACTGAACTTCATGTAAAATTGATTATAGCATGTCTTCATGTTTTAATTTTTATATTATTTAGGGTGAATCTTACATACTTTTAATGTTAGTGTACATCTTCGTGGCATTAGGTGCAATTGACATTCCAAATACTCAAAAGAATAAGGCTTGGTAGACCCAGATGGACTGTCTTTGTAATCTAGTATGTACTATTGGCATCCCGTGATGTCCTTGCTGGCATTTATTGCCTCACCGTCTTCATCCATGGATTTACAGTTTTATACCATCCCAGTTCCTCCTTTGACTTGACAGTTTTTCATCCTTGATTGGGTTGATTCTCCTTTGGTTTTCAAGTGATACATAGTTCCACTTTCTCTCCTGTTACACCCTGCTGTGAATCCACATCTGGTGACTACTTACCAGAAGGATCACACTACCAGAAGGATCACACAACAGGCGGGAGTGTTTAGAAGCTTTTCCCTTTTGTAAAAACTTTTAGTTCTGTTGGTTAAATGGATGTTTCGTTGGCAGAACTAACTTTCTATCCTCTAACAATGTGGTAGTCAGTGAACTTTAACAGTAGGTAAGATTCTTCCCACATAATAAGAATTTTAATCATGAACTTAATTATTTGGATACTTACCTACTGATAAGAATATAAACATTTCAGTGCCACCTGGTGGGAAACAGTCCATCCGGGTCAGGCAAGCATTATTCTTTTGTTTATTTTGAATCCCAATCACACTTAACCCTTTCATGTCCAACTGACGTAATAGTACGTAAAAATATTCTATCCCCTAACTATCCAACTGACGTAGCGGTACGGAAAATTTGCCGAAATTTTTCGTGCGTGTGGTAGGGGCTTTTTTTTTTTTTTTTTTTCGGACAAGTAGTGATTTCCATAGGCTAGATCATACCTTGGACCGTGTATCTCAGGTATCAATACGCCAGCAAAGTAGTTTCTGTACTGCGCATGCTCAAATCCCTGTACTGCGCTCTGTTTCGTACCCTCTTTTCTATCAATTTTTTCACCGGCTGGACTTATTTGTTTTCCATTGGTTTATATGTCGATATTTAGAGAATTTTATTGGCTTTCTCATAAAAAATAATTCATTCGCCTGACTTTCATAGTTTTTGGGTTATGAATGAAAATATAAAAAAAGTAAAGATTTTTTTGTTTTTTTGTTAAATAACTCACATTTTTTTGTATTTAGAGGGCTGGGACTCTTATTCTGACTATTCCACCATAAAATACTAACATTTAGAAAAAAAGGACAGAAAATGAACATTATTGGCATAAAATTTATATTTTTGCTGAATTTTCGAAATAATCATTTGTTCGCACAGTCGAGAGCTCTCAGATACCTCGGATATCTGGGGACACAGTGCTCAAAACTAAGCGGAAGCGGATATGAAAGAGTTAATGGCATGAAGATGTAAACAAACTTTAACAGCGGGTAAGTGTCCAAATAATTCATTTTGTCATAAGGATTTTTATATTTTTGGAATGTGTATATTATAAGAGGTAAAATCAATCTTTGCAGCTGAAACAGGTCTCAGTTTTACTAAAAATTAATTTTTGTAAGTGCATCACTTGAGGATAGTACATCACAGTACTTTAATTTTAAGATGTACAGTGGACCCCCAGTATTCGCGTTCTCCGGATTCGCGGACTCACACATTCGCGATTTCTCTTGGGAACGTTTCCCCGCATTAGTAGCGGAAAATTCACACATTCGCGGTATTTTTCTATGAGAAATATCCACAAATGCCTGTTTTTTTATCAATTTCATCATAAAATGCACTTTTTGTGATATAACTATTAAAAAACCAAGTATAAAAATTTTAGTCGGTTTTTCTTGAGTTTTAACTAATAAAATAGGCTGTTTTCAGCATTTTTATAGGGGTTCCAACCATTCAAGGGGGGGTTCTGGTACGCATCCCCCCCGAATATGGGGGAACCACGTATATAGTTTTCATAGCTTCCATATGATTTTGACATCATCCTTCACGTGATTTGCAGGCTATGATGCAGTAGAAAAAAGGGAACAGAGTGAAGATTGGGACCATTTCTATACTATGCTGCGTGAGATGTTACATAGAATCCCAGTTATGAAGGATGCTGTACTCGGCCGACTTATTAATTCTTCCTGTGGATTTTCACCTGATAACAGATGGATTCTTGGGCAAGCACCAGAGGTAAGCTGTTCCTTGCTACTCTAGTTTCCAGTACTATAAACTCAAGCTTTGTTAAAGATTTACATAAGAATTTATAGGTGAAATATTTCTTTCATGTCAGAATCTTTGATTGTTTTAACTGGTTTCCAGCTGGCGCTAAAAGATTATCCTATTGTTAAGACCTCAGGTTTGTTATGACAAATACAAATTGATTAAAAATTTATGTGATGAAATTAATTTTTTTTATTTCTTTAAACAGTTGACAAACTATTTCGTGGCAGCTGGGCTTAAAAGTGGTGGTAGTAATGCTGCAGGTGGTATAGGATCAGTGCTTGCTAAGTGGATTGTTGATGGTATGGCTCCAATGGATGCTCACGATCTTGATATATTACGCTTTCTCCCAGCGCACAATAACAGAAGATTTTTGTTGGATCGAGTTCAAGAAGTTCCTGGTAAGTGTATCCACTTGGCTTAATTATAAGTCTTTATTGTTTTGTGTTGCTTTTGATTCTTTACATATTGCAGTTGAATATGAAAACAAATTTCCAGATCCAGAAACCATATTTGAGGTGCAGACAGTCAGTGAGAACTGGATCAATGTCAGGAATGTATATTATTCTTCTGAAGATAAGCAAGGGATATGGGGTAACTAGATGGAAACCTTGTATATATAGACAAGTCCTGGATTATACAGAGTGTATCACGAGTTTATGCAAATATTTTGGGAAATAGAAGGACACCAAATCCCCATTTTAGATGTCTTAATCATCAGACCTAATAAAAACTACAAATTCACTGTCTTCAGGAAAGCGACATTCTCACTTTCATACATACATTTTACAGCAATCATGATATTTCAGTTAAAACTGGCATAGCAAGTAACTTATTTTCTTAAGAACCCAGAGAATTTGAAACAATCAAGAAATTCCACTTTTACATTTTGTTTAAAATAAACTCCCCAAGCAAATTCATAGAAAAACAAAAAAATTCATACACAAAGCAAAGAGCATTTTTTACAAACCCACAGGACACAAAGAAAAGGAAAAATTCACAACAAAAATCATAATCCCTCACTTGGATAATTTGCGTGAGATCACACAAACCTTAGGCCACTCCAACCCTTTCATCTTCACTTATCCAAATACATTGGAGAAATCCTTAATTAATGTTCAGCACAAACCAGTTTCTAAGACTTAAGAGTTTATGAAATTCCTTTGTAGGGATTATAATAAGTCATATTATTGGATCACAGGAAAATCTCTCGGAAAGATTAACTCAACATAAGCGGTCAGTTAGATATGGACAACATAGTGCGGCAATTTTCCATCATATAAATAACACGAACCATACCAT
The DNA here is from genome assembly GCF_015104395.2 of Macrobrachium nipponense. Classification (NCBI taxonomy): domain Eukaryota; kingdom Metazoa; phylum Arthropoda; class Malacostraca; order Decapoda; family Palaemonidae; genus Macrobrachium; species Macrobrachium nipponense. The sequence continues at coordinate 13,485,738 of NC_087202.1, forward strand.
GGATTGGAACTCGTCCTGAATTTTACACAAAAGCAGCTCTGTTGATACAAATGTCAAATGGTAGAATCTGCACTGATAAAACAACAAGAAAATAGGATCAACCTTTCCAATGGGGCCTGGGACTCTGACCATATAGACAATACTATCTTCCTTAATGCAACGATGAAGCAGATTAAGACAATTAACAGAACCATGTCGGTTTAGCGGTGACCCCAGGTATCACCTAAGGGCATATCTCCCACTATATATTTCACCAATGTAACTGTTGTCATTCACTACTTCATAAGGGTGGGAGTCAGTCCACTGAAATATAGTCCTTAGCTTTAAACCAGATTACAGTACTTAGGTGGCAACAGATGGCATTCGTAAAATATAGCATTGCAGGGACTGTAAGTTTAAGTGTTGTAAATACAAGGGAATGTCTATGTATATTTTGTAATAGTTTTATATCTGTTGCTTGACTTCATGTTAGTTATTGAAAATGAGCTTATTGATACCATGGTACATATAACATTCCTAGATACTCAGAAGGTGAATATTGGAGAATGGTGAAGTAGACTTTGGACAGCTAAATAGGAAGAGACCAGATGGTGCAAAACGAATGCTGTAAAGACCGTTTAGTACCTTGCTTTTCATATGATTTGAGAAAATGGTATGAAACAAAATTAGCTTAAAATTCTCTAACTGTAACAGTTTTATTTTTCTCCATTTTTAGGTATCCACTACAGCATAGCCTACCCTTTTCCTGATTTCAAGACTGGGAGATGTTTACGTATGTCTCCAATTTTTCCAAAACTTAAGTCTGCTGGTGCTGTTTTTGGACAGGTCATGGGATATGAAAGACCTAGTTATTTTGAACCAGGAGGAATGTTACAAGATGGTAAGTTGCAATGATATTATATGTTCCTGAAGTGTTATTCACTCAAATTACTTGGATCTTGTCAGTTTTAAAAGGGTTTAAGTAACATGTTATTTTAATAGTTGCTATTAAGTCAGTGAACTGAAACATTTTCAGTGCCTTAGCTGAAAATTCATTTTTTCGACTTGGCAATAATTGAAAATTTTTTGTCATGAGCTGCATTTCCATTAAGAAATCCTCCTAGATTGCCAGATTTCATTACTTCTAGTCTTTATTGATATATGGGGCATTGGACATACACAAAATACGGCTATTTACTGTTGATCATGGCTTTATGTTTATCAACAGAGGAATTTGGAATGTAACAACTATGAAATTTTCTTTCAAGGTCCTAGCAAGTATTGTATGATGAATATATTTTTGGATTTTGAAAACCACAAAAGTGGTAGTTGTATATTTGAATAGATGTATTTGTCACAATTCCTTTATCCTGTTACTTGTTTCTGGTAACGTCAGTGCTAAGCAAAAAGGCTAGCTGATGTCTGGTGTTATTGATCAACATGGTAGATGGTTCCACCTGGGCTAAATTTGGTTTAGAACTCGGTAAAATGAGCAAAAGTATTATATGAATTAATGATTGTTTATTAAAACATTATACAGCTTGTTTTTATTTTCTTAAGTATTTATTTTTTTACCCTTCTTCATTTACTTATTCTTTACAGATTATGATGTTGATGATTATGATGTTGAAGGAAAACCATCAGCACTATTCAAGATGGCTTCAACAGAAATGTGGACAAAACCACATTGGTTTAATGTGGTTGGAGAAGAGTATATTGCATGTAGAGAGCGGGTTGCCATCCTGGATTACTCATCATTTGCAAAGTTTGATATTTGGGTAATTATCTCTTATCATATCTCACTCAAGAATTTTGTTTTAATAAAGGGGCCTACGGGCTGGCCAAACGGAGAGGTTACATTCTTTTCAAGGTAATGGAGTGACAGGGATTAGTTCTTAACATGATGAATGAGTAGTAATGAACAAGCTTAATTTATTTTAGTGCTCACTATCTTTTTTACTTTGTAAGTTAGGAGAATGGATGAAAATCATCATTTCACAGTCTCAGAAGGATCAGTTAGTTTCTGAACTGTGTATTATCTTTATTATTATTAAGTTGCATCCTGCCTCCTTAGGAGTCCATCGCTTTTTTTACTATGTGTGCTGTTTCCAGGAGCACAAACTTCTGCATGAGTCCTGGAGCTACTTCAGCATCTAATTTTTCCAGGTTCCTTTTCAGGGATCTTAGGATCGTGCCTAGTGTCCCTATGATTATGGGTACAAGTTCCACTAGCATATCCCATTTCCTGTGGTTAGAATTATTATTATTATTATTATTTTTTTTTTTTATTTTTTTTTTTTTTTTTTTTTTTTTTTTTTTTTTGCTCTATCACAGTCCTCCAATTCGACTGGGTGTTATTTATAGTGTGGGGTTCCGGGTTGCATCCTGCCTCCTTAGGAGTCCATCACTCTTCTTACTATGTGTGCCGTTTCTAGATCACACTCTTCTGCATGAGTCCTGGAGCTACTTCAGCCTCTAGTTTTTCTAGATTCCTTTTCAGGGATCTTGGATCGTGCCTAGTGCTCCTATGATTATGGGTACGATTTCCACTGGCATATCCCATATCCTTCTTATTTCTATTTTCAGATCTTGATACTTATCCATTTTTCCTCTCTTTCTCTTCAACTCTGGTGTCCCATGGTATTGCGACATCAATGAGTGATACTTTCTTCTTGACCTTGTCAATCAACGTCACGTCTGGTCTGTTTGCACGTATCACCCTATCCGTTCGATACCATAGTCCCAGAGGATCTTTGCCTGATCGTTTTCTATCACTCCTTCAGGTTGGTGCTCGTACCACTTATTACTGCAAGGTAGCTGATGTTCTTGCACAGGCTCCAGTGGAGGGCTTTTGCTACTGAATCATGCCTCTTTTTGTACTGGTTTCTGTGCAAGTGCCGGGCATTCACTTGCTATGTGGTTTATGGTTTCACTTTTCGTATTGCACTTCCTACATATGGGAGAGTGTTATTTCCGTCTATCGTACTTTGAACATATCTGGTTCTTAGGGCCTGATCTTGTGCCGCTGTTATCATTCCTTCAGTTTCCTTCTTTAGCTCTCCCCTCTGTAGCCATTGCCATGTGTCATCGCTGGCTAGTTCTTTAGTCTGTCTCATGTATTGTCCGTGCATTGGTTTGTTGTGCCAGTCCTCTGTTCTTTCTGTCTTTCTCCTGTCTCTGTATATTTCTGGGTCTTCGTCTGCTTTTATTAGTCCTTCTTCCCATGCACTCTTTAGCACTCGTCTTCACTGGTTTTCAGATATTGCCCCCACTTGCTCTGTTTTCGATGTTGACGCAGTCCTCTATACTTAGTAGTCCTCTCCCTCCTTCCTTTCGTGTTATGTATAGTCTGTCCGTATTTGCTCTTGGTGTAGTGCTTTGTGTATTGTCATATGTTTCCTGGTTTTCTGATCTATGCTGCGGAGCTCTGCCTTCGTCCATTCCACTATTTCCTGCGCTGTATCTGATTACTTGGGCACTGCCCATGTGTTTATGGCTTTTTATCATATTTCCGGCGTTGAGTTTTGACTTGAGTATCGCCTTGAGTCTCTGCATATATTCTTTCCTGATCGTGTCCTTCATCTCTTGGTGTTTTATATCTCCTCCTTCCATTATTCCCAGGTATTTGTATCCTGTCTCATCTATGTGTTTGATGTTGCTCCCATCTGGTAGCTTTATCCCTTCAGTTCTCGTTACTTTGCCTTTTTGTATGTTGACTAAGGCGCCTTTTTTTTATTCCAAACTCCATCCTGATGTCCCCAGATACAATCCTTACAGTCTGGATTAGGGTATCTATTTCCTTGATGCTCTTACCATACAGCTTGATGTCGTCCATGAACATCAGATGGTTGATTCTGTTGCCTCTTTTCTTGAGTTGGTACCCGGCATCCATCTTCTGTAGTACTTTTGTCATGGGAATCATGGCTAGTACGAAGAGTAGTGGGGACAGTGAGTCGCCCTGGAAGATCCCTCTCCTGATATTAACCTCTGCTAGTCTTATTCCAGAGCTTGTAAGTATTGTATTCCAGTTGCGCATTGTATTTTTGAGGAGAACTGATGGTATTTTCCTCTGCCCCATATATTTCAGGCATTCTATTAGCCATGTGTGTGGTATCATGTCGAAGGCTTTCTTATAGTCTATCCATGCCATGCTTAGGTTGTTTTTCCTTCTCCTACTGTTCTTCATTACCATTTTGTCTATCAGGAGCTGGTCTTTTGTGCCCCTACACTTCCTTCTGCAGCCTTTCTGTTGGTGGGGGATGGTGTTTGTCTCCTCTAGGTAGTTGTATAGCCTTTCACTGATGATACCTGTTAGTAACTTCCACATTATTGGTAGGCAGGTGATAGGCCTGTAGTTACTGGCTATATTTCCCTTACTCTTATTATTATTATTATTATTATTATTATTATTATTATTATTATTATTATTATTATTATTATTATTATTATTATTATTATTATTATTATTAATATAGCATTACAAATTAGGGCCACAGAGAAAGAATACATTTTGCATCAAATATTTTATCATGATAATAGTACAAAGCAGGCAAAAAGGCTTAAAGTATGGAAAAATGGAAAAATGCAGGTACAAACAAGGCAACATAAGGAGAGAGAAGAAGGAAGCCATGGGATCAAGAACAAAGAGCATCTGTGTATTCTGGCAATCACATTAGAAACGGTGTTGCAACCAGTTTTTTTTGGAACAGTTCCATCAGTGTATTGACACCTGAGTGAAGAACTGCTTGGAACAAAAAGGGTAGCCTGTAGACCAGCTTATAGTTCAGCATGTCAGGACCACGTAACCTGCCCATTAATACTAATCTCAATTTAATATTATGCATTGCTGGAAGTTATTTCCTCTTGTGGATGCAATGGATGAAATACAACCAGAAACAGTAAATTCACATTTGAACTTTTGTATAGAGTAATGTAGTGTGAAAGGCTTCCCCTAGGGCAACTGAAAAGTTAAGAAAGTTCTTTAGGTCATAAGAGAAGTCACTTGAGACTGATTTGTCAATATGATTGATGAAGAAGGGGAAGAACATAGGACATAAAGAAATTCTAACAAGTGAAGAAACTTGTCAGATCACCATCAAAGAAAGATGACAACAAAGGAAAGGAAGGAAGAACCAGCAGAAGGGAAAATGATGAAATTTAACAGTATTTAACATTACACAGAAAATCAACCAAATTGTGGAATGCTGTCTGAGGATCGAATAGCATAAAAGTAATTGTAGCATTGCTATTCAACGATCATCTCTCTGTCAAATTCTTCTTCTGACATTAACCCATACTCTCTAGTGAGAAGGCCATGAGACAGCCATCATTTACAACCCCTTGTGTGGCCTCTTTTACAAGTCAATTGTAAATTTTACAAAGTTATACATGCTTTTTCTGATAAATAAATTTATTTTATTTTGTTAAATCATAATTACTGCTCACACTATCAAAACAGATAAGAGATAAATTCAGCATTTTTGTTGTAAAATATTTACGTAAATTTACCGAGAACGAAGATGCAGTGTGCAAAATTACATCTATAACTGACATACTATCATAAAAGATAAGAACTAAAACCAACAGCAACCCTTAAGTATATTTATGAGCAAATTTATAAAAAGACATCATGTGAGACCGAGGAGTACATTCTCCCATGAAGTCAAGACCACAACTAAGCTCCTGAGTTCCACCCGTCTCATCAACTTAGCCAGTCCAAAAGTTGCCATTAGGGAATTTATGGGTTATAGAAGTAATGACACCTATTTCCCACTTGATTCCCCCCAAATCGATGGTGTGTAATATTGTTACTCACCATGAGTCACTCTGTCCACGACCCAAAACCTTCAAATACAGTAAATCTGTTTATCATTCTTTTCTGAGTGTACTGTATCTACATAAGATTACCATACATGAGACTGAGTTATGAAATTTTATACATTCAACTTCCCTGCCAGATATATACTTAGCTATAGACTCCGTCGTCTCCGACAGAATTTCAAATCTCGCGGCACACGCTACCGGTAGGTCAGGTGATCTACCGCCCTGCCCTGGGTGGCAGGACTAGGAACCATTCCCGTTTTCTAATCAGAATTCTTCTGTCGTCCGAGCCATCAACATTGTTGTTGGTTCCTCTCGATTGGTTTTTCTTTTTTCACCGGCAATTGATCTTCTTGACCGACTTTTGGTGACGTATCTGGATTGTTGGATTGGCATACGCTTTTGTGGACTGTTTTGTGGACTTGATTTTGGATTTTTCTTTAAAAATGTCTGACTCTGGAATGGTTGTGAGACGTTGTGTGAATGTAGGCTGTAAGGTGAGGTTGCCGAAAGCTTCGGTAGACCCTCACACTGTATGCAAGGGTTGCAGGGAGTATGAATGTTCTTTTACTAATACTTGCAAGGAATGTGAGAATTTGAGTGAGAACGAATGGAAGAATCTAACTAATTATTTTAAAAAGTTAGAGAGAGAAAGAGTGAGGAAGGCTTCTTATAGAAGTTTAAGTAGTTCGAGATCTGAACTAATTCCTAGCTTGGGATCTTCCCCAAGGGTAAGTATTGCTACTTCTCCTTCCATTGCAGCCCCTTCTCCTATTGCAGAACCTGTAGATTCAGCGAAAGAACTTGCGGATCTAAAAGCAGCCTTCAAGTTGATGGAAAACAAAATGGCTGCCATACAAGTAAGGCTAGTGATTATTCAGTGGGACAGTGATATGAGTGTCCCCAGTGTAGTGGAGGGGGCATCTGGTCGGCTCAGCAACGCTCCTAGGTCTGGACCTCTTCCAAGCTCACATGCCCAGAGGAGAAGGAATGTCGAAAACCGAAAGGAGGTTGTGGAGAATCCCCACCGATCAGGTGTCCCTTCGGCGGTTTCTGTGACACCCCAGACTGCCAAGGATCGCTATTGTAAAAGCGTCCTGCGTGAGTGTTTTTCGTCGTCGGGATCTTCATCTCCGAGACGTGATTGGAGGGATTCAGATCGATCTCGACCTCTCAAGAGGAGTTGGAAGGCTCCGACGATTGATTCGAGCCCAGAAAACTTCCCTGAGGAGTCTCCTTCGGGAGTTAAGAAGGCAAGAAGAGCCATTCTTTCAACCAGAGTGAGAAGGAGTCAGGAGGTGGAGGCTATGGACTCCTCCCCTCCTCCTTCCCCTCCTCCCGAAGAGGATAAAGAGGAGGTTACGAAGAGGTTCATGATGGCTATGCAAGAGCAGATTTCGTCTTTTGTAGGAGTTCTGTCAAAGGAGCCTCCTAGAAGGAAAGACTCTTCCCTTCCGATCAAAAGATCCTCCAGACGTATGGAGGTATCTGCCGCCAGGATCAATGCTCCTACTCGAGGTGAGGTTTCCTGTACGAACATGGATGAACCTATCAGACGTCTGGCACCGGCCAGGAGTGAGGAGTCACCCAGGAGGCAGGAGCCAAGAGCCAGGAGTGAGGAGTCAAACAGGAGGCAGGAGCCAAGAGCCAGGAGTGTGGAGTCATCCAGGCAGGAGGCAGGAGCCAGGAGGCAAGAGCCAGGAGGCAAGAGGCAGGAGTCAGGAGTCAAGAGGCAGGAGTCAGGAGCCAAGAGGCAGGAGTCAGGAGGCAGGAGCCAGGAGTCCGGAGTCCGGAGGCAGGAGTCAGGAGGCAGGAGTCAGGAGGCAAGAGTCAAGAGCCAGGAGGCAGGAGTCGGAGGCTCGTTCCTGGAATTTATGACTCTTCTCCAAATAGGAGCTCCTCTCCTTCAGATCGTAGGAGGTCTTGGAAGGACTCTCCCTCCAAACGTGAGCTTTCTCCTTCGTCTGATCGAGGTTTAGACGATTTGTCTGATGACGAACCTCCTGCAAATGAGGGACTCTCGAGTTATAAGGTCTTAGCCTCATTATTGCTACAAGAGTTTGGAGACTCTCTTAGTCCGGCGGCTCCTCCTTCTCCTCGTTCTCTCTTTTCGAGCTCGGCTACGGCAAAATCTTCGGCCTTTCTGAAAATGAAGCCTGCAATTTCTATGAAGAAGGCACTCCATTCTTTAGATTCTTGGATGGACAAGAAGAAAGAGTTGGGAAAGACGGTATTCTGCATGCCTCCTTCCAAACTACATGGAAAGAGAGGTGTTTGGTATGGGACAGGAGAGACTATGGGTCTTTCTCTGCCTGCCTCGGCAGATGCGAACTTTTCCAATTTAGTGGAGGCCTCTAGACGTCACTCTTTAGGATCGGTCAGATCGACGTGGAGCACTTCGGAGTTGAACCACTTTCTAAAGGGACTTTTTGTCACTTTAGAGGTGTTCAACTTTCTGGATTGGTCACTCGGAGTTCTGGCCAACAAATCTAAAGATCCGGAGTTTCTTAAAAACCCAGAGATTCTCCATAGCGTCCTGTCTTGCATGGACAAGGCAGTACAGGACGGTTCGGGAGAAGTGGCTTCCCTTTTTGGTGCTGGTCTCCTGAAGAAGAGATCAGTTTATGGATCCCTATTATGAAAAGGGGTTTCTCCGAGCCAGAGGACTGCTTTATTGTTCGCCCCTCTGTCGGATCATCTGTTTCCTTCTCAGTTAGTGAAGGATATATCTCGCTCGCTAACTGAGAAGGCGACACAGGACCTTCTAACACAAACGTCCAAGAAAGGACGCCCTGTAGTGTCGGCGATTAAGAAGGACTCTCGTCCTCCTCAGCAGCCCTTTCGTGGAGGTGCAGCGGCTCGTCCCCCTGACAAGAGAGGAAGGTCTTCCTTTAGACCTTTCAAGAAAACCAAATGACTTGTTGCTCCTTCAAGCACCAGTGGGCGCCAGACTCCTGAACTTTGCAGGAGTATGGGAAAAAAAGGGGAGCCGACCCTTGGTCAGTGTCGGTCTTAAAGAAAGGATATGTAATCCCCTTCAAGGACAGCCCTCCCCTAACATCTACGCCTCGGGAACTGTCAGCGAGGTACAGAGACCCTGTAATGAGAAATACTCTCCTTCAAATGGTGGAACAAATGTGGGAAAAGGAGGCCATCGAACTTGTGCAGGATCCACACTCCCCGGGATTTTACAATCGCCTTTTTCTAGTACCAAAGGCATCGGGGGGGTGGAGACCAGTTCTGGACGTAAGCGCTCTGAATCGCTTTGTTCAGAAAAAGAAGTTTCGCATGGAAACGTCCGCTTCAGTAATGTCGGCTCTTCGTCCAGGAGATTGGATGGTCTCTCTGGACTTTGCAAGATGCGTATTTCCACGTTCCCATTCACCATTTGTCAAAGAAATATCTTCGGTTCGTAATAGGAGACAAGATTTTATTTTTCAATTCAGGGCTCTGTGCTTCGGTCTGTCTACAGCTCCGCAAGTATTCACCAACCTGATGGCGAATGTGGCAAGATGGCTTCACCTAGAGGGAATAAACATCTCTCTCTACTTGGACGACTGGCTGATCAGGGCCAAGTCGGAGATTCAGTGCTTGGAGGACTTATCAGTAACAAGGAACATGATAGAATCGCTGGGATTACTCGTGAACTCGAGAAGTCGCAGCTGATCCCCAGCCAGAGCTTGGTCTATCTGGGGATTCAGATGGATTCTCGGGGTTTTCGAGTATTTCCTTCGCGAGAAAGAATCACTCGAGGTTTGTCGAAAATCTCGAGCTTCTTAGAGAGAAAGAACAGTTCAGCGAGGGATTATCTGAGCCTTTTAGGGACCCTGTCCTCACTAGAAAGGTTCTTCTCTCTGGGGAGGCTTCACCTTTGCCCTCTTCAGTTTTCCTGAAAAGGGGTGTGGAGTCTTTGGAAGACGGGACAACTCTCGGACATCTTCCCGCTTCCACAAGAGGTAAAAGATCATTTGAAGTGGTGGATCCTTCCTCTTCAAAAGAACGAAGGCGTATCGCTTGCCCTGCAGAACCCAGACCAAGTATATTCCGACACTTCGGAGTCGGGATGGGGAGCGACGCTAGGAGCAAGGGAGGTGTCAGGCACCTGGACAAAGGAACAGGTGTCCTGGCACATCAATTGCAAGGAACTAGTGGCCATACACCTAGCCTTAAAGTTCTTCGAAGAGATAGTCAGAGGCGGGGTGATACAGATAAACTCGGACAAACACCACGACTCTGGCTTACATACGCAAGCAAGGAGGCACGCACTCTTTCTCCCTCTTTCAGTTAACAAGACACCTGTTAAACCTGGACAGAAGAAAGAGCATAACTCTCCTCACAAGATTTGTTTCAAGGGATAATGAATGTGAGAGCGGACAGACTGAGCAGGAGGAATCAGGTCCTTCCCACAGAATGGACTCTACACGAAGAAGTGTGTCAAAGTCTTTGGTCCCTGTGGGGGAGACCTCACATAGACCTGTTTGCGACGTTCCTCTCCAAAAGAATAGAGATCTTTTGCTCTCTAGTGGAAGATCCGAGAGCCTTCGCAATAGACGCGTTTCTCCTGGATTGGTCGGGTGTGGACGCATACGCCTTTCCCCCGTTCAAGATCCTGGGGGAAGTGCTCAGGAAGTTCGTAGCTTCAAGAACACGAAGTTGACACTAATAGCCCCATTTTGGCCAGCCCAGGAATGGTTCACGGAGGTACTGGAGTGGATAGTGGACTTCCCCAGATCTCTTCCAAACAGACCAGATCTACTCAGACAACCCCACTTCGAGAGGTTTCATCACAACCTCCCAGGTCTCGCTCTGACTGCCTTTCGACTATCGAAAGACTTGTCAGAGCGAGGGGCTTTTCTCGCAAGGCTGCGGGCTCTATCGCTAGAGCCCGCAGAGCTTCGACGAGAAGAGTATACCAATCGAATGGGAAGTCTTTAGGAGGTGGTGTAAGAGTCAGAAGCTGTCCTCCTCCAGTACCTCTATAGTGAATATTGCCGATTTCCTCCTCTTTCTGAGAGAGGAATCACACCTATCTGTCTCAACAATAAAGGGATACAGAAGCATGCTGTCTTCAGTATTTAGAAACCGAGGGCTAGATATTGCAGACAACAAAGATCTACACGATCTAATTAGATTATTTCCTTCGAAACTTCAAAAGCAGCAACTCCTAGAACACCTAGTTGGAATCTGGACGTGGTCCTGAAATTCCTTTCATCGGATAAATTCGAGCCTTTACATCTGGCTTCCTTCCGCGACGTCACTAGGAAATGCTTATTCCTGTTGTCTCTCGCTACAGCCAAGAGGACGAGCGAATTGCACGCTCTAGATTCCACAGTGGGGTTCAAAGGAGATGCTGCCATCTGTTCTTTCCAGACAATGTTTCTGGCGAAGAACGAAAACCCGTCAAAACCTTGGCCCAGAAGCTTTGAGGTAAAAGGTCTATCTAACCTCGTAGGCAGAGAGATAGAGAGGTCTCTCTGTCCAGTGAGAGCTCTTAAATTTTATTTAGAGAGGAAGAGACAGATGGGAGCTTGTCAACAAGGTCTTTGGTGTGCGGTGAAGAACCCAAAAGACTCATGTCCAAGAACGCCTTGGCTTTCTTTGTGAGAAGCGTAATTACGGACGCTCACAAGAACTGCTTGGAGGAATCCTTCAGTCTTCTAAAGGTCAAGACCCATGAGGTGAGAGCAGTAGCAACGTCCTTGGCGTTCCAAAAGAATATGTCTCTTAAAAATATCATTGAGACTACATATTGGAGGTGCAATTCAGTGTTTGCGTCTCATTATCTGAAGGATGTGAGAGTGACCTATGAGAAGTGCTTCTCTCTAGGTCCATTTGTATCAGCAGATACAGTGCTGGGTCTTGGAGCAAAGACTGATCCTTAAATATTGTGTTTTTATCGTACATAAACCCTCTTGTCAGATATGTGCTTGGTTTTCTATTAGCAAGCTCACTGATGTCGCACGGGAGCATAGTGTCATTGCTGGTAGGGGATCAAGGGTATGTATGGCTAGTCGGGGAGTACAAAATTTTTTTTTTGTATATTTTGTAAATGAAAGTGTAATTATGTTTCGAGTTTTTGGTTGTTTGTAAGGAGTTCGGGGATGACTCCTTGCAATCTTAGAACTAACATGGATGTTAGGATCAGGTGATCGGGATCGGTGTTGTGCTCCTTGAACAAGGTGTATTGTCATGTTAGTGGAATAGCACCCAATGACAAAGGCCTTTAGGCTCTGCCGAGTAAGTGGATAAGACCCCATTGGCAGACCCACAAGAACTCTTAGCCATAGATCAATATCTCGCTGAGGCTTTTGAGGCTAAGCAGACTCCAAGGCAGTAGCCGCGAAGTCTTCAGCCTAATAAGGTAGGAACCAAGGTTTATTAATACCTACAACATATGTTGTTTACCTGTCTATTTCAGTAGTTAGCTGTCTCTTACCCACCACCAATGGGTGCTAATCAGCTAAGTATATATCTGGCAGGGAAGTTGATATATAAAAATGATATTGTCATGTTACAATAAAGTTTTATACATACTTACCTGACAGATATATACGATTAATGGCCCACCCAGCCTCCCCGCAGGAGACAGGTGGAAGAGAAGAATTCTGATTAGAAAACGGGAATGGTTCCTAGTCCTGCCACCCAGGGCAGGGCGGTAGATCACCTGACCTACTGGTAGCGTGTGCCGCGAGATTTGAAATTCTGTCGGAGACGACGGAGTCTATAGCTAAGTATATATCTGTCAGGTAAGTATGTATAAAACTTTATTGTAACATGACAATATCATTTTTAATTTCAGGTTTATGCAATTGACTTATTTTTGTTATTTATGAATTGCTTTTCAGTCCAAGGGTAATGAGGTGGTACAGGCTCTACAGTATTTGTGCAGTAATGATGTAGACATTCCTGTTGGCGGGATCATTCACACTGGTATGCAGAATTCTCTCGGGGGATATGAAAATGATTGTTCCTTAGCACGCATAGCTCCAAATCAGTGAGTAGAGTTTATAGTTTTCTTTTCTAGTTGACTATAATTTCATTTTACGTATAAGAAGTACATTAACAATTTCTGTAATTCAGGGATAATACTGCCTTTATTTTTGTCTAATAAAGAATATTTGGTTTTGATTGTTCACTATAGTGCTCCTCAAGTGGCACAAAAATGATTTGGCCTGATGCAAAAAAAAAAAAAAAGTTAATGGTATTCCTTTACAATTATAGGACATTACTTTACAAAGGCCTGTACTACTGTACATGTTTGAGGCTGCGAGACCAAGGCTTATTTAGCATTGTGAGCTGAGAATTTTTGCTCTGTGGCATTTTAAATTAGCTTATTCGCAGTAGTTGATAAGCAACAAAAAATGTTTGCACACTGTAGCCCTTGTTCACTTCCTTTGTTTTAAAGAAAAATTCTTTTTAGCAACAAGAATTAGATTTAATCCTCTTTTTATTAGTTATCATTCATCATTATTAAGTTGCTATTGAACAACTCATGATATTTGGGCCTCCAATACTAATTTTGCTTGGGTAACAGACAAGAATCTGTTACTTAGAATATGAAGCACTGCAAGATACTTTTATAAATGAACTGCATCGAGATGATTGGGAATGGGTGCGGTTTAGCATGGCATGAGTGGATCAAGCGGGAAATGGATGCTACTTTGTAATGAGTTGGGGTGAAGCAAGTGAGAAGGCTTGCTTAATGTTTCATTTGAAAGGAAAATTTCAGTGCCATTCGCAAGCTTGACTCATGCTAATGTACATCAATAAGTTTTTTTTAGTAAACACTGATTGCTAAGCACATCTGTGCCTCTCTTTTTATGTATTTATTATTGCTCTTTATGTCAAATATCCCCCTGCTTTAGGATTGGGCTGGGGAAGTTAATAGTAATATCATTTTCAGTCTTATAGTTTGATATGGTAAACTTTAAGATTTTCTTTACACATTGGATTGGATTGCAAGGCAACATAGGATTAAAATATGGAGGGAGATTAAAATCAGAGAGTAGCGTAAGTAAAAATAAAGAAATAAGGCAGCTCAGGCTAGTTGAACTCTCATGATATCTTTATATTCTGTAGGCTTTTCTCTGTTTGACCTTTTCATCGAAAGGGTAATATTATACAGTAGTTTAACTGGTGGATAGATGCAATTTGAGATCACTAGAGTCTTGCAGTATTGCTTCACTAATCATTTTTACTTTTCACAATTGTACATTTTATCTTTCAGCTATATGATGATATCTCCCAGTATTCAGCAGACACGCTGTGGTACCTGGTTAAAGAGAAATCTCCCCTCAGATGGATCTGTTGTTATGAGTGATATCACATCCATGTACACTGCTATATGTCTGATGGGTTAGTATTGAATGTTGGTATCATTGCAGTCTTATCAAGTTCATAATTTTTTGGTTTAATATCAGATTTATTCTTACCGTGATGGTTTTCACAGTACACATATTCCCTATCATCTGTAAGATGTAACACCTGCCTTTAGTATTCCCTGGTGTTCCTTTTTTCAAAATTATTTTTTTGGGAGGGGTTATCTTTCAGCCTGCTTTATGGAGGAAAGGCATTAGTATTATTGTTCTGGTATAACCAAATCTGAAAAACAATGTTATAATGAAAGTTAGTGCTTATGTGTCTCCGAACCTCACACTTCTTGATATGCAGTGAATTTGGTATAATTTTAAAGATAAATAATGATCTTTATCATATGTTTAGAAATGCGTAAAAGAAAAAATCAATATAATGGAAAAACTAGTTTTTTTTTATAAAAAAAAAAAAATCTTAATACATTGAAGAACAGAGATTTCCAATTTCTTAGTTATGACATTTCTGTGATTTTTGGTGAACATAGTAAGAGCATATCTTCAGAATCTCAGGGTTTGAAATATGTTGTCTTCAGAGTTTCACAAGTTGAAAAATGGATGATGATTACAATTGTCAACAGCATCTCAAATGGTTGATATTCCTCTCCATTGTAAGCACATTAAGTTTTCACACCATTTCAGTGAAGAGTGTCCTAGTCCATTAAGTAATTTAGTTCATTGATGGATTGCAACCAATGGTTCCATAACCATGGCCTTGTTTTTATTTGGGGATTTTAACAAAGTAGCCTCTTCAAGCTTCATATTGAAATCTGGACATATCAGTGTGCTTTTTATTTTCATATACTAATCATAAGTAAAATGTGAAGAGTGTGTACTCTGCTTTGCAACATGCAAAATTTTATGTGCTATATTTACTGGCATACAAGAAATATGTATCCCAGTTTTGAGGAACCTATTCTAGAAGAATGTCAAAAATATGTACATACATACTCCTCTTTTCCCTGATTTTTATAGTCCTTCCCACTGTAGGTTTGTTGTGAAACTTATTATACATATATATTCAAAATAGCACAGTAAAGGAGAAGAAACAGTAAAATTTGTACTTTTAGGCACGTCAAGTGTTCTGCCCTTCTCAATACAGTATATGCATTTGTATGAATTATAGGAATGGCTTTTGCATAACACAGCAGCCAGCATAAGTGTAACAGACAATGTCATGTGTTCTGTCTCTGTGTTAGCATTTGATACTGCAATTTTAAACTTATTAAAGGTATACCACAGGATTATCCTTTTTTATGTTGTATGACAAAAAATTTATCAGTAGCATGAAAACACATCATGGGTACTTTAGCTAACAAAGTTGTACAGTAAAAAATGAACTTAAAGTATCTCATGAATGTCTCCCTGAATAGTCTTACAAAACAATCACTGAATGTTTGACTGGTCCAAAAAATTCTCTCTTTCACACACACACACACACTATATTACTGTTATTGCGACTTTATACAACCGCACACTTACTGTATTACTGTTATTGTAATTTTAAGCTTGCAAAGGTTATACTATTGCAGTGTAATTGTCTTTATGTTGCATGGTACATGGAAAACATCATTGCTGAATGAGCTTAATAATGCAAAATTCTCTTGGACTAGCATAAAAAGCCTTCTCTGTTTCTTTTCTCTCTCACACACAGCTATACTGATGTTGTAATCTTAGGTCTACTGAAAATATTTTAGCAATATTTTTTATCGAGACTGAAATGTAAATGTGCTAAAGATATTTTGCAACAATAGCATAAGCAAAGTCAAATTCTGTAAGTACACTGTTGGTGATTGTTTTGGAGGCAGGCTAAGGCAGCAGCAGGGGCAACAGGGGAAGATGGGAAAGCTAAGCTAACTTAGCATTATGTTTAGTAGACATAGTGACCACTGGGTAACAATTACATATTACAAATGTTGAAGAAAGTTGCCTATTATACTGGTAATATAAAAGCCATAAAATTAGACATGCCTATGAAGCAAAGACAGTTTGTATGTAATGTCATCTTAGATAATATTTACTGAAGCCATAAGACTTTTGTTTAAAACAGTGTGTCTAGTAGTTTACTTATTATGTAGATAATAATACACACTTCCTATGCTTAGATATTTGTATTAAGAAAAGATGACTGGTATGTATTGTAACGGAGACAATAGTTACTGGTAACTGTGAAGTATGGTATTTACTAATAGTAGTGCCAAAGATTGATAAAATATTTTCTTATGTATTGTAGTGGGTTTCATTTTTAATTCAATTATACTAAATTTTTTAGTACTTATGTAATGTGTAATAGAATTATCCAAATTGCAGAGTCATATAAGTTGTTTCATCTGTTGAACCTAACTTTGTTTAAAGAGACAACAGTAGTTTGAGGTATGCTTGAGGGAAAGATTTGTTGCTCAGTCCTGAAGCCAGTTGTTTATAGCTTGTGGGTTACACTTGTACACTTGACTTTCACTTTACAAGATGAACTAGGAATTTCCATAACTTTTTTTTGTTTTTAAAGAAATGTGTCTTACATGCTAAAGAAATGTGTCTTACATAATAGCAGATACATACATATAATTTGTAATTTTAACTCTCTAGTTGACATTGCAGGTGTTTAATGTGAATGCTTGTTGAGTTCCTACCTCCTGTGCATTTGTATCGCCTAGTCATTTGTATCGCCTAGTGCCTTACAAACATGCAATGTCTTTTCTAAAGCAGTCTGTGTCACATTGTCACAATTTCAGGCATATTAAAACAGTATTTATTAATGTTGCATGTCAAGTTGTATTGGCTGAATATTCTATAAAGTTAATATTCTTAACTACACTTTATGCAAAGATGACAAAAATTACGGATGATCTCTTAAGTACTGCTCAGAAATATGAATGAACTTTAGAAATTATTTTGGCAGGTGATCTTATAATCAATTCAGATATTCAAACAACTACAGAATAAAGAAGCTTTTACATACCTTGCTACTTTTTATTTTTCCAGAATGATGTTATTGTTCATTTCAGGACCTCTTGCACGAAGAGTTTTATCCGAACTAACAGACGTTGACCTGAGCACCAAGGCCTTCCCTTTCTTTTCCTTTAAAGAAATTGATGTAGGGCTTGCTAACGGAATCCGTGCCATGAACTTGACCCATACGGGCGAATTAGGGTGGGTGTTATATATACCAAATGAGGTGAGTATGTATCATCTTTTGTTCATCGAACTTAGGAATAAGAATCTAGATATTACGTAACTAGTCATTAACCCTTAAACGCCGACTGGACATATTTTACGTCAACATTTTTTATCTCTCGGGTGCCGACTGGACGTATTTTACGTCGACATACAAAAGTTTTTTTAAAATTCGCGGAAAAATACTTTTAGGCCTACCAGCCGAAAACTCTTGAATCACGCGCCTTGGGGGGGATGCTGGGAGTTCACGGATCAAGGTTGTTTTGTTTACAATCGTTATGCAGGCGCGCAAGCACGAATTTCTTTCTTGCCGCACTAAAAAGTATCTGTGACACATCTCTGAAATTATTTCGTCACTTTGACATAATTTTTGTACCATTGTAAATTAGCCGTTACATGAAGTATTATATATGAAAATGTGCGCATTTTTATGTAGAATACAACAATAAAATACTCATGATTGTAGCTTTTATCGGTTTTGAGATATTTTCATATAAATAACAATAATTGCCAAAATTTCAACCTTCGGTCAAATTTGACTCTACCGAAATGGTTGAAAAACGCAATTGTAAGCTAAAACTCTTATTTGTTCCGACACGGCATACAAACCTTCGGTCCTTTTACAATAGGAAGGTACTAGCGGCAGCTGGATAGGTCGTAAGCTTTCGAACAAGGGGTTCGGTAGTTAACTGCTTGTCCGACAGGCGCGCTTCCGGCGCGCGACTGGGAGGTAAACAAATCACTTTTGCTTTCGGCCTCGCAGTGGATGGACGTGTGTGTTCGACGCTCTCTGCCCGCTTCTCGTCGTTTGCTTTCTGAGTATTTGGTTGTAATTGTGTATGAAAGAGTTATTGTAAGTACAATCATTCTCTCTTTTCATATTAATTGCTTCAATCAATTATCTATTAATGATGGAATCTCCTCGCCTCGCTACCCCACGGAGACTTTGCCCGGGTATCGAAGGGCGTAAATGCGGGAAGTTCCGATCGTTCCCGGAGATTGACCCTCATATTTTGTGTGCTCGGTGTCGGGGGCGCGAATGCACCCGAGCCGAGCCCTGTGATGTATGTAATGATTGGTCGGAGGCGCAGTGGGACTTTGTATGAGGGCAGGAAGAAGCGAAGGCCTGCAAAGGAGTCGTCGGAAAGCTCTCCCGCGACTCCTTTGGTGACGGACACTTCGTCTTCTTTCCTGCCGCCCGCTCAACTTCCACGTCTCGCGCCTTCCCCTTCGGGGGGGGTGTCTAGGTCCTTCTCCTCTCCTGACGTGTCGAGTGTGGAGGAGGGCGCTAGATACCCTGACGTAGAGTTGTACTCTGGGTCCTCTATCCGTTCGTCTTCGCGCGACGAGCGGGTAGAGGATCCTTCTAATCACCCGACTTTTGCCTCCTCAGGTGGCGCGGTTGCCGCGAAGGATGACCTCGGACAGGTGTGGGCATCGTTGGGGCTGCAGGGCGTGCCGAGTGTCCAGGGGCTGCTCATACATCTCGCTGGCTCCGTGGCGGTCACCCATGCAACGGTCACGACCACCACCACGACCCTTACAACTCCCGGCTACGCTTCACCTCCTCACCTGGTGTACACCCAGCACGCGGTCTCTGTAACACCCACTACATCGGTGCAGGGGCCAAGTCGCCGTAACTCGGAGGGAGTGTGATGCCGCCACCTGGGTTTGCCGTGCTGCCGCGACCGGACTTCATGTGCCCGAAGGGGGAAGAGCTCCGCCCCCCCTGGACCTCCCACCGGTACCTAGGACGTCTGTGCCGCTGGTTCGCCCATCTGGACCGCCCACACAGTCTGCCGTACCTGCCGTGACCACCGCTGCTGTACCTGTACCTGCTCCTGCCGTCTCGTCTGCCGTTCCTGTGATGCTCGCACCTGCTGATGTTGTTCCTGTTCCTGGCGCCGCTGCTCCCGATGCTGGTCTGTTCGGCAGGTAACGTCCGGGCCCTGTTGCTTCGGCAACAGCAGCCCCGGCTCGTCCTGGATGACAGATCTGACGTCGGTCCTGAGGAGGTTGACGAAGAAGAAGAAGAAGAGAGGAGGAAGGTGTCGTCGTCGTCTTCATCGTCTTCTTCGTCGTCGTCGTCGTCTGCCGCCTCTTCCCCTTCTTCTTCTAAGGCTCACCCGCCTGAAAGAAGAAGAAGGTCGCCCCCCCCCCCTATAAGAAGTCTCCTTCCGGGAACTTCTAAGGGCCCGTCGCTCTGGGTCGAGACGGGGGTTCTTCCGCTGGTCGCCCTGCTCCTTCGGGAGGGAGCAGGACCCGTCCTCTTCTCCCGCAAGGAAGAAGACTACGGGGACCAGAGGGGTGCCGGCTAACACCGGCACTTCCTCACCTGCTGTCAGTGGTTCGGCCACAGCAGCAGGGTCCGGCTCGGCCGCTCGTTCGCGAGAGGTACCGAGTGTACGGTCGCCTACCAGCGACCGTGCAGCCAGGAACCAGACCTCTGAGTCCGCTCAGCGTCAGGTTCACGGCACGGAGCGGAAGACTGGTGACAGCCGCTCACGTGACTCTCACCAGGCCAGCTCTCGCTCTCGCGGCGAGCAGCTGGCTACCCGGACCGGACGTGACTGGTCCATGACCGGCCACGGGCCTGAGGCTGGGAAGAGGTCCCCCCGTTCGCCGGCACCGAGCCACGGCTGGTACCAGCGAACTGACGCACCGTGAGGATACGCACCGATCTCACCGTGACAGTGGAGCTCGCCGGTCGCCTGACCGTCGCTCTCACAGAGAGCGATCGGGTACGGCGACCAGCACCAGCTCCTCTGACACACGAGACCGGGGCCGCTGTTCTCGGTCCAGCCGTTCTCCACAGCGAGGACGGCTCGACTAGGTCTGCAGCTCGATCGCCACCTGCGGGTTGGCGATCGCCTGCAGTCCTCCAAGCCCGCTGGTTCTACCAGCGAGCGAGAGGAGAGCGTCAGGTCTTTCCTCTCCCATACCTTCAAACCTCCTCGGTTACACCGGGAGGGGCGAGGTAGTGAGGAGTGATCGTGAGGGGTGCGCCCCTCAGGATCCCGCCACGTCGTCGTACGCACCAGGCTCGGTCCTCGGACCAGCCAGGTCGTACGCACAGGTGGTTGGAGGAGACCGAGAGGGGGCTGTCGCTGCTCCTCTCCTTGAGGGAGGAGGGTCTCGGGAGGTGCTCCTGTTTGAGGGACTGGACGGTCCGACTCCGCAGGATGCAGTCACTCCTGAGATCCAGAGGAACTTTGCCGAGGTTATTGCGCTGATTCGTCAGCACAACGACCTCGGGGAAGGATCGCCGCTCCCAACCATCCGAGCCCACGTCCCGGCTCGAGTCGTTCTGGGGCCCGAAGAGGGAACCCAGACCGACGGTGGGTTTGCCTTGCGTTCGAAGCTTGCGGACTCAGTGCTGGACCAGGTTGAATCGCTTGTCTCACCGGAACAAAGACGGTTCGCTCAAGTCTGGCGGAGGTCGAGCAAGCTGCTTCCACCTCCTCTGCTACGACAGCGGCGGTTTTACGTGCCATCTGAAGACCCGATTGTGCCGCCCAAACAGGTGAAACCCGGAGTTAGCTAGGCTGACTCCGGGTGTGTCTCTGCAACAGCTCCTGTCCGAGAACCTGTGGTTCTCGCAGCAAGAGGCACTCGGCCTGGAATCTACCGCCATGGCAGCTTTCCAGGCCGTCTCCTGGCTAGATCTGTGGTCCCTCACAGTATCTAAGGTCGCAGCCAACTCCGGGGGAATTTCTCCCGAAGATGACTCGGCCTTCAGGAGACTTTGCCAGTCTGGGGGAAGAGCCATCTCCTTCCTAGCCCACCAGACGGTGAACCTGTGGGCCAACCTGGTTCTCCGACGAAGGGACGCTGTCCTTACTCGGGTTTCCAGGCGGCCGGGCGTGAAGCGGCGTTGGGACTTCGCAACGGACCTTTACGGAGTTCCACGTCTCTCTTCCCAGGAGAGATGGTGGACGCTGCGGTGGACAGACGGCGCACTGACGACAGTGACCGTCTGGTTCACCAGGCAGTCTCGAAGGATTCTGGGCAACCTCGGGACTGCGGCCAAGGCTAAGAGCTCGGCTAGCGCTTCCTCGGCGGCTAAGACGGTTGCTGCGTCGAAGCCCCGCCCCGGGGAATGACTCTGTCTTCTTCGATTCTGGCATGGCAAGGGGAGCCGTAACCAGCCCTCCTCCCAGCCCTCCTCATCCCGTGGAGGCTCTGGGAAGAAGTCGAAGAAAGGGGAGAAACGCTAGGGACGGCGTTCCCCCTCACCTGCTGCCGGAAGTGGGGGGGTGCCTGGCCAGCCATGGGCAACTTGGCAGCGCTACGGCGCCGAGACCTGGATTGTAGATGTCCTTCGGGAGGGATATCTATTACCCTTCGAATCTCGGCCACCACCCTCACCTCCAACCCGGTCCAACAGCAGTCGTACGTTCCAGGGTCATCGAAGGACGTAGCACTGAGACAGGAGATCAAGACCATGCTGAGCAAGAGAGCTGTAGAGATCGTCAGGATCAGTCACCGGCCGGGCTTTTACAGTCGACTCTTCCTGGTGGAGAAGTCTACGGGAGGCTGGCGCCCGGTGATAGATCTCTCTCCCCTGAACCGGTTTGTTCGCCAGACCCGGTTCACGATGGAGACGGCACGCGTCAGTGCTCGACTCCATCAGGGAGAACGATTTCATGCTTTCAGTGGACTTGAAGGATGCGTATTTCCAAATACCCAATTCATCAGTCCTCCAGAAAGTACCTCCGCTTCATCCTCGACGGACGGTGTACCAGTTCAGGGCACTGTGCTTCGGTCTCTCAACCGCCCCACAAATGGTGTTCACGCGAGTGTTCACTCTGGTGTCTGTTTGGGCCCATTCGCACGGGGATACGTCTGATGAGGTATCTCGATGATTGGTTAGTCCTGGCGAGCTTCCGCTCGCAGTTGCTACAGGACAGGGATCGACTGCTCGAGTTCTGTCACGATCTGGGGATCGTGGTGAACTTCGAGAAGTCCGATCTCGAGCCCAAACAGAGGATGAAGTACCTGGGTATGCTGATCGACACGGTAGTAGCAGGGCGAGTCTTCCCCACAGACTCGCGGATCAGCAGATTCAGGGAGGCAGCCAACCAGTTCTGTCTCGGCAGGAACAGGTAGCTCAGCTATGGCAAGTCGTGATCGGACACCTGTCGTCACTCGAGAAGTTAGTCCCTCACGGGCGTCTTCACCTGCGGTCTCTTCAGTGGAGACTAAAGGAGAGTTGGTCGCAGGCGACGGAATCCCCCAAGCTTTCCAGTGTCACTGACACAGGAGGTGAGGCAGGACCTAGCCTGGTGGCTGGACGACAGGAACCTCTTAAGAGGAGTGCCTCTCCGCACTCCCCCCCCGGACATGCAGCAGCTGTTCTCAGACGCATCGACGAGGGATGGGGCGCACACCTGGAGGAGTTGCTGACTTCAGGAGTGTGGGACGAGAACGACAAGCACCTTCACATCAATGTACTGGAACTCAAGGCAGCGTTTCTCGCTCTCCAAGAGTTTCAGGACCGCTTGATGGGACACTCAGTGGTGTTGATGTGCGACAACACCACGGTGGTGGCTTACGTCAAACAAACAGGGGGGCCTAGTGTCTCTCCCGTTGTACCAGCTTTACTCGCAGGTGCACGAGTGGGCTCAGGCACACTCAATAGAGCTGTCGGCACGCTACATTCCAGGGAAGAGGAATGTAGTAGCAGACACGCTCAGCCGTCGGGTATCAGGTTGATAGGGACCGAATGGTCTCTACACCAGGACGTGGCGGAAAGGCTCTTCGACCTGTGGGGGCGACCAGTCGTGGATCTGTTCGCACCCGGCACAACAGGAAGCTCCAGGTGTTCTTCTCGGCCGTGCCGGACCCATGGGCAGCTGCAGAGGACGCTCTTCAACACCCGTGGGACAAACCTCTTCGCCTATGCCTTTCCCCCGTTCAGCCTGATTCGCAAGGTGATCAGTCGAGCACTGGTCACCCCGAATCTCAGGATGATCCTGGTGGCTCCCAAATGGCCACAGGCCATTTGGTATCCGGACCTGCTGGCTCTTCTCGCAGGAGAAGAGAGAGATTCCCCCTTGGCACAACCTTCTCGCCCAGCCACACGTCGAGCGGTACCACCGAGCAGTCCAGTCCCTACGTCTTCACGGCTGGCTGTTATCCACCATCTCTTGCGAACGAGAGGCTTTTCTGTAGCGCAGCAACAGAGATGGCTGGAAACGTCCGTCAGTCCTCTGCAGCTGTGTACCAGGGGAAGTGGGCCGTCTTCGTGGTTGGTGTCGTAGACGGGGTCTATCCTCTCAGAGCCACTCTTCAGCAGGTAGCGGATTTCCTCGTTTTCTTCGCCGAGAGAAGCTCCTCTCAGTCCCCACAGTCAAAGGATACAGAGCCGCCTTGGCGCTCGTCCTGAAACTGAGGGGGTTGGACATCTCGAACTCGTTCGAGATCTCCTTGCTTATGAGGAGCTTCCGAAAGGTCTTGCCCACCCAGGGAACTCAGGCCCCCTGCGTGGGACGTGACTCTCGTCCTTAGGAGTCTGACCTCGAACACCGTTCGAAGCCACTACCCGGGAGTCGTCAGACATGGGATCTGACCCTCAAGACCCTCTTCTTGCTGGCCCTGGCATCGGCGAAGAGAGTAGGGGAACTTCATGGTCTTTCACCTATGGATGTACGACACTCCAGGGGATGGGGATCCGGGCGCTGCTCGATTCGTCCCGAACTTCGTTGCGAAGACTCAGAAACCGTCGGTCCCTGACGACAGGTTCGAGTCATTCACGATTCCCTCCCTATTGGACTTCACCGATAATGATGCGGATGAGATGCTGCTTTGTCCTGTGAGGGGCGCTACGGCGCTATCTGAAGAGAACTCGACACCTCAGGCCTGAGTGTCGAGCCTCTTCGTTAGCACCGGGGTCACCAAGAAAGAAGTATCCAAGAACACTCTTTGCATTCTGGCTGCGTGAGGCATCAGGAGGGCGTATGAGGCTGATGGTAGTGACGACATCCGTACGTCCCGTCCGAGAGCTCACGAAGTCAGAAGTATTGGCCCATCGTTGGCGTTTCGTAAGAACTTCTCCGTGGCGCAGGTCCTGAAGGCAGGGGTCTGGTCTAACCAGACTACCTTTACGTCCTTCTACCTTCGGGATATTGCCCACAGGTCCTTGGATACCTTTTCCTTGGGACCCGTGGTGGCTGCTCAACAAGTTGTGTAGCTAACCCAGACCCTCGCAGGCTGAACAGCATCGAGTCCTGGTGTGACTGTGTGGATGGATGTGTGAGTGAGTGAGTGACTGGCTCTCTCTTCCCATCTTTTCCTCCCCCTCTACCTGTGGGCAGAGGGCCATGGTCGTCACTACGCTGGATGAGGACGAGATGCAGGTGAGCTATATGACAGAGCCCCACTCCTATTCCTTTCACTAGGGATAGGAGCAGAATATCCACCACTTCCTTCTACAAGGGGGGGAAGTGGATGCCTACAAGAGTCAAACCCATGAACTTTATATTTGCTCCTGTACAGGAACAAGTTCTTACATTGCTGGTACGAAGAGATACGCATGCCCTCTCTCTTACCGTACTCGGTCCAGAGGTTCTGACCATTGATCCTGCGGTGCACACCCCGATCAATCGGACAGAGGCTTGGATCCCTCCCTCGCTCTTACGACCAGGGAGCTTCCAAGGTTGGGGCGAACACCAGTCTGTTCACAAAAGACTCAGATTCCACCCACCAAGGACAAGTTGGAGTCTTTCCTATTGTACAAGGACGAAGTGTTTGTATGCCGCCTGTCGGAACAAATGACAATTTGTCCAAAATTGCATTTTTCCTAACTATACAAACCTGAGGTCCTTTTACACATAGCCCCACCTCATGCCACCCCTCACTCTGCAGTTTTTGCTTGGGGGCCAAAAGCAAAAGTGATTTGTTTACCTCCCAGTCGCGCCGCGCGGCGCGGCCTGTCCGGTACAGCAGTTAACTACCGAACCGCCCTTGTTCGAAAGCTTACAGGACCTATCCAGCTGCCGCTGAGTACCGTTCCTATTGTAAAAGGACCTCAGGTTTGTATAGTTAGGAAAAATGCAATTTGGACAAATTGTCATATTTTAGTAATATTCAATCATTTACCTAATTTTGCACAAAAACTAATTGGAAGTCTCTAGCACAATATTTCGATTTATAGGTGGATTTATGAGAAAACACTTCTTTCCTACGTCCGCGCGGTAACTTTCCGAAAAAAATCATACATGCGATTGTTGGTAGAATGTTTGCACCATTTTAAAATTAGCCGTTATATAAAGTTTTATATATGGAAATGTGCGCAATTTCATGCACAATACAACTAAAAACAACCCAATGGTTTGTAGCTTTTATCAGTTTTGAGATATTTTCATATAAATAACGATAATTGCCAAAATTTCAACCTTCGGTCAACTTTGACTCTACCGAAATGGTCGCAAAAACGCAATTGTAAGCTAAAACGCTTATTTGTTCCGACACGGTATACAAACCTTCGGTCCTTTTACAATAGGAAGGTACTAGCGGCAGCTGGATTAAGGTCGTAACGCTTTCGAACAAGGGGTTTCTGGTAGTTAACTGCTTGTCCGACAGGCGCGCGCGCGCGACCTGGGAGGTAAACAAATCACTTTTGCTTTCGGCCTGCTGGCGTGTGGACGTGTATCATCGCTCTCTGCCCGCTTCATCGTCGTTTGCTTTCGCATGATTGTGTTTTTCTTTTTCTATGTATCTAGTGAAACTGAATTGTAAGTACAATCATTTCATTGAATTCAATTGTGAATTAAAGGATCTGGTCACAACGCCCTCCGATTACCCGAGTGCCGGGACTGAAGGGCGTAATTGCGGGAATTCATTTTCCAGAATGATCCTCGTATTGTGTATGCTCGGTGCCGAGGGCGGGAGCGCTCGCTCCGAGTATAATTGGGTTGAAATGTGTAGAGAAAATCGTAAGTAAGTGCTCTTTTCATTTATATTTTTTTGACTTGTATGCCCGTTGCCGAACGAATGCGCTCGGCACGGAAACAAATTATTCAGTATGAAAGTGGAATCGCAAGTACAGTATTCTTTTTCATTTTCATATATTATTTTTTTATTGTAGCAAATACTCATTTTGGATCAGTTTCCGAGCAATTGCCCGGAGATTGATCCTTCCCCCTTTTTATTTTGAATGAAGTGAAATCGCAAGTGCAGTTCTTTTTCATTTCATTTTTTTATTGAGATTGCATTGTTGACTGGGATCAATGTTCCGCTATTCACGGGAATTGATCCTTCCCCTTTTTATTTGTATGAAGTGAAATCGCAAGCGCAGTAGTCTTTCATTTTCATATATTTGTTGATTGCAATCAATTCATTATGGATCAAGGTTTCCAGAAACCTTGATCCATAAATGGTAAGGAATGAAACCTTTCACCCTTGCGCTCGGTACCGAGGGCGCAAATGCGCTCGATCCGAGCCCTTATTCATTGTGAAGTGAATCGTTTTGCAAGATGCATTTTCATTTTGTTTCCTTATTATTGATTGCATCAATATTATTTGGTTCAAGTTCCGCTCATTCAGGGAATTGATCCTTCCCTGCTTGTATCGTGCCGATGGCACGATTGCTCTAGGGCTCTTATTTTGTTGTTGGGTACATGGGTACTGTGCGGGGGTGGGGAACGAGACCCCCCCCGCTCAGTTCCCACAGATGGCTCTTCCCCTTGGGGGGGGGAGGTTATCGGCGTTCTTCTCCTCGCCCGATCCGTCGAGCGCGGGGGAGGGCGCTCGGTGCCCGATGTACAATTGTATTAGGGGTCTTCCACTCGTTCGGGAGGGATCAAACCCCCGCACGAGGGGATTTCCCCCCATTAATCGCTACTACTATTATTTCCGCAGGTGCTACTGCCACGAGGGTGGACCTTGGTGAGGTATGGGGCGTCCTTCCAATTGCAGAGCGTGCTGGTGTCCAGGGGCTGCGGTTCTATGTCTGGGCCTACTGCGGTCACCCATGGAGTGGTGACCACGCAACCAGGTGACGACGTCCCTCCTCACCTGGTGTACTCGCCTCACGTGGTAACAGTCTTGCCTACAGCCGCTGTGAAGTGCCGTTCGCCGTACCGAGAGGGAGGGGGCGTGCCGCCGCCGCTCGTGGTTGCCGCGCTGCAGCGACCACACTTCCGCTGCCCTAGAACTCGCCCTGGACCCGCCTGCCGCCGGTACCAGGATGTTGCTGGCTGCTGCTCCACTTCCTGTGTTTCCGGTGCTGCCTGCGCCGTACCTGCCCGATTCTGGGCTGACTGTCCATGCAGTTGCTGCGCTGGCTGTCCCTGCCGTTGCTGCGCTGGCTGTTCCTGCCGTTGCTGCGCTGGCTGTCCCTACCGATGATGTGCTGGCCGTGCCTGCTGTTCCTGAGTATGCCCCATACCTGCTGATGTCGTCCCTGTTCGTGGTGGTACTACCCCAGACTTTGGTCTGGGTTCTGTACAGGTGCGTCCGGGCCCTGTGGCTTCGGCTACAGCAGACCCCGGCTCCGCCCTGGATAGCAGATCTTACGTCTGTCCTGAGAAAGCTGCACCGAAGAAGAAGAGGTCGCCTCCTCCCTCCTAAGAAAGCTTCCTCGGGAGCTTCTCGGGACCCGTCTCACCTCGGTGGGACGGAAGGGTTCCTTCCGCTGGTCCTCCTGCTCCTTCGGGAGAGCGGGGCCCGTCTCTTCTTCCGCAAGGAAGAAGACTACGGGGACCAGAGGGGGTACCGGCTAACACCGGTACTTCCTCGCCTGGTGTCAGTGGTTCTGCCACTGCATCAGGGTCCGTCTCGGCCTCTCGTTCGCGGGGAGGTACCGAGTGTACGGTCGCCTACCAGCGACCGTGCAGCCAGGAACCAGACCTCTGAGTCCGCTCAGCGTCAGGTTCACGGCACGGGGGCGGAAGACTGGTGACAGCCGCTCATGCGACTCTCACCAGACCAGCTCTCACTCTCGCGGTGAACAGCTTGGCTACCCGGGGACGTGACGGTCCACGACCGACCACGGGCTGAGGCTGGAAGAGGCCCTCCTCCCGTTCGCCGGTGCCAGCCACGGCTGGAACCAGCGACGTGACGTGCCGTGAGGACAAGCACCGGTCTCACTGCGACAGTGGAGCCTGCAGGTCGCCTGACCGTCGCTCTCACAGAGAGCGATCGGGAACGGCAACCAGCACCAGCTCTTCTGGACACTCGAGATCGGGGCCGCTGTGCTCAGTCCAGCCGGTTCTCCACAGCGAGACGGTTCGACCAGGCCTGCAGCTCGATCGTCACGCGGGTTGACGATCGCCTGCAGCCCTCCAAGCCTGCTGGTTCTGCCAGCGAGCGACGAGGGAGCGTCAGGTCTGCCTCTCCCGTACCTTCAACCTCCTCGGGTTACACCGGGAGGAGCGAGGTATTGAGGAGTGATCGTGAGGGGTGCGCCCCTCATGATCCCAACCACGACGCCCTACGTGCCAGGCACGGTTCTTGGACGGCCAGGACGTATGCGCAAGTGGATGGGGAAGACCGAGAGGGCTGTCGCTGTTCCCCCTTCTTAGGAGGAAGGTTCTCGGAATATGCTCTTGTTCGAAGGGCTTAACGGTCCCACTCTGCAAGATGCTGTGGCTTCCGAGATCCAGAGGAACTTTGCCGAGGTTACGGCGCTGATTCGTCAGCACAATGACCTCGGGGAAGGATCGCCGCTCCCACCAGCAGAGCCACGTCTTGGCTCGAGTCGTTTGGGGCCCGAGAGGGAATCCAAATCGACGGTGGGTCTGCCGCGATCGGAGCTTGCCGACTGGGTTGAGCCAGGTAGTCTCTCGTCTCCGACAAGAAGGCTCTCTCGGTTCTAGACGGTTCGAACAAGTCTCCTTCACTCCTCTACTGCGACAGAGGCGTTTCTACTGTCTCGGACATCGTATATATATCCCTTCGGTCCTCCTGAGGTTCGACCTCGACGAGGACTGGAATGAGTCGGAGCGGTATCGGCTCTCTCCTCAGGTCTCGATCAGCCCCAGCCAGACGACGTTCACAGTGGAAGGACGGCATTCCCCCTCACCTGCTGCCGGAAGTGGGGGGGTGCCTGGCCAGCCATTGGGACCCGGTCCATCAGCAGGCGTACGTTCCAGGGGCATCGAAGGAGTAGCATTGAGACAGGAGATCAAGACCATGCTGAGCAGAGAACTGTAGAAATCGGTACGGATCAGTCACCGGGCTTTACAGCCGACTCTTCCTGGTGGAAAAGTCTACGACAGGCTGGCGCCCAGTGATAGATCTCTCTCCCCGAACCGGTTGGTTCGCCAGACCCGGTTCACAATGGAGACGGCACGCTCAGTGCTCGACTATCAGGGAGAACGATTTCATGCTTTCAGTGGACTTGAAGGATGCGTATCTACAAATACCCATTCATCAGTCCTTCGGAAAGTACTCCGCTGCATCCTCGACGGGACTGTGTACCAGCTCAGGCCACGTTGCTTCGGTCTCAACAACCACAGGTGTTCACGCAAGTGTTCACTCTGGTGTCTGCTTGGGGCCATTCGCACGGGATATGTCTGATGGGGTATCTCGACGATTGGTTAGTCCTGGCGAGCTACCGCTCGCAGTTGCTACAGGACAGGGATCGACTGCTCGAGTTCTGTCGCGATCTGGGGATCGTTCTGAACTTCGAAAAGTCCGATCTCGAGCACAAGCAGAGCATGAAGTACCTGGGTATGCTGATCGACAAGGTAGCAGATTCAGGGAGGCAGCCAACCAGTTCCTGGTCTCGGCAGGAACAGTAGCTCAGCAATGGCAAGTCGTGATCGGACACCTGTCGTCACTCGGGAAGCCAGTCCCTAACGGGCGTCTTCACCTGCGGTCTCTTCAGGGAGACCAAAGGAGAGTTGGTCACAGGCGACGGATCCCCCAAGCCTTCCATGGCACTGACACAGGAGGTGAGGCAGGACCTAGCCAGGTGACTGGACGACAGGAACCCCTTAAGAGGAGTGCCTCCGCGCAACTCTCCCCCACCCCCCGGACATGCAGCTTGCTCTCAGACGCATCGACCGAGGGATGGGGCGCACACACTGGAAGAGTTGCGGACTTCAAGGAGTGTGGTACGAGAACGACAAGCACCACATCAATGTACTGGAACTAAAGGCAGCGTTCCTTGCTCTCCAAGAGTTCCAGGACCGCTTGATGGGACACTCAGTGGTGTTGATGTACGACAAACACCACGGTTGTGGCTTACGTCAACAAACAGGGGGGGCCTAGTGTCTCTCCCGTTGTATCAGTTGACTCGGCAGGTGACGAGTGGGCGCCGAGGCACACTCAATAGAGCTGTCGGCACGCTACATTCCAAGGAAGGAATGTAGTAGCAGAACACGCTCAGCCGTCGGGATCAGGTGATAAGGACCGAATGGTCTCTACACCAGGACGTGGCGGAAAGGCTCTTCGACCTGTGGGGGCGACCAGTCGAGGATCTGTTCGCCCATCCGGCACATCAGGAAGCTCCAGGTGTTCTTCTCGGCCGTGCCGGATCCATGGGCAGCTGCAGAGACGCTCTTAACAACACCCGTGGGACAACCTCTTCGCCTATGCCTTTCCCCCGTTCAGCCTGATTCGCAAGGTGATCAGTCGAGCACTGGTCATCCCGAATCTCAGGATGATCCTGATGGCTTCCAAATGGCCACAGGCCATTTGGTATCCGGACCTGCTGGCTCTTCTCGCAAGAGAACCGAGAGAGATTCCCCATTGGCACAACCTTCTCGGCCAGCCACACGTCGAGCGGTACCACCGAGCAGTCCAGTCCCTACGTCTTCACGGCTGGCTGTTATCCACCTTCTCTTGCGAACGAGAAGCTTTTTTCGTAGCGCAGCAACAGAGATGGCTGAAACGTCCGTCAGTCCTCTGCAGCTGTGTACCAGGGAAGTCGGCCCGTCTTCGGTGGTTGGTGTCGTAGACGGGGCCTATCTCTTCTCAGAGCCACTCTTCAGCAGGTAGCGGATTTCCTCGTTTTTTTCTTCGCCGAGGAAGCTCCTCTAAGTTCCCACAGTCAAAGGATACAGAGCCGCCTTGTCGCTCCTCCTGAAACTGACGGGATTGGACATCTCGAACTCGTTCGAGATCTCCTTGCTTAGTAGCAGCTTCCAAAGGTCTTGCCAACCCAGGAACTCGAATGACCCTCGTCTTGCTGGACCTGGCATCGGCGAAGAGAGTACGGGAGCGTCATGCAGATAATGATGTGGATGAGATGCTGCTTTGTCCTGGGAGGACGCTACGGCGCTATCTGAAGAGAACTCGACACCTCGGGCCTGAGTGTCGACGCCTCTTCGTTAGCAACGGGGTCAACAAGAAAGAAGTATCAAGAACACTCTTTCGTCCTGGCTGCGTGAGGTCTTCAGGAGGGCGTATGAGGCTGATGGTAGTGACGACATCCGTACGTCCCGTCCGAGAACTCACGAAGTTAGAAGTATTGGCCCCTCGTTGGCGTTTCGTAAGAACTTCTCCGTGGCGCAGGTATGGAAGGCAGGGGTCTGGTACAACCAGACCACCGGCAACTTCCTTATACCTCTTGGATATTGCCCATAGGTCCTTGGATCGGTTTCCTTAGGACCCGTGGTGGCTGCTCAACACGTCGTCTAGCTAACCCAGCCAACCCTAGCAGGCTGAACAGCATCGAGTCCTGGTGTGACTGTATGAATAGATAGTGATGAGAAAGTGACTGGCTTCTCTTTCTATCTTTTTCTTCCCCTCTACCTGTGGGTAGAGGATACGGTCATCACCCTGCTGGATAAGGACGAGATGCGGTGAGCTATATGACAGAGCCCCCCCATCCTATCCCTTTCACGAGGGATGGGAGCAGAATATCCACCACTTCCTTCAACAGGGGGGGGAAGTGGATGCCTACAAGAGTCAAAAACCATGACTTTAACTTTGCTCCTGTACAGGAACAAGTTCTTACATTGCTGGTACGAAGAGATACGCTTGCCTCCTCTCTTAGTACTCGTCCAGAGGTCTGACCATTGATCCTGCGGTGCACACCCGATCAATCGGACAGAGGCTTGGATCCCTCCCTCGCTCTTACGACCAGGGAGCGGCTTCCAAGGTTGGGCAAGAACACCAGTCTGTTCACAAAAGACTCAGATTCCACCCACCAAGAAGTGAGTCTTCCTATTGTAAAAGGACCGAAGGTTTGTATACCGTGTCGGAACAACATGACAATTTGTCTAAAATTGCATTTTCCTAACTATACAAACCTGAGGTCCTTTTACACATAGCCCCACCTCATGCCACCCCTCACTCTGCAGTTTTTGCTTGGGCCAAAAGCAAAAGTGATTGTTTACCTCCCAGTCGCTGCAGCGCGCGCGCCTGTCGGACAAGCAGTTAACTACCGAACCCCTTGTTCGAAAGCTTACGACCTATCCAGCTGCCGCTAGTACCTTCCTATTGTAAAAGGACCTCAGGTTTGGTATAGTTAGGAAAAATGCAATTTTAGACAAATTGTCATATTCTAGTAATAGTCAAGCATTTACCTTCATTTTGCAATAAATTGGAAGTCTCTAGCACAATATTTCGATTTATTATGAATTTATGAAAAAAAATTAACATTTTCTTTACGTCCGCGCGGTAAACTCTTCCGAAAAATCATACGTGCGATTGTGGTAATGTTTGCACCATTTTAAATTAGCCGTTACATAAAGTTTTATATATGAAAATGTGTGCAATTTCATGTAGAATACAACAAAAATAGTTGAAGGTTGTAGCTTTTCTCATTTGTTCCAATACGTAATACAAACCCTCGGTCCTTTAACAATAGGAAGGTAACTAGCGCAGCTGGGACGGTCGTAAGCTTCGAACAAGGGGAGAACGGTAGTTAACTGCTCTGTCCGATCGTGCGCGCGCCGCTACGCGAGAGTGAAGAATTACTTTGCTTTCGGGCCGCGGGTGTGAAGGACGTGTTCGTCATCGCTCTCTGCCCGCTTCATCGTCGTATGCTTTGTTTTATATTGTGTTTTCTATAATGTTTTGGTTTTGACTTTGAAAATGAAACTGTAAGTACACTGTTTTCATTTTCATTACTAATTATGAATCAACATGGAGCTATCGCCGTAGAGACGGCGATTTCCGCTCTTTTCATGAATTGAACCCTTGAATTATGTCTCGGTGCCGAGGGCGTTAACCAAATCGCGCCGAGTCATGTATTTTGGGCGAAAGTTGTGTAATTGAAAGATGTAAGTACTCTTTTTCATTATATTTTTTGCCCTCTGCGTTCGTTGAGAGAGCTTGATTGCGCTCGGCAAGAGCCTCTTATTTTGTATGAATAGAATGCAATGAAAGTGGATTCGCAATGCAGTTTTCTTTTCATTTTCATTTATTAATTGCATCAAATTTAATTTTTGGATCAATTTTCCGCTCTTACCCGGAATTAATCCTTACGATTTATTGCTGTGAAAGTGAAAATAGCAAGTGCAGTATTGTTCATTTCATATATTTATGATAGCATCATATTATTATGGATCAAGTTTCCGCTCTTACCGGATTGATTTTTCCCTCTTTAAGTTCTATGAAGTGAATCGAACAAGTGCAGTATTCTGTTTCATTTTCATATTACTTTTCACTGCTGTGCGGGGGTAGGGGAAGCGAAGGTCTGCCAGGAAGTCGTCGGAAAGCTCTCCCGCGACTCCCTTGGTATCCGATTCTTCGTCTTCTTTCCTGCCCCCCCGCTCAGCTTCCTCATTTTTGTTTTTGGGGTCTTCCTTCCGTTCGGGTGGGGCATGTCTCCCCCCCCGTGCGTGAGGGGACAACCCCTCTTACTAATCTGTCTGTGCTTACCGCAGGTGCTACAGCCGTGGGAGACGACCCTTGGCAGGTATGGACCACTGCGGCTGCAGGGCGTGCCTAGCATCCACGATCTGCTGCAGAGTCTAGCGAGGTCTGGGGCGGTGACCTTGGAGTGGTCTCCACTTACAACCTTCACGGCCGATTATGCTACACTCCCCATGCTGTGTCGGTGACGCCGTCTGCCGCTTCTAGGGCCGGTCGCCGCCGTACCGAGAGGGGTATGCCGCCGCCCCAGCCTGTGTTTTCTTCGTGTTGCCTGCCCCAGACTTTTCCCGCTGTTCCAGCAGCTCGCCCCCTGGACCGGCCGCCAGTACCACGCTGGCTGCCGATGATTCTACGAGGCGATGGCTGGGCCTGCCGTACCTGTCGCTGATGTGGTTCCCGCTACTCCGGCTTGGCTGTCCTTCTGTGGTTTACCGCTGCCGCTGTTCCTGCCGCTCCTGAGCTGGTTGCTGTTCCTGTCGCTCCTGGTTCCTGCGCCTGTCCATGCTGGGTCCTGCCCATGGTGTGTCTTCCCCAGTCCCAGGTCCTTCCGGACAGGTGCAGTCGGGCCGTGTTGCTTCGGCAATAGGCCCGACTCCGGCTTGGATGGAGGACTGACGGACGTCCTGCGTGAGCTGACGAAGAAGAGGAAGGCGTCATCTTCGTCTTCGTCTGTTGCTGCCTCTCTTCCCCTTCGACTTCTAAGGCCCATAAGCCGAAGAAGAAGAAGGCTGCCCCCCTCCCCCCCTAAGAAAAGTCTCCTTCGGGAACTTCTAA
The DNA here is from genome assembly GCF_015104395.2 of Macrobrachium nipponense. NCBI lineage: Eukaryota > Metazoa > Arthropoda > Malacostraca > Decapoda > Palaemonidae > Macrobrachium > Macrobrachium nipponense. The sequence goes on from NC_087202.1 coordinate 13,520,627, forward strand.
GGGCCCGTCCCACCTCGGTGGGACGGGGGGTCCTTCTGCTGGTCCTCCTGCTCCTTCGGAAGGGGGCGGGGGCCCAGTCTCCCCTTCCGTAGGAAGAGATAGCCGGGGAGGGGCCAGAAGGAGTATCGGTTTAGCTCGGTACTTCCTCGCCTGGTTGCTAGCGGCGATGCCGCTACGCCAGGTTTCCGGCTCGGTCTCTCGTTCGCGGGAGATCCCGAGTGTACGCTCTCCCTGGGAGACCGTGCAGCCAAAGTTTAAATCGGCGCCAGATTGTTTTCGCTCGCGCCAGACCACGGCACGGAGCAGAAGGCGGCGAGAAAACCGCTCAGGGTGACTCTCGCCAGGCCCAGCGGCCGCTCTCGCAGCGACCAGCTGGGTAACCCGGGTTTTGTTATTCCCCCTAAGAAGACTCCTTCGGGAACTTCGAAGGGCTCGTCACATTCCGGTTGTGACGGGGGGGTCTTCTGCTTGGTCCTCCTGTTCCTTCGGGAACGGGGCCCCGTCTCCCCTTCTGAGAAGAAGAAACGGGGACGGGGACCAAGGGTGTGCCTGGCTACCGCTGGTACACCCTCGCCTGGTCTTGGCAAGCTCTGCTGCTAAGCCAGTAACAGCTCGGTTTCTCGTCCGCGAGAAGTTCCGAGTGTATACGATCTCCTTCGGGTGACCGTGCAGCCAAAGTTAAGACGCCTGAGTTCGTTCAGCGTCATGACCGAGGCACGGAGCAGAAGACTGTCGAGAGCCGCTCAGGTTGACTCTCGCCAGGCCAGCGGCCGCTCTCGCAGAGACCAGCCGGTACCTCGGGTGGACGTGACGGTCTCTGACGGGTTGGCCACGGGCCCTGAAGGCTGGGAAAAAAAAGAGTCCCCCAGGTAACAAAACCCCCTCGAACCGACGGTACCAGCCTCGGCTGGTACCAGCGGTTTGACGTGCCGCGGAGGACGCTCACCGGGTCTCACGGCGAAAGCGAGCTCTGCAGGTCACCTGACCGCCGCTCCCACAGGGGGACCGGGCGGATACGGTGACCAGCAGCAGCTCGTCTGACGCACGGGACCGGGGTCGACGTGCTCAGTCGAGCCGCTCGCCACAGGTGAGCGGCACGGGCCAGGCCTGCAGATCGATCCCCACCGCGGGTTGGGTTGGTGATCGGCTTGCAGCCCCCCACGTACGCTGGTCCTGCCAGCGAAGGGGCGGGGGGGAGCGTTTCAGGTCTGTCTCTCCACTACCTCAACTTTCCTCGGGCCTACACCGGGCAAGAGCGAGGTAGACTAGAGTGATGTGAGCAGGTGCACCGCTCACGATCCCGTCACGACGCCGCACGTGCCACGTATGGTCTTAGGACCAAACCAGGACGTACGCGCAAGTGATTGGACGGCGACCGTCAGGGGGGAGAGGGGGGTGGGAGCGTCAGTTCTGTCTCTCCGATACTTCAACTTCCTCGGCATACGCCAGGAAGAGCGGGTATTATAGGAGTGATCGTGAGAGATGCGCCGCTCACGATCCGTCACGACGCCGCAAGTGCCAGGTTGGTGCTTAGGACCAACCAGGACGTACGCGCAAGTGATTTGGAGGCAACCGTCAGGGATCTGTTGCTGGTTCCTTCTTCTGAAGGAGGAGGGTCCTGGGAGCTGCGCTTGTTGGAGGGACTGGACGGTCCTACTCCTCAAGACCGCTGTAACTTCCGAGATTCAGAGTAACTTTACCCCAGGTGGTATTGCACTGATTCGTCAGCACAACAACCGGGGGGGAAGGATCGGCCGCTCCCACAGCAGGAGCCCATGTCTCGCGCGAGTCGTTTTGGGGCCCCGAGAGGGAACCCAAACCGACGGTGGGTATGCCGGCGATTGGAGCTTGCCGATTCTGTCTTGAACAGTCTCTCTCGTCTCCGACAAAGAAGGCTCTCTTCAGTTCTGGCCGGTCGATCAAGCTACTTCACCTCTACTGCGACAGCGGCGTTTCTACGTGTCTTCGGACACCGTATTTAAATACGCCTTCGGTCTCCTGAGAGGTTTCGCCTCGACGAGGACTGGAATGAGTCGGGGACGGTACTCGGCTCTCTCCTGTCAGGTGTCGATCAGCCCCACCCCCCAGACGACGTTCACAGTGGCGGCAGACCCTTACCTACAGTGAGAGTTCGTAAAAAACGAATCCTCGGGAAAAACGTGTTTTCTCCTGACGATACGTTTTTTCCCAGACTCTGAGAGGCCATCGCCGCAAGGCGATGGCTGCTCCTACTCTTCTCCAACTGCTAGTTCCACTGGGAAGGCGACGCGAGTATCCAATTCCTCCCCCCATTCCCTTCCCTCTCTCCTTACGGCTACGGAGGGGAAAGGGGAAGGATCCTACAGAGATTTTCTCGTAGGATCCCACGTTGGGGACTGCGCTACCAGGGGGGACCTTCGGGTCCTACCTGACGTAAGCCCCGGTAGTTTGAGGAGGATCCTGCCCCATTTCTCGATTTCTACGGGAATCGAGAGGGACCACCAGCCGATATCGTTTGAACGAATCGGTGGGGGTTTTCGCAGACTGCTTAGAATTCTACAGAATTTCTAGCGCATTCAGGTTAGAGTTTTTCTTACGATCTCCAAACACATAGGCGAGACCACGGTCCAAAGTGAGCGAGACGAAGAATCCCCCGATATGTTACACGATAATCGGGAACCTCGGCCTATGCTTCCGAATTCCGGGAATTTCTAGCATTAGGAAAGAAGATGCTGCTGAAAGAGACTATCTCACAGTAGGAGGCGGACCAACCTGGAATAGAGAAGAACGGACGGGAATATCCAGTTTGGCTGGAACTATCAGTCTTAGTATCTGTTCACCATTGAAGCTTTCCTTCGAGGAAGACTTCTCCTTCACTCTCTTTAATAGAGAACGAAGGTGGTTCGATCTCCAATCTTATTTTGTTTTCTTGAAGGAAAGAATTTAGGATGGAGAATCGTTTGTTCAGAATCCTACAAATATACTACGTATATTAAACCTTGCGACATGATTCTGCTAAGCAGTTGAATGGTCCGAGGGGTAGGCGCATATCCTGGTTATCTACGGATTGCGACTTAGACGAAAAGTATTCTAATTGAACTGCAACCCGGGTTGCCTGCAACCTCCCAGGAGTTTCCAGTTTCAATTTTATATACTTATGGTGTTGTCACAACAAACCCATTTAAGCTTTTATATTTACCGAAATTCGTTTTTCGCTTTAAAATATAATTGCTCGAGCATATCTTTTTTTATGCTCGGTGGGTTCTAGCCGAACGCATTCTTTCGTGGAAAGGATTACTTGGCAACTCAGGATGACGAGTCAGCGACAGCTACTGCGTATTGAATTGCCAGAGGCATTTCAGTATCAGCTGCCGCTTTGAGATAGACGGTTGTTTAGTCATTTCTACCTGCTTTGATTGATAACAATATCTCTGCCCAACAATCACGACTTAAGTCTCTGATTAACGGGGATTCTCGCATACATGAATGACCATCTACTGCTGTGAAACGCTAGTATCATCGTCTTCGGTATTGCGAGAATTTTAAACAGAGATATCTATTCGACTCTCTCTTTCTGTTTACCGCACGGTAACAGAATTCTGTAATAGTCTCTTGCTGCATCGTATCCCGATAATGCGAATGATTTTTTGCGGAATCTGAGTTTGTCCTCAAAATATCTATTGTATTCGGAGGTGTACAATTGTTCATTGTTCACCCCGGATTAGCAGATGTATTGAAAGACATCGCCTACTCCCCACACAGCCAGCTCTACTTCCAAACGTTCAGCCCATGAGAAGCAGTTCTTCAAGCGGCTCTCCCCGTGGGTTTCATTACTGAAGAACGCCCCGCTTTCATTGCACAACGGACAGCAATGAAATGGCGGTTAGCGTTTCAGTCATTTGTAAGCCACAGGTTTAGAATCTTGGATTCCTTCTCTCGATTTCAGCTGGAAGACGTAGGTTGCATTCATGCCTACCTTCGTCTTCAAACGTTCACATATGTTGTTTCTCCTTAAGCTGAGATTCCAACTTCTATGAGATTTTCTTGCCATCAGGACCTCGGTCTTTTGAAGGCAAATTGACTTTCGCCCTTTGAGCTTATGCATTAGAGAATCATCGCCGCGCCGTCCGGCATCGGTGACTAACAAATATTTTATTTTGTTGGTCTCTCAGCCCATAACTCTTTAAAGGGCGAAGGTCACGTGACTTACCCGATGCTTGGACAACTTGCCCTACTGATTCCGAAACCAGTCAGTCGGCAGCTGTCAGAGCGCCCGAGTCAGTTACGAACTATGCGTGGGGACTTAGTTCGGTTGTTCCAGAGCAATCATTACTTCGTCCCTTAATAGCTTGTCAGTATGAGTACTGTACATAACCAAAGTCGAGAAAGAGGGATAGGTCATACGACTATTCCCTTCTTTTCGTCTTAGGTAACTGCATGACTTCTCTTGAGAAGTCAAGCACAAAGGGATGGGATTTTGTGAGCTCGATTTCGTACCGATCTTCGTAGCGAAGACTCAGAACCCTTCAGTAACTGACGATTGGTTCGAGTCCTTCACAATACCTCCCTAATGGACTTCACCGCCCCTCCGATACGAAGCTATGCTGCTTTGTCCCTGTGAAGGTGCGACGGAGCTGTCTGAAGAAAACTCGACACCCAGGATGAGTGTGGACGCCTCTTCATCATTTCTCTCGCGTTCCGCAAGAACTTCTCCGTGGCGCAGGTAATGAAGGCAGGCGCCTGGTCCAAACCGGACCGCATGCACTCCTTCTACCTTCAGGATATTGCCCACAGTTCCTTGGATCTTTTTCCTTGGGAACCGTGGTGGTTGCTCAACACGTTGTGTAGTTAAACCCAGTCCCTCGCAGGCTGAACAGCATCGAGTTCCTCTGTGACCGTAAGAAATGGATGAGGAATGAGAGTGTGACTGGCTCCTCTTCCCATCTTTTTCTTTTTCTTTCCCTACCTTTGGGTAGAGGGACACGGTCGTCACCCTGCTGGGTAAGGACGAGATGCAGGTGAGCTACTCAATAGAGCACCATCCTATCCCTTTCAGTAGGGATAGGTAGTAAATATCCACCACTTCCTCAACAAGGGGGAGGAAGTTTGGATGCCAATTGAGACAAACCCCATCATTTTATGATTGTCTCTTGCAAAACAGGAACAAGTTCTTGCTTGCTGCGTACGAAGAGATACGCTGCCCTCTCTCTTAGTACTGGCCCAGAGGTCTGACCATTGATCTGCGGTGCACACCCCGATCAATCGGACAGAGGCTTGGATCCCTCCCTTGCTCTTACGACCAGGGAGGCACTCCAGGGTTGGACGAACACCAGTCTAGTTCACCAAAAAAGACTCAGATTCCTCCCACCAAGAAGTGAGTCTTCCTATTGTTAAAGGACCGAGGGTTTGTATTACGTATCGGAACAAATGACAATTTGTCGAAAATTGCATTTTCCTAACTATACAAACCTGAGGTCCTTTACATATAGTCCCACCTTCATGCCAACCCCTCACTCTGCAAACTTTTTGCATGGGCCTAAAGCAAAAGTGATTCTTCACCTCTCGGGCGCGCGGGAGCGCGCACGATCGGACAAGCAGTTAACTACCGTTCTCCCCTTGTTCGAAGCTTACGACCGTCCCAGCTGCCGCTAGTTACCTTCCTATTGTAAAGGACCTCAGGTTTGTATAGTTAGGGAAAAATGCAAATTTTCGACAAATTGTCATTTTTGAAATATTTGCATATAAATCTTGATAAATAGAAAAAACCACGTTCGGTCAACTTTGACTCTACCGAAATGGTCGAAAAAAAAAAAACGCAATTGTAAGCTAAAACTCTTACAGTGTAGTAATATTCAGCATTTATCTTCATCTTGAAACAAATTCGAAGTCTCTAGCAAAATATTTAGATTTATGGTGAATTTAAAAAAAAATCTTTCCTTCCCTCCGCTCGCGGATTGTCCGAAAGCCACAAATCTCCGGAAATGCGACGTACCATTCTCGGAATATTTGCTCCGTTTCATATTAGGCATTTCATAGAGTCTTATATATGAAAATGTGCGCAATTCCATGAGAATAAAACGAAAAATATTTGAAGGCTGTAGCTTTTTCTTATTTCCGAAAATAATTGCATATAAAAAATATATATATAAAAAAAAATTCGACATTCGGTCAACTTTAACTCGTCAGATATGGTCAAAAACTGCAATTGTAAGCTAATACTCTTACAATATAGTAATATTCAATCATTTGTCTTCATTTTGAAAGAAATGGGAAGTCTCTAGGACAATATTTAGATTTATGGTGAATTTTTGAAAAAAATATTTGTTTACGTCCGCGCGTTACGAATTAATGCATTATTTTGTGATTATATTTTCTCTGTTTTACTTTTATCATTTTACAATGTGTTATATACCAAATTGATCGCAATTTAGTGTAAATTACAACAAAATAAAAAGTAAACTTGTTACCTTTAACCGTTTTGCGCTCAGCGCGATTTGAATAACAATTATATATGAAATTTTCGTTTTTGTGGTATCATATATCGCATTATTTATATATGATAATGATACTTTTTTCATTTCTGATGGTTGCATACTAAACTTCAGCCAGTGAAAAAAAAGGAGAAACCAAAAAATGAAACTCTTAATCTTGAAAACTAAGTTGCGCTGATGATTTTTTGAAAAAAAAAATATTTCCGCTTCCGCGCTCACTCTGAAACACCTCCGGCACACAGGAGACAATTTTTTTTTTTACCGCTTCTGCGTAAGAGGGTTAATGCATTTTCAAGATAAAGTAGTGCTGAACAAAATTTTATTAACTTTTTTGTTTTTTGTTTTCTTACTTAATCTGCCTGTATAGGGATGAGTATGCCGTATAAACCGATGGCATTTCTGAATGTGTTGATGTGAGTTAGCAGAGGACCTTGTTTTCTTATCACTTAAAATAGTTGTTTTTCTGGCTTTCTTTATTTTTATGTCAAAATATAAATCCCACACAGAAGTGGGAATCTCTTTATTTTATGACAAAATTATAAATCCTATACAGAGGTGGGGATCTCACAGAACACATATGCTTCATACACTAAATTTTTTAGTAAACTTACTAAAGAAATATTTTCCCTTGTCAGAGCAGCCAGAAGCATGTAGTAGGTGAAACAGTAAAAACTAATGTGTTGTCTTAGTATTCTGTCAGATGCTGCCTCAGAATCTCCATATATTTCAGTATCATTCTTCCTCTTTATATGGAACTTTTTTCCAAGTACAGTAATTGCCCCATTTGTAAAGAAACCTTTTTACTGATTCTCCAGCAGATTTTTGAAAATGCCTTTTATTTACCTCTCAAGCACATTGTAGGTAAGAACTGTAGTAGTGTTCCTCCATGAATTCCTGGAACCACATTATAATTTTATGTTACTATTAACCCTTAAACGCCGAATGGACGTATTAAACGTCGAGTCAAAAATGTCTCCCGTTATACCGAATGGACGTACCATACGTCGACTCAAAAAAAAAGTTTTTTTTTAAATTCGCGGAAAAATACTTATAGGCCTACCAGCCAAAAAACTTTTGAATCACACGCCTTGGGGGATGCTGGGAGTTCACGGATCAAGGCGTTGTTTTGTTTACAATCGTTACGCAGGCACGCAAGCGCGAATTTCTTTCTTATCGCACTAAAAAGTATCAGTGACACATCTCAAAAATTATTTCGTCACTTTGACATAATTTTTGCACCATTTTAAATTATCCTTTACATGAAGTATTATATATGAAAATGTGCGCAATTTCATTTAGAATACAACAAAAAAATACTCATGATTGTAGCTTTTATCAGTTTTGAAATATTTTCATATAAATAACGATAAGTGCCAAAATTTCAACCTTCGGTCAATTTTGACTCTACCGAAATGGTCGAAAAACGCAATTATAAGCAAAAAACTCTTATATTCTAGTAATATTCAATCATTGCCTTCATTTTGCAACAAATTGGACGTCTCTAGCACAATATTTCGATTTATGGTGAATTTATGAAAAAACTTTTTCCTTACGTTCCGCGCGGTTAACTCTTCCGATAAATTTTTTTTGTGCGATTGTCCTAATGTTTGCACCATTTTAAATTTGCCGTTACATAAAGTTTATATATGGAAATGTGCGCAATTTCATGCACAATACAAATAAAAACAACCCATGGTTGTAACTTTTATCAGTTTTGAAATATTTTCATATAAATAACGATAAGTGCAAAAATTTCAACCTTCGGTCAACTTGACTCTACCGAAATGGTCGAAAAACGCAAATTTGTAAGCTAAAAACACTTATATTCTAGTAATATTCAATCATTTACCTTCATTTTGCAACGAATTGGAAGTCTCTATCACAATATTTCGATTTATATGGTGAATTTATGAAAGAAAAAAACATTTTCCTTATGTCCACGCGGTAACTCTACCGAAAAAAATCTGAAATTTTTCTTGCGATTGTCGAAATGTTTGCACCATTTAAAATTAGCTGTCACATAAAGTTTTATATATGAAAATGTGAGCAATTTTATTTAGAATAAAACAAAAAATGATTGAAGGTTGTAGCTTTTCTCTTTTTTGAAATATTTGTATATAAATCACGATAAATAAAAAAAAAACCACATTCGGTCAACTTTGACTCTACCGAAATAGTCAAAAAACGCAATTGTAAGCTAAAACTCTTACAATCTAGTAATATACAGTCATTTATGTTCATTTTGAAACAAAATCGAAGTGTCTAGCACAATATTTAGATTTATGGTAAATTTTAAAAAAACTTTCTATCCCTCCGCGCGCCGATTCGCGGCCGCAAATCTCCGAAATGTGTATGTCGCATTCTCCTAATATTTGCTCCTTTTCATATTAGGCGTTTTATAGTTTTGTATATGAAAATGTGTGCAAATTCATGAAGAATACAAACAAAAATATTTAAAGGTTGTAGCTTTTCTCATTTTTGCAATATTTGCATATAAAAAAAATATACATATAAAAATTTTGACATTCGGTCAAGTTTAACTCATCCGAAATGGTCGAAAACTGCAATTCTAAGCTGAAACTCCTACGGTATCGTAATATTCAATCATTTGTCTTTATTTTGAAACAAATTGGAAGTCTCTGGAACAATATTTAGATTTATGGTGAATTTTTGAAAAAAACATTTTTTTACGTCCGCGCGTTACGAATTCATGCATCATTTTGTGATAATATTTGTTCTGTGTTGCTTTGATTGTTTTACAATGTGTTATATATCAAAATGATCGAAATTTAGTGTACAATACAATGATAAAAAAAGTAACTCGTTACCCTTAACCGTTTTCCGCACAGCTTGATTTGAATACAATTATGTATGAATTTTTTTCTTGTCGCTACCATATATCGCATTATTTATATATGATAATTATATTTTTTTTATTTCTGATCATTGCATACTAAACTTCAGGCAATGACAAAAAAAGGAGCCAAAAATGAACTCTTAATCTTGAAAACTAAGCGCACTGTGATTTTTTGAAAAAATTATTTTTTCCGCTTCCGCGCTCACTCCAAACCCGCCTCGGCATACGGGAGCGGTTTTGGTTTTTAGGGCTACGGCGTAAGAGGGTTAATAGAAACTAGTTTACTTAGCACATTTCTGGACTTTGGTAGAATTTGACCAAAGACGTTAAAGAAGTTTTTCTGCTAGGTAGAAGAGAACAAAAGACACCAATGAAATGTAAAAGCAGAAAGTTTGGGTCATAGCAAGGCACAGTGCTTCATGCAAAATAGTGAGGGGACTCCATTATCATCTTTCATGTGATTGTTTGTTTTAATAGTCAAGAACAAGATGCCACTAAGCTTTACTAGTACAGTGAGGACTTTTCATGATGTAATACAAGTATGTATACAGCATAGATTTAAAACAGTTTACAGGTATGTATACTTAATTTTGATCGGTTTATCTTTGGCTATTTAATAGTTTGGAACTGGTTCATATTACTAAGAGGCTATTTGGCAATGATAAAAGATATACGTTTGGAGTCCTGATTGATGAATTCAGCCTTATATCTTTTTACACAATTTTACATTGCCATATACAAAAGCCAACAACTACTATTCAAAAGACCTCCTTCTCTCCATACTAACTACCACATGTCTGTTGGTCTTAAGAGAAATACAGTGAGTGCTTTTGGCTGGTGAGGTTGGGTTTCCCCCAGTTTTTAGTAAAAATATAATGGCAATAGTAAAAGTATGTAATAAAGTTATGTATGTACTATGAAAGTACATGTTAAGGACTGTTTTTGTATTATGTTCTCTTTTACTAAATGAAACAAATCCTTGCAGACTTAAGTTTGTTTACTATTTTTTTTTATGTATTACAGTATGCTCTCCATGTTTATAACAACTTAGTGTCTGTCGGGAAAAAATATGATCTGCGGCATGCTGGCTACTATGCAATGCGATCTCTCAGGATAGAAAAGTTCTATGCATTTTGGGGTCAGGATCTCGACTCGACAACTACCCCCCTTGAATGTGGTCGAGCATTTCGTGTGAAATTGAATGTAAGTATTACTGAATTTAAGATTTTTCAAATATATTGAAGATTTATACTAACATTTCTTATTTATCAAGTAGTCATTTCTTAGATAGTTTGGTAGATAGTATGTTCAGATTAACATAGACAGTTTTAAGTGTAACTACTTTGGAAGTGGGGCCTTTTTCCTGAAAAATTTCCCTCTTTTTACAGCTACTCAAGTCACCACATTACATACTTTCATTTTACGTAAAATTCACCCGTAGCTAAAAGAAAAAATGAAAGTGCTGTAGATTTTGAAAATGAATGTTTATTCCAAAATGCTTACTTAATCATTTAAGTATAAAGTGATTTTGTTTTATAGTAAATCCCGCATATTTGCGATCTCAAGATTAGCGGACTCACCTATTCGCAAATTTTTCTGTGGAATTTATCGGCAATTTGCAGACTTTGTCTGGAAATATTCACTAATTATCTTTGTTATTTTCATGAATAAATAAATTTTTTGATAAAAAATGATTCACTAATTTTCAAATATTAATATTAAGTTTAATATGATTAAATAATAACATTTATAAAAAATAATTCCTTCTCTCTCTCTTACTGAGGTGAGAGTTCTGCGTACATATGTTTACAGTAATATGTATTTGTTTTGTAAGATAAATAAATGTTTTACCTAATAATAATAAGTATTTGACTATTTAGCTAGCATTTCTGGTGCACATGTGCAGTCGATTATTTTCAGACTTCAGTATTTAGTTGCATGTAAATCGGATGCACGCACAGCTTGTTTTGTTTTGCCAGCTTTCGTTATAAACTCGTGAACAGGCAAGAAATCATACACAATTTTGCTGGAATTAGTCCTGAAATAAAATATGAAAATTAAATATCTTATCTGTATATCATGTAGGGCATCACTACCAGCAGCATTTCCTGTACATTTTTAGGCCTAATAATAATGTAATATTTAGTGGGCAACAAGCTAGCTAGGCTAACTTATACGTGATCATGAGCAAAGTAAATATGATAGGGAGGCTAAGGCCAGGCCTATGGCACCATCCAGCTGAGCTATTTTATTACTAGCTACTAGCCCAACATCAGAACTTAGGAATTAGCCACAGACTTATCGGACCTAATAAGCCGGAAAAAGATGAAAATTCATTGCCTATCGCGAGAACCATTTTTCTTGAACAGTAGTAAAAGTCAAAATGATGATGTCAGTGGCTTTAAATAGCGCAAAACACTTTGGATACATTTGTGATTACGTACGTCTCCTCGGCAGTAATTGACTGTGCATGTGCAACGGAAATACCGACTAAATAGTCATGTACGTAGCCTGCCGCGACACAGCAAAATATCCACTTCGTATTACACATCACAATATGCATCTTTGTATTTTAATAATTTTCATATTTGTTCCGACACGGCATACAAACCTTCGGTCCTTTTACAATAGGAGGAAGGTACTAGCATGGCAGCTGGATAGGTCGTAAGCTTTCGAACAAGGGGTTCGGTAGTTAACTGCTTGTCCGACAGGCGTCGCTTAGCGAAAGCGCGACTGGGAGGTAAACAAACCACTTTTGCTTTCGGCCTGCTGGCGTGTAGACGTGTATCGTCGCTCTCTGCCCGCTTCACGTCGTTGCTTTCGCATGGTTGTGTTTTTCTTTTTCTATTTATCTAGTGAAACTGAAATTGTAAGTACAATCATTTCATATTTATTTCCATTGAATTCAATTGCGAATTAAAGGATCTTGGTTTCTCCACGCCCTCCAATTACCCGAGTGCCGGGTCTGAAGGGCGTAAGTGCGGGAATTCATTTTTCCCCTGAAATGATCCTCGTATGGTGTATGCTCGGTGCTGAGGGCGGGAGCGCTCGCTCCGAGCTTATATTTTGGTTGGAAATGTGTAGATGAAAATCGTAAGTAAGTGCCCTTTTCATTTATATTTTTTTTTAACCTGTATGCTCGTTGCCGAGCGAATGCGCTCGGCACGAAAACTTATTCTGTATGGAAGTGGAATCGCAAGTACAGTATTCTTTTTAATTTTCATATATTTATTTTAATTGTAGCAATACTCATTTTGGATCAGTTTCCGATCTTACCCGGAAATTGATCCTTTCCCCTTTTTATTTGAATGAAGTGAAATCGCAAGTGCAGTTCTTTTTCATTTTCATATTTTATTGAGATTGCATTATTTACTTGGATCAATGTTTCCGCTATTCCCGGGAATTGATCCTTCCCCTTTTTATTTGTATGAAGTGAAATCGCAAGCGCAGTATTCCTTTTCATTTTATTTTCATATATATTTTGCATTGCAATTCAATTATTATGGATCAAGGTTTCCGTTCATAATCGGGAATGGATCCTTTTACCCTTGCGCTCGGTACCGAGGGCGCAAATGCGCTCGATCCGAGCCCTTATTCATTGTGAAGTGAATCGTAATGCAAGATTCTTTTTCATTTTATTCCTTTTATTATTGATTGCATCAATATTTATTTGGTTCAAGTTCCGCTCAGTCAGGGAATTGATCCTTATGCCCTTGCATTCGGGCCGAGGGCACGATGCTCTCGGGCTCTTATTATTATTGTTGGGTACATGGGTGCTGTGCGGGGGTGGGAAACGAGAATCCCCCCCCCCCCCCCCCTCAGCTCCCACAGATGGCCCTTCCCCTTCGGGGGGGGAGGTTATCTGCGTTCTTCTCCTCGCCCGATCCGTCGAGCGCGGGGAGGGCGCTCGGTGCCCGATGTACAATTGTATTCGGGGTCTTCCACTCGTTCGGTGTGGGGCTCAACCCCCCGCGCGAGGGGACTTCCCCCCACTAATCACTACTACTGTTATTTCCGCAGGTGCTATGCCACGAGGGTGGACCTTGGTGAGGTATGGGCGTCCTTCCATTTGCAGCGGGCGTGCTAGTGTCCAGGGGCTGCGGTTTCTATGTCTCGGCCTACTGCGGTCACCCATGGAGTGGTGACCACGCTCCAGGTGACAACGTCCCTCCTCACCTGGTGTACTCGCCTCACGTGGTAACAGTCTTGCCTACAGCCGCTGTGAAGTGCCGTTCGCCGTACCGAGAGGGGGGCGTGCCGCCGCCGCTCGTGGTTGCCGCGCTGCCGCGACCACACTTCCGCTGCCCTAGAGCTCGCCCCTGGACCTGCCGCCGTACCAGGATGTTGCTGGCTGCTGCTCCACTCCTGTGTTTCCTGCTGCCTGCCGTACCTGCGATTCTGGGCTGACTGTCCATGCAGTTGCTGCGCTGGCTGTCCCTGCCATTGCTGCGCTGGCTGTCCCTGCCGTTGCTGCGCTGGCTGTCCCTACCGATGCTGTGCTGGCTGTGCCTGCTGTTCCTGAGATGCCCATACCTGCTGACGTCGTCCCTGTTCGTGGTGGTACTACCCTAGACTATGGTCTGTCTGTACAGGTGCGTCCGGGCCCTGTGGCTTCGGCTACAGCAGCCCCGGCTCCGCCCTGGATGGCAGATCTTACGTCTGTCCTGAGGAAGATGACGAAGAAGAGGAGGAAGTGTCGTCGTCGTCGTCTTCATCTTCTCATCGTCGTCGGACTGCCGCCTCTTCCCCTTCGACTTCTAAGGCTTCACCAGCCGAGGCAAGAAGAAGGCATGCTCCTCCCTCCTAAGAAGTCTACCCTCGGGGGAGCTTCTCGGGACCCGTCTCACCTCGGTGGGACGGGGGAGGGTTCCTTCCGCTGGTCCTCCTGCTCCTTCTGGGAGCGGGCCCGTCTCTTCTTCCGCAAGGAAGAAGATACGGGGACCAGAGGGGTACCGGCTAACACCGGTACTTCCTCGCCTGGTGTCAGTGGTTCTGCCACTGCATCAGGGTCCGTCTCTGGCCTCTCGTCGCGGGAGGTACCGAGTGTACGGTCGCCTACCAGCGACCGTGCAGCCAGGAAACCAGACCTCTGAGCTCGCTCAGCGTCAGGTTCACGGCACGGTGCGGAAGGACTGGTGACAGCCGCTCACGCGACTCTCACCAGACCAGCTCTCGCTCTCGCGGCGACCAGCTGGCTACCCGGGACGTGACGGTCCACAGACCGGCACGGGCCTGCTAGGCTGGGAAGAGGTCCTCCCGTTCGCCGTGCCAGCCACGGCTGGAACCAGCGACGTGACGTGCCGTGAGGACAAGCACCGGTCTCACTGTGACAGTGGAGCCTGCAGGTCGCCTGACCGTCGCTCTCACAGAGAGCGATCGGTTACGGCAACCAGCACCAAGCTCTTCTGACACTCGAGATCGGGGCCGCTGTGCTCAGTCCAGCCGTTCTCCACAGCGAGACGGTTCGACCAGGCCTGCAGCTCGATCGCCACCGCGGGTTGACGATCGCCTGCAGCCCTCCAAGCCTGCTGGTTCTGCCAGCGAGCGAGGAGGGGAGCGTCAGGGTCTGCCTCTCCCCTACCTTCAACCTCCTCGGGTTACACCGGGAGGAGCGAGGTATTGAGGAGTGATCGTGAGGGGTGCGCCCCTCATGATCCCACCACGACGCCCTACGTGCCAGGCACGGTTCTTGGACCGGCCAGGACGTATGCGCAAGTGGATGGAGAAGACCGAGAGGGCTGTCGCTGTTACCCCCCTTCTTAGGAGGAAGGTTCTCGGAATATGTCTTCTTGTTCGAGGGCTTAAACGGTCCTACTCTGCAAGATGCTGTGACTTCCGAGATCCAGAGGAACTTTGCCGAGGTTATGGCGCTGATTCGTCAGCACAACGACCTCAGGGAAGGATCGCCGCTCCCACCAGCAGAGCCAACGTCTCGGCTCGAGTCGTTTTGAGGCCCGAGAGGGAACCCAAATCGACGGTGGGTCTGCCGCGATCGGGAGCGTTGCCGACTGTGTTGAACCAGGTAGTCTCTCGTCTCCGGACAAGAAGGCTCTCTCAGTTCTGGCCTGTCGAACAAGCTACTTCCACCTCCTCTACTGCGACAGAGGCGTTTCTACGTGTCTTCGGACACCGTATTTGAATACCCCTTCGGTCCTCCTGAGAGGTTTCGACCTCGACGAGGACTGGAATGAGTCGGAGGACGGTATCGGCTCTCTCCTGTCAGGTGTCGATCAGCCCCACCCAGACGACGTTCACAGTGGCGGCAGACCCTTACCTACAGTATGAGTTCGTAACCCTCCTCGGGAAAACGTTTTCTCCTGACGATACGTTTTCCCAGGCTCTGAGAGGCCATCGCCGTAAGGCGATGGCTGCTCCTTTTCTTCTACAACTGCTAGTTCCGCTGGGAAAGGCGAGCCAGTACCCAATTCCTCCCCCATTCCCTCTCTCCTTACGGCTACGAGGGAAAGGGGAGGGATCCTACAGAGATTTCTCTGTAAGATCCCATGTTAGGGGCTGCGCTACCGGGGGGACCTTCGGGTCCTACCTGACGTAAGCCCCGGTCGTTGAGGAGGGATCCTGCCCCTTTCTCGATTTCTACGGGAATCGAGAGGACCACCAGCCGATATCGTTTGACGAATTCGGTGGGGGGTTTCGCAGAGTGCTTAGAATTCTACGGAATTTCTAGCGCACTCAGAGTGTTCGAGTTTTTTTTACGATCTCCAAACACTTAGGCGAGACCACGGTCCAAAGTGAGCGAGAATCCCCGATAATTGTTACACGATAATCGGGAACCTCGCTTATGCTCGAATTCTGTAATTTCTAGCATTTGGAAGAAGACTGCTGCTGAAAGAAGAGTATCTCACAGTAGGCGATTAACCTGGAATAGAGAAGAACGGACGGGAATTCACCAGTTTGGTTTGAACTATCGTCTTCGGTATTCTGTTCACCATTGAAGCTTTCCTTTGGAAAGACTTCTCCTTCACTCTCTTGACTAGAGAACGAAGGCGGTCGATCTCCAATCCTTATTCTCTTTCCTCGAGAGGAAAAGAATTTTAGGATGGAGGTCGTGGTACAGAACCTACAAATATACTACGTATATTACCCTCGCGACATGATTCTTTTAACAGTTGTTGAACTTGTCCGGGGGGTAGGCGCATACCGTAGTTAAACTCTACGGTTTGTGACCGAGACGAATTGTATCTTAATTGAACTGCAACTCGGGGTTGCCTGCAACCTCCCAGCAGTTATCAGTTTCGATTTTAGATACTTGGTATTGTCATGACAACACCAAATCAGCTTTTGTATTTACCGAAATCCGTTTCGGTTAAATATAATTGCTCGAGCGTATTCTTTATGCTCGATGGTTCTAGCCGAACGCATTCCTTCGTGGAATAATGGATTACCTGGCAACTCAGGATGACGAGTCACCGAGAGCTACTGCGTATTGAAACTGCCTGATAGCGGCTCAGTATCAGCTAGGTCTCGGAGATGCACGGACGGTTACGTCTCTCTCTCCCCTGGTTTGATTGACTACCGAACCGTATCTCTGCCCAACAATCATGGACTTAGGTCTCTGATTAACGGGGATTCTCGCAATAATGAAGGACCATCTACTGCGTGACGCTCGATTTCATCGCCTTCGACATTGCGAGAATTTTCAACAGAGATATCTCTTGGACTCTCATCTTTCTGTTTACCCGCACGGTAACAGAAGTCTGTACTAGTCACCCGCTGCATCGCACCGCGATAATGCGAATGACTTTTGCAGACATCTGAGTTTGTCTTCAAAATATCTCGTATTCGTAGGTGTGCAATTATTCATTGCTCCCGCCCGAATTAACAGATATGTCAGAAGACATCACCTACTCTCCGACCTGACAGCTCTACTTCCAAATGTTCAGCCCATGAGAAGCAGTTCTTCAGCAGTATTTCCCTGTCTTCATACTGAAAAGCGCTCCGCTTTTATTGCAACTACGATCCTCACCGGACAGCAATGAATAGCGGTTAGCGTTCTCAGTCTTTTGTAGCACAGGTTCAGAATCTTGAGAATCCTTCTCTCGGTTCAGCTGAAGACGTAGGTTGCATTTTCTGTACACCTTCGTCTTCAACGACACATATGTTGTTTCTCCTTAGCCGAGAATCAACTATACTATGATTATCTTGCCATCAGGACCTCGGTCTCTAGAAGGCAATTGACTTTCGCCTGTTGGGCACATGCCGTAAGAGAGTCATCACCTTGCTTCTGGCATCGGTGACGAACAAATTATTTGTTTAGTCTCTTGGCATAACCCTTTTAAGGCGAAGGTCCACGTGACTTGCTCGGGTGCTTGACAAACTTGCCTCCTACCGAACGCAGTCAGTCGGCAGCTGTCAGAGCGCCCAAGTCTGTTACGAACTTCGCTGTGGACTTAGTTCGGTTGTTCCATAACAGTCTTTTCTTCGTCCTAACGGCTTGTCACAGTACCCATACCATCGACACCCACCATTGAGTTGTCGGTGTCCTATCCACTACCGAGAAGAACAACTTCGCTGCAGACGGATAGACCAGTATGGGTAACAGGACATCACCGAAGTCGAGAAGAGATAAGGTCATACGACCATTCCTTCCTTCTTTTCCTCTGAGGTAATTGCATGACTTTTCCTGCGAAGTCAAGCATCCAGGGGATGGGGATTCGTGACGCTCGATTTCGTACCGAATTCGTAGCGAAGACTCTGAACCCTTCGGTTCCTGACGATCGGTTAGAGTCCTTCACAATCCCCTCCCTAATGGACTTTACACCGCCTTCGATGCGAGGAAGATGCTGCTTTGTCCTGTGGAAGCGCGAGCCGCGCTTTTCTGAAGAAACTCGACATCCCAGGCTGAGTGTTGAAGACTCTTCGTCAGCACCAAGATGACCTAGAAGTACACTCCCTCGAGTTACACAAGAACTTCTCCGTGGCGCAGGTACTGAAGGCAGGGGTCTGGTACAACCAGACCACTGGCACCTCCTTCTACCTTTTGGATATTGCCCACAGGTCCTTGGATCGTTTTCCTTGGGACCCGTGGTGGCTGCTCAACACGTGTAGCTAACCCAGACCCTAGCAGGCTGAACAGCATCGAGTCCTGGTGTGACTGTAAGAATAGATAAGTGAATGAGAGAGTGACTGGCTTCTCTTCCTATCTTTTTCTCCCCCTCTACCTGTGGGTAGAGGGATACGGTCATCACCTTGCTGGATAAGGACGAGATGCCGGTGAGCTACTCGACAGAGCCCCATCCTATCCCTTTCACTAGGGATGGGAGCGAATATCCACCACTTCCTCCTACAAGGGGGGGGAAGTGGATGCCAACAAGAGACAAACCATAACTTTATGTTGCCTCTTGCAAATAGGAACTTGTTCTTGTTTGCTGGTACGAAGAGATACGCTTGCCTCTCTCTTAGTACTTGGTCCAGAGGTCTGACCATTGATCCTGCGGTGCACACCCCGATCAATCGGACAGAGGCTTGGATCCCTCCCTCGCTCTTACGACCAGGGAGGCATTCCAAGGTTGGGCGAACACCAGTCTGTTCACAAAAGACTCAGTTGTTCCGATACGTAATACAAACCCTCGGTCCTTTAACAATAGGAAGGTAACTAGCGGCAGCTGGGACGGTCGTAAGCTTCGAACAAGGGGAGAACGGTAGTTAACTGCTTGTCCGATCGTGCGCGCGCCCGCGCGCCCGAGAGGTGAAGAATCACTTTTGCTTTCGGCCGCGGGTGTGAAGGACGTGTTCGTCATCGCTCTCTGCCCGCTTCATCGTCGTATGCTTTGTTTATATTGTGTTTTTTACTAATGGTTTGGTTTGACTTGAAAATGAAACTGTAAGTACACTGTTTTCATTTTCATTACTTAATTATGAATCAACATGGAACTATCGCCGTAGAGACGGCGATTTCCGCTCTTTTCATGAATTGAACCCTTGAATTATGTCTCGGTGCCGAGGGCGGCCGCACTCGCGCCGAGTCATGTATTTTGGGCGAAAGTGTGTAATTGAAAGATGTAAGTACACTTTTTCATTATATTTTTGCCCTGTGCGTTCGTTGCCGAGAGCTTGATTGCGCTCGGCAAGAGCCTCTTATTTTGTATGAATAGAATGCAATGAAATTGGATTCGCAATGCAGTTTTCTTTTCACTTACCCGGAATTAATCCTTACGATTTATTGCTGTGAAAGTGAAAATAGCAAGTGCAGTATTGTTCATTTTTCATATATATTTATGATAGCATCATATTATTATGGATCAAGTTTCGCTCTTACCGGGAATTGATTTTTTCCCTCTTTAAGTTCTATGAAGTGAATCGCAAGTGCAGTAATTCTGTTTCATTTTCATATTACTTTTCACTGCTGTGCGTGGGGTAGGGGAAGCGAAGGTCTGCCAGGAAGTCGTCGGAAAGCTCTCCCGCGACTCCCTTGGTATCCGATTCTTCGTCTTCTTTCCTGCCCCCCCGCTCAGCTTCCTCGTATTTTGTTTTTGGGGTCTTCCTTCCGTTCGGGGTGGGGCATGTCTCCCCCCCCGTGCGCGAGGGAACCCCTCTTACTAATCTGTCTGTGCTTACCGCAGGTGCTACAATCCGTGGGAGACGACCTTGGACAGGTATGGACCACTGCGGCTGCAGGGCGTGCCTAGCATCCACGATCTGCTGCAAGAGTCTAGCGAGGTCTGGGGCGGTGACCTTGGAGTGGTCTCCACTACAACCTTCACGGCCGCTTATGCTGCTTTTTCCCCCCGCTGGTCTACAACTCCCCATGCTGTGTCGGTGACGCCGTCTGCCGCTTCTAGGGCGGTCGCCGCCGTACCGAGGAGGGGTATGACCGCCGCCGCCTGTGTTTTTCTTCGTGTTGCCTGCCCCAGACTTCCGCTGTTCCAGCAGCTCGCCCCTGGACCGACCGCCAGTACCCACGATGGCTGCCGGATGATTCTACGAGGCGATGGCTGGGCCTGCCGTACCTGTCGCTGATGTGGTTCCGCTACTGGCTTGGCTGTCCCCTTCTGTGTTTACCGCTGCCGCTGTTCCTGCCGCTCCTGAGCTGGTTGCTGTTCCTGTCGCTCCTGGTTCCTGCGCCTGTCCATGCTGGGTCCTGCCATGGTGTGTCTTCCCCAGTCCCAGGTCCTTCCGGACAGGTGCAGTCGGGCCGTGTTGCTTCGGCAATAGGCCCGACTCTGGCCATGGATGGAGGACTCTGACGACTGTCCTGCGTGAGCTGACGAAGAAGAGGAAGGTGTCATCTTCGTCTTCGTCTGTTGCTGCCTCTTCCCCTTCGACTTCTAAGGCCCATAAGCCGAAGAGGAAGAAGCTGCCTCCCCCCCCTAAGAAGTCTCCCTTCGGAACTTCTAAGGGCCCGCCCCCCCCCCCCCCTCCCACCGACCGGTGGGATCGGGGGGGGTCCTTCTGCTGGTCCTCCTGCTCCTTCGGGAGCGGGGCCCGTCTCCCCTTCCGTAAGGAAGAGAATAAGACTGGGGACCAGAGGAGTATCGGTTAGCTCTGGTACTCCTCGCCTGGTGCTAGCGGCGATGCTTGCTACGCCAGGTTCCGGCTCGGTCTCTCGTTCGCGGGAGATCCCGAGTGTACGCTCTCCCTTTTTTTTCCTCCCGGGAGACCGTGCAGCCAAAGTTTCGGCGCCAGAGTTCGCTCGGCGCCAAGACCACGGCACGGAGGAGAAGGCTGGCGAGAACCGCTCAGGTGACTCTCGCCAGGCCAGCGGCCGCTCTCGCAGCGACCAGCTGGTAACCGGGTTTTGTTATTCCCCCTAAGAAGACTCCTTCGGAACTTCGAAGGGCTCGTCACATTCCGGTGTGACGGGGGGTGGGGGTTCTTCTGCTGGTCCTCCTGTTCCTTCTTGGAACGGGGCCCGTCTCCCCTTCTGAGAAGAAGAAGAAGACGGGGACCAAGGGTGTGCTGGCTACCGCTGGTACACCCTCGCCTGGTCTTGGCAGCTCTGCTGCTAAGCCAGGTACCGGCTCGGTTTCTCGTCCGCGAGAAGTTCCGAGTGTACGATCTTCGGGTGACCGTGCAGCCAAAGTTAAGACGCCTGAGTTCGCTCAGCGTCATGACCGAGGCACGGAGCAGAAGACTGTCGAGAGCCGCTCAGGTGACTCTCGCCAGGCCTGCGGCCGCTCTCGCAGCGACCAGCCGGTACCTCGGGTGGACTGACGGTCTCTGACCGGCCACGGGTGAGGCTGGGAGAGGTCCCCCAGGTCCCCTCGACCAACGGTACCAGCCTCGGCTGGTACCAGCGGTTTGACGTGCCGCGAGGACGCTCACCGGTCTCACGGCGAAAGCGAGCTCTGCAGGTCACCTGACCGCCGCTCCCACAGGGACCGGGCGGGGATACGGTGACCAGCAGCAGCTCGTCTGACGCACGGGACCGGGGTCGAGTGCTCAGTCGAGCCGCTCGCCACAGGTGAGCGGCACGGCCAGGCCTGCAGATCGATCACCCCACCGCGGGTTGGTGATCGGCTGCAGCCCCCACGTACGTGGTCCTGCCAGCGAGCGGGGGGGGAGCGTCAGGTCTGTCTCTCCACTACCTTCAACTTCCTCGGGCTACACGGGCGGGGAAGAGCGAGGTAGCTAGGAGTGATCGTGAGAGGTGCGCCGCTCACGATCCCGTCACGACGCCGCACGTGCACGTATGGTCTTAGGACCAACCAGGACGTACGCGCAAGTGATTGGAGGCGACCGTCAGGGGGGGGGGAGAGTGGGTAGCGTCAGTTCTGTCTCTCCGATACCTTCAACTTCCTCGGCATACGCCAGGAAAGAGCGAGGGTATTTAGGAGTGATCGTGAGAGATGCGCCGCTCACGATCCCGTCACGACGCCGCACGTGCCAGGTTGGTCTTAGGACCAAACCAGGACGTACGCGCAAGTGATTGGAGGTCAACCGTCAGGGATCTGTTGCTGGTCCCTTCTTCTGAAGGAGGAGGGTCCTGGGAGCTGCTCTGTTGGAGGGACTGGACGGTCCTACTCCTCAAGACGCTGTAACTTCCGAGATTCAGAGTAACTTTACCCAGGGGTTATTGCACTGATTCGTCAGCACAACGACCGGGGGGAAGGATCGCCGCTCCCACCAGCAGAGCCCATGTCTCTGCTCGAGTCGTTTGGGACCCGAGAGGGAACCCAAACTGACGGTGGGTATGCCGCGATCGGAGCTTGCCGATTCTGTCTTGAACCAGAGTCTCTCGTCTCCCGGACAAGAAGGCTCTCTCAGTTCTGGTCACGTCCGGCCGGTCGATCAAGCTACTTCCACCTCCTCTACTGCGACAGCGGCGTTTCTACAGTCTTCGGACACCGTATTTAAATACTCCTTCGGTCCTCCTGAGAGGTTTCGACCTCGACGAGGACTGGAATGAGTCGGAGGACGGTATCGGCTCTCTCCTGTCAGGTGTCGATCAGCCCCACCCAGACGACGTTCACAGTGGCGGCAGACCCTTACCTACAGTGAGAGTTCGTAACCCTCCTCGGGAAAACGTTTTCTCCTGACGATACGTTTTTCCCAGACTCTGAGAGGCCATCGCCGCAAGGCGATGGCTGCTCCTACTCTTCTCCAACTGCTAGTTCCACTGGGAAGGCGAGCGAGTATCCAATTCCTCCCCCATTACCCTCTCTCCTTACGGCTACGGGGAAAGGGGGAAGGATCCTACAGAGATTTCTCTGTAGGATCCCACGTTGGGGACTGCGCTACCAGGGGGGACCTTCGGGTCCTACCTGACGTAAGCCCCGGTCGTTGAGGAGGGATCCTGCCCCATTCTCGATTTCTACGGGAATCGAGAGACCACCAGCCGATATCGTTTGACGAATTCGGTGGGGGTTTCGCAGACTGCTTAGAATTCTACGGAATTTCTAGCGCATTCAGAGTGTTAGAGTTTCTTACGATCTCCAAACACTTAGGCGAGACCACGGTCCAAAGTGAGCGAGACGAGAATCCCCGATATGTTACACGATAATCGGGAACCTCGCCTATGCTCGAATTTCCTGGAAATTTCTAGCATTAGGAAGAAGACTGCTGCTGAAAGAAGACTATCTCACAGTAGGCACCAACCTGGAATAGAGAAGAACGGACGGGAATATCCAGTTTGGCTTGAACTATCGTCTTAGTATTCTGTTCACCATTGAAGCTTTCCTTCGAGGAAGACTTCTCCTTCACTCTCTTTAATAGAGAACGAAGGTGGTCGATCTCCAATCCCTTATTTTGTTTTCTTGAAGAAAGGAATTTAGGATGGAGATCGTTGTTCAGAATCCTACAAATATACTACGTATATTAACCTCGCGACATGATTCTGCTAAGCAGTTGAATGGTCCGAGGGGTAGGCGCATATCCTGGTTATTTTACGGATTGCGACCTAGACGAAAAGTATTCTAATTGAACTGCAACCCGGGTTGCCTGCAACCTCCAGGAGTTTCCAGTTTCAATTTTATATACTATGGTGTTGTCACAACAACACCATTTAAGCTTTTATATTTACCGAAATTCGTTTCGCAAATTAAATAATTGCTCGAGCATATCTTTTTATGCTCGTGGTTCTAGCCGAACGCATTCCTTCGTGGAAAGGATTACTTGGCAACTCAGGATGACGAGTCAGCGACAGCTACTGCGTATTGAATTGCCCGAGGCATTTCAGTATCAGCTGCTGCTTTGAGATAGACGGTTGTTTATGTCTTTCTCACCTGTTTTGATTGAATAACAACCGTATCTCTGCCCAACAATCACGGACTTAAGTCTCTGATTAACGGGGATTCTCGCATACATGAATGACCATCTACTGCTGAGAAACGCTAGTATTCATCGTCTTCGGTATTGCGAGAATTTTAAAAACAGAGATATCTATTCGACTCTCATCTTTCTGTTTACCGCACGGTAACAGAATTCTGTAATAGTCTCTTGCTGCATCGTATCCCGATAATGCGAATGATTTTTGCGGAATCTGAGTTTGTCCTCAAAATATCTTGTATTCGGAGGTGTACAAATTGTTCATTGTTCACCCCGGATTAGCAGATGTATTGAAAGACATCGCCTACTCCCACACCTGCCAGCTCTACTTCCAAACGTTCAGCCCATGAGAAGCAGTTCTTCAAGCGGCTCTCCCCTGTGTTTCATTACTAAATAACGCCCCGCGCTCATTGCACAACGAACAGCAATGAAATGGCGGTTAGCGTTTTCAGTCATTTGTAAGCACAGGTTTAGAATCTTGAGATTCCTTCTCTCGATTCAGCTGGAAGACGTAGGTTGCATTCATTGCCTACCTTCGTCTTCAACGTCACACAGTGTTGTTCTCCTTAAGCTGAGATTCAACGTCTATGAGATTTTCTTGCCATCAGGGACCTCGGTCTTTTGAAGGCAATTGACTTTCGCCTTTTGAGCTTATGCATTAAGAGAATCATCGCCGCGCCGTCCGGCATCGGGTGACTAACAAATATTTTATTTGTTTGGTCTCTCAGCATAACTCTTTAAAGGGCGAAGTCACGTGACTTACCCGGATGCTTGGACAACTTTTGCCTCTACTGATTCCGAACCAGTCAGTCGGCAGCTGTCAGAGCGCCCGAGTCAGTTACGAACTATGCTGTGGACTTAGTTCGGTTTGTTCCAGAGCAATCATTACTTCGTCTTAATAGCTTGTCAGTATGAGTACTGTACATAACCAAAGTCGAGAAGAGGGATAGGTCATACGACTATTCCCTTCTTTTCGTCTTAGGTAACTGCATGACTTCTCTTGAGAAGTCAAGCACAAAGGGATGGGGATTTGTGACGCTCGATTTCGTACCGATCTTCGTAGCGAAGAACTCAGAACCCTTCGGTAACTGACGATTGGTTCGAGTCCTTCACAATACCCTCCCCCTAATGGACTTCACCGCCTCCGATACGAAGGCTATGCTGCTTTGTCCTGTGAAGGTGCGACGGAGCTGTCTGAAGAAACTCGACACCCAGGATGAGTGTGGACGCCTCTTCATCATCTCTCGCGTTCCGCAAGAACTCTCCGTGGCGCAGGTAATGAAGGCAGGCGCCTGGTCCAACCGGACCGCATGCACCTCCTTCTACCTTCAGGATATTGCCCACAGTTCCTTGGATCTTTTTCCTTAGGAACCGTGGTGGTTGCTCAACACGTTGTGTAGTTAACCCAGACCCTCGCAGGCTGAACAGCATCGATCCTGGTGTGACCGTAAGAATGGATGAGGAATGAGAGTGTGACTGGCTCCTCTTCCATCTTTTTCTTCCCTCTACCTTTGGGTAGAGGGACACGGTCGTCACCCTGTGGGTAAGGACGAGATGCAGGTGAGCTACTCAATAGAGCACCATCCTATCCCTTTCAGTAGGGATAGGAGTAAATATCCACCACTTCCTCCAACAAGGGGGAGGAAGTGGATGCCAAATTGAGACAAACCCATCATTTTATGATTGTCTCTTGCAAACAGGAACAAGTTCTTTTCCTTGCTTGCTGGTACGAAGAGATACGCTTGCCTCTCTCTTAGTACTTGGCCCAGAGGTCTGACCATTGATCCTGCGGTGCACACCCCGATCAATCGGACAGAGTTTGGATCCCTCCCCCCTTTGTCTTACGACCAGGGAGGCACTCCAAGGGTTGGACGAACACCAGTCTGTTCACCAAAAAGACTCAGATTCCTCCCACCAAGAAGTGAGTCTTCCTATTGTTAAAGGACCGAGGGTTTGTATTACGTATCGGAACAAATGACAATTTGTCGAAAATTGCATTTTTCCTAACTATACAAACCTGAGGTCCGTTTACATATAGTCCCACCTCATGCCACCCCTCACTCTGCAACTTTTTGCATGGGCCTAAAGCAAAAGTGATTCTTCACCTCTCGGGCGCGCGCGCGCGGCACGATCGGACAAGCAGTTAACTACCGTTTATCCCCCCTTGTTCGAAGCTTACGACCGTCCAGCTGCCGACCTAGTTACCTTCCTATTTGTTTAAAGGACCTCAGGTTTGTATAGTTAGGAAAAATGCAATTTTCGACAAATTGTCATATTCCTCCCACCAAGAAGTGAGTCTTCCTATTGTAAAAGGACCGAAGGTTTGTATGCCGTGTCGGAACAAATGACAATTTGTCCAAAATTGCTTTTATACAATCAACTTACCTGTCAGATATATACATAGCTAAGACTCCGTCGTCCCCGACAGAAATTCAAATTTCGCGCCACTCGCTTACAGGTAGGTCAGGTGATCTACCGGCCTGCCCTGGGTGGCAGACTAGGAACCATCCCGTTTTCTATCATATTTTCTCTGTCGCCGGTGGTATCAACATTGTTGTTATACCTCCTGACTTGGATTCTTTTTTTCAACATTTGATCAACGTTTTTCGACTTTTGGTGACGTATTTGGATCGTGTTTTGGCATTCGCTACTGTGGACTGTTTTTGGAATAATCTTTTTGCTTTTTGGATTTTTCTCAGTATGTCGATTCTAATGTGAGTGTGAGAAATGTGTGAATGTAGGCTGCAGGGTGAGGATACCGAAAGCTTCGGTTGATCCTCACACTGTATGGCCGTAGATGTAGGGGGGTGCAGTGTTCTGCTATTAACACTTGTAAGGAATGCGAGAGTTTGAATGCAGAAGAATGGAAGACTTTGACTCTTATTTGAAGAAGTTAGAGAGGGATAGAGTTAGAAGACTGAAAGGTGTGAATTCAAGGCCTATTGAGCCTTTCAATGATAATTCTAACCCTACTACTGTAGATTCTCCCTATAAATCTCATTCTCAGAGTGTCTTTTTCGGATTCGGCATCGGAAATCGCCAATCTGAAAGCGACGATTCGAGACATGAAGTCCAAGATGGCGGACTCGAAAGGTAAGGCTAGATAGTGATAGTGAAGTGAGCCCTATCAGTGTTGTGGAGGGGGCGTTTGATCGTCCCTGCGGCGGCTCCCAGGCCTAGACCTCTTCCAAGCTCACATGCCCAGAGGAGAACGAGAAATCGAAAGCCTTAAGGAGGTCGTGGGGAATCCCCAACGGTCAGACGTCCCTTCAGCTAGCTTTGCTTCATGGCAGCCAGCTCAAGGACGCTACAGGAAAAGCGTCCTTCGCGAGTGTTTCTCGTCCTCTCCCTCTCCCTCACCTAAACGAGGGTGGAAGGAGTCGAAACTTATCGAGACCGCTGAAGCGTCATATGAAGCAAGACATTGATTCTAGCCCGGAGACGCTTCTCGGATGACGCCCCGTCTGCTATTAAGAAGGCGAAGGTGGCGTCAACGTCACCTGACGCTTATGAGGAAGTACCCCATCATGCTTCTTCCCCGAGTGATGACGAAAGGCGTCAGGCACTAGACGTAGGAGAAGCGTCAAGGAAGATCATTATGGCGGTGCAAGAACAACTGTCATCTCTTGTGGGAGGAGTTTTAGCGCCCCGTCGGTCGGAAGGACGTGACGCTTCCTATTAAGAAGTTCTCGTCCTCTCGACCTGCTCGGAAGACGTCTTTTAGTAGTGAAGCGTCAAATCAAGAGGATCTTAGACGTGACGCTCCGTCCAAGATTGTGACGCCGAGTAGGAAGCCCTTAGAAACGTAGCGTCTTCCAGACGCGAAGCGTCATCTAAACGTCAACAAGAGACGTCATACATGACGCTCGAGAGCGGGAAGCGTCATACATGACGTCTTTCTAAAGCGCGAGAGAAGCCGCAGGTTGTGACGCCTTCCAAGTCGATCAGAACGGGAAAAAGGAAAGACTTTCATTCCCTTAGCCCCTCTCCGATGCAGGAGTTTTTGTCTCCCCCAGAAGAGGAAAGTTCCTGAAAGGAGAACAGAACCTCAGGATTATCACGAGTTCGAACGAAACTCGGATGATGACGATCTTGGAAGAGAGGGCTTGTCCAACTATAAGGTGTTGACTACCCTGCTTCTGGAGGAATACGGAGACGAGTTGACTCCGGCTGCTCTCCTCCTTCTCCGCGCTCGCTCTTTTCGAGTGCGAAGCGGAAGAAGACTTCGTCTTTTCTGAAGATGAAGCCCACCATCCTCGATGAAGCGGGCTTTACACGCCTTAGACGCCTGGATGAAGTCGAAGAAAGACTTAACCAGGACAGTATTTTGCATGCCTCCAGCAAGGTTAGCTGGGAAAAGAGGCATATGGTACAAGACGGGGGAGGATATGGGTATCGCTCTCCCTTCTACTACAGAGGCAGACTTTTCGACGTTAGTTGACGCTTCAAGGCGTCCTAGTCTTAATTCTGCCCGCATTACTTGGAGTATTTCGGAACTGGATCATCTCCCTAAGGGACTTTTCCATGTATTGGAAGTCTTCAACTTCTTAGATTGGTCCCTTGGGGTGATGTCCAAGAAAGCTCACGATTCGCAGGGAATCGAACTGAAGCCCTGTTATGCATTTTGTCGTGCATCGACAAAGCAGTACAGGATGGATCTTTGGAAGTCTCTGCATTATTGGAGCAGGTCTTGAAGAAAAGACAGTGTATGGCGCCTTCTTAACAAAGGCAGTCTCGCATGCGCAGAGGGCAGCTCTGCTATATGCACCTCTTTCGGACTATTTGTTTCCTTCTAAGTTAGTGAAGGACGTAGCTCACTCTTTAACTGAGAAGGCGACACAGGATCTTCTGACGCAGTCAGCTAGGAAGAAGAAACCTGCTTTAGTGTCGGACAAGAAAGAACCTAGCACTTCTAGGCAGCCCTTTCGAGGTGGTCCGATCTCCAGACCTCCCGCAAGAAGGAAGGCTCCAGAGAGAAGAGGTAGTCCGCCTTTCGTCCCTTTAAAAAGGGCAAATGAAACATTTCTTCTCCTCCAAACACCAGTAGGTGCCAGGCTCCTGGAATTCGTGGAAGCCTGGACACTGATAGACGCAGACGCGTCTTCACTAAAGATCATAAGGAAGGGATATCGTATCCCTTTCCTGAATACTCCGCCCCTAACGTCAATACCAAGGGAACTATCAGCCAAGTACAAGGATCCTGTGCTGAGGGATACTCTTCGATCGATGGTGGAACAAATGTGGGACAAGAGTGCAGTAGAACTAGTACTGGATCAAAACTCCCCGGGGTTTTACAATCGCCTTTTTCTAGTGGCGAAAGCCTCGGGAGGCTGGAGACCAGTACTAGACGTCAGCGCTCTGAACAAATTTGTTCAGAAGGAGAAGTTCTCCATGGAGACTTCTGCTTCAGTCCTAGCGTCATTACGACAAGGAGATTGGATGGTGTCTCTAGATCTCCAAGACGCCTACTTTCACGTCCCGATCCACCCTTCATCGAGAAGTACCTCCGTTTCATGACGGGGGGAAGGATCTTTTCAGTTCAGAGCCTTGTGTTTCGGCCTGTCCACAGCTCCTCAGGTCTCACAAGCCTGATGAGGAATGTGGCGAGATTTCTTCATCTCAAAGGAGTGAATGTCTCGATGTACCTAGACACTGGCTCATCAGGGCCAGATCGGAGAGACAGTGTTTGGAGGACCTAAGTTAACTCTGGATTTGACCAAGGCGTTGGATTGCTTGTGAACCTCGAGAAGTCTCAGATGAACCCCCAGACAAGACCTAGTCTATCTGGGGATTCGGATGGATTCTCGGGGTTTTCGTTGAGTTTTTTCCTTCGCAAGAGAGAACCGCAAAAGGTTTGAGGATAATCTCTCTCTTCTTAGAGAAACAGCAAACGTCAGCGAGGGGAATGGTTGAGCCTTCTGGGGACGCTTTCCTCGCTGGAACAATTCTTCCCTCTCGGAAGACTTCATATCCGTCACTTTCAATTCTTCCTCAGTAAGTCCTGGAGCTGGAAAAACGGACAACTGTCGGACGTTTTTCCCATTCCAGTGGAGGTAAAGGCACACCTACAGTGGTGGTTGCTGCCTCTGGAAGAGAACAAAGGGATCTCTCTAAGATCACAGAACCCAGACCTAGTGTTGTTCTCCGACGCGTCGGAGACGGGTTGGGGGCGACATTAGGCTCGGAGGAAGTGTCAGGCACCTGGGAACCAGCACAGGTGTCCTGGCACATAAATTGCAAAGAGCTCTTCGCCGTACACCTGGCTTTGAAGAGCCTAGAACCTCTGGTGAGACAAGGTAGTACAAGTAAACGTGGACAACACCACCGCACTTGCCTACATTCGGAAACAGGGAGGGACACCACTCCTCGTTCCTTTACGAACTCACGAGGGACCTATTACTTTGGACCGTTCTCACAGGAACATCTCCCTGCTGACAAGGTTCGTACAGGGAGTAAGGAATGTGAGGGCGGACAGGCTCAGCAGGAGGAACCAGGTCCTTCATACAGAATGGACTCTGCACGAGGAAGTGTGTCGCGATCTCTGGTCTCTGTGGGGAACTCCTCATGTGGATCTATTCGCAACATACATTTCAAAAAGGTCTCCCAGTGTTTTGCTCGGGTCGTGGAAGACCCAAGAGCAATTATGGTAGACGCCTTCCTGCTAAACTGGTCTCGAGTGGACGTGTATCGCTTTTCCCCCATTCAAAATCCTGGGGTTAGTATTGAAAAAGTTTGTGGCGTCAAAAGAGACGAGGATGACTTTAATAGCCCCCTTTGGCCGGCCCAGGAATGGTTCACGGAGGTGGTAGAGTGGATCGTAGACTTTCCAAGATCCCTACCAGGAAGGACGGATCTTCTCAAACACACTTCAAGAGGTACCATCAAAACCTCCCCGCTCTCGCTCTGACTGCCTTTCGACTATCGAAAGACTTGTCAGAGCGAGAGGCTTTTCTCGCGAAGTGGCAAGCGCGATCGCGAGAGCTCGCAGAACCTCCACTTCGAAAGTATACCAGTCGAAGTGGGAGGTCTTTAGAAGGTGGTGTAGAGCCAAGAAGTTGTCCTCCTCCTCTACCTCTATAGCGGAAATTGCTGATTTCTTGCTATTCCTGAGAGTAAAATCGCATCTAGCCGTATCCACAATAAAGGGATACAGAAGTATGCTCTCGGCTGTATTCAGGAACAGAGGTTTAGATCTGGCAAATAACAAAGATCTCCACGATCTCATAAGATCTTTGAGACGTCAAAGTCTAAGGAACCAGTACCTCCGAACTGGAACTTGGACGTAGTCCTCAAATATCTGTCTTCGGATAGATTCGAGCCTCCACATCAGGCGTCATTTAGAGACGTTAAACTAAGAAAATGGCCTCTATTTCTTTTATCGTTAGCGACGGCAAAAAGAATTAGTGAGTTACAAGCTCTGCAGGATAAAGTAGGATTCAAGGGAGACTCGGCGATTTGCTCGTTTAAGACTCTGTTTTAGCGAAAAACGAGAATCCCACGAATCCCTGGCCTAGGTCATTCGAATCAAAGGAATGTCTAGTCTCGTAGGCAGAGAAACAGAGAGGTCTCTATGCCCTGTTAGAGCTCTGAAGTTCTATCTTCAGAGGAAGCGTCAGTTGGGAGGCTCTAGACAAGGCTTTGGTGCGCGGTAAAAGACCCCACAAGACTGATGTCAAAGAACGCTCTAGCGTTCTTTGTAAGAAACGTCATTACGGACGCTCACAAGGTCTGTCCGGACGAACAATTACAACTTCTGAGGGTAAAAGCTCATGAAGTACGAGCGGTTGCGACGTCTCTCGTTTTGATAAGAATATGTCGCTTAAAAACATATTAGATACGACATATTGGAGATGCAACTCGGTATTTGCATCTCATTACTTGAAAGACGTGCGTGTGACGTATGAGAAGTGCTTTTCTCTAGGTCCTATCGTATCGGCAGATACGATTCTGGGTACGGGAGCCGACACCAATCCTTAAAATGTATATACTGTTCTTCTGTTTGGATATGGTCGAGAATCTCTTCGAACAATGGAGGATTCAGGCTCGCACGGGCGGCCGTCTATGTTGTTCATAAGAGAATTCTCGTCATATCCAATTAGTTGAGTATAATTTTTTTTTTGAAAAAATTATGTATGTGTGCGTAGTGGTTTTTTTTGAGTTACGGTTGTTGTGACGAGTTCGGGGATAACTCGTAACAATCCTTAGTTCTAACACATGGTTAGGATCAGGTGGTCGGGATGTTGGGTTCGATGTGCTCCTTCATAAGGTGTATTGTCATATAAGTGGATCAGCACCCATTGACAAAGTCCTTTTAGGCTCTGCTGAGTAAGTGGGTAAGACCCCATCGGCAGACCCACAAGAACTCTTGGCCATAGATCACATATCTCGCTAAAGTTTCTTGAGGTGATGCAGACTACTGGGCAAACACCCACCAAGTCTACCACCTATCAGGTAGGAACCAAGGTTTTATTTATACCTACAACATATGTTGTTTACCTGTCTATTCCATATAGTAGCTGTCTCTTACCCTCCACCGAAGGGTGCCAATCAGCTATGTATATATCTGACAGGTAAGTTGATTGTATGAAAATGATAATTGTTATGTTACAATAAAGTTTCATACATACTTACCTGGCAGATATATACAATTAAAGGCCCACCCAGCCTCCCCGCAGGAGACAGGTGGAAGAGAGAAAATATGATAGAAAAAAAACGGGGATGGTTCCTAGTCCTGCCACCCAGGGCAGGCCGGTAGATCACCTGACCTACCTGTAGCGAGTGGCGCGAAATTTGAATTTCTGTCGGGGACGACGGAGTCTTAGCTATGTATATATCTGCCAGGTAAGTATGTATGAAACTTTTATGTAACATAACAATATCATTTTTCCTAACTATACAAACCTGAGGTCCTTTTACACATAGTCCCACCTCATGCCACCCCTCACTCTGCAGTTTTTGCTTGGGCCAAAAGCAAAAGTGATTTGTTTACCTCCCAGTCGCGCGCGCGCGCCTGTCGGACAAGCAGTTAACTACCGAACCCCTTGTTCGAAAGCTTACGACCTATCCAGCTGCCGCTAGTACCTTCCTATTGTAAAAGGACCTCAGGTTTGTATAGTTAGGAAAAATGCAATTTTGGACAAATTGTCATTTTTATCTGTATTAATATATTAATTTTTAATTGTTTTCTCATAACTGATCTAATCTTTCAGTACTATTTATTATTATCTTTTATTATGTCTTCCAAATGAACACCATGTTCTTTGGAAGCTTGAATTTCAAGTAAGTGGCTCCTATAGGCTTGTTCCACATGAATAAGATTTGTCTTCTGAATAATAATGTGACATCAAGGTTAGCCCGATTTAATTTTGTAATTACAGAAAGACATAGACTTCATAGGTCGAGAAGCTCTGATGAGACAACGAGAAGAGGGAGTAAAACGATTGTATGTGCAGCTACAACTTGAAGATCATAACCCTGAAGTTGATCCTTGGGCTTGGGGTGGTGAGCCAATATATAGGGATGGTGTCTTTGTTGGTATAACTACCACAACTGGGTATGGTTACACCCTAAACCACCAGGTAAGCTTGAAAAAAAAATGTATTTTTGCACCAAACTGTAATTAATAAACTGTTAATGGAAGAGAGCATATGCACATTAATAGTAATTAATTAACTGATAATGGAAGAGAAAATATCTTAAGTCTTAATTGTAAACTTTTTAAACATTTTCAAGATTGATATCTTGTCATCTCATTGATTGTACATTTATTCAGTAATATGACAAATTTTTTTTATCTATTTGTATTTTTCATAACTAACAAACCTGCAGTCTTAATGTAATGGTTTAAATAGCAACAGGAGGTAGCCAATTTGGGTAAAGGAGGCAGGCACAGCCCGACTGAACATACCCCAACATGCAGTGACATACCAGTTTTTTCCTCCAGCCCAGGTAAACTGAATGAGGGTTGGCTTGAGGTGGGCCACATATGTTAAGACCACAGATTTTTTTTCAGGTATGAAAAATACAAATTGATTAAAAATTATATAATTTGTTCATATACAGAACAACCCTTTGGTCTTAACATAGGGGAAACTTACTCCTAGTGGGAGGAGAAAGTGATCCTCAGAACCAACTGGAGGTTCGGCTCACCTGGGCTAATTTTTTTGCCAAAGGTAGGACATAGGAAGGAATTGTATACCTCTGATCTGTTAAGCAGGATACCAAACAGCCAGACATCCAGGCTAAGAGACAATGTGAACTCCTGCCTACATTGTGTCTTGAAGGAAAGTAAAGAACCTGTAATTGCTGGAGACAACAAAACTTACGTTAGCCACTAACCTTATTTGTTGGTCAGTTTCTCTCTCCCCTTTTCAAGAGAGATGAAGGGACTTGTTTCTGTTAAGGAATTTGTATTGTGTAAGAACTATCCAATATGGCTAAGCAGAATGGGAACTCATTCACCTGTATGTAACCAGTTCCAGCACATGATGGATCAAATCTCTCCACTGTGCCCACCAGTAGAGAAAAAGAAAGAGAAAGGAAGAAGACCTGTCATCCCATTCACTCTCACTTTCATAACCAACATCTTGGGCAAGATACAAAAACTGTCCATTGGTTGGGGGGCACTGTAGAAGCTACACAATTTGTTGAGAAGCTACCACTGGAAGTCATTGGAAATGACATGGATAGTGACGGCAAGATCCATGGTGCAGGGAGAGCCAATCACATTTGAGATGATGACACCGGAACTGTAGCTCTTGAAACTGTCTTGGGGAGAGCTGTTGCAAATTGAGATGGCATCACAGAAACAGAAGCTCTGGAAACTCATGGCGGTCGACACTGGGATACGTAAGAGACTTGCAGTGTGACAATAGGCTGCCAAAGGCTGGTACCCCTGTTAGGCCTAAAGAGAGAGGGAGGGGGGCTTGTATGCAACTATTCTTATGAACGTATACCTTACTCTTTTGGGTCTTTGGGGGACGTATTCTTTCCTTGCTACTTCATATGTTGTCTTCGCTGGCATGATATATTCCAGTGCTCTACAGATGTCCGGAAGAGTCATGGGCTTTGTCGGATTTTGAAAAATTTCCACTGGTATTGCCAACGCTTGTCTGTAAAGTGCTTCTGCCGGCAATGCGTTGAATGCTGCGTGTGGGACTGTTAGTCTCAGCAAGACCCAAGGTAATTAATTCCTTTTTCCAACATCTGCCTTGACATTTGGTGGTGAGTATTTATTTGAGGGAGCAGTGCAGCAGCTTCACCATGCTATTCGCTTTTGGGTTATGTGCTGTTGTGTGAATGAGTTTTGTCCTGAGGCTGGTGGCGAGGGAGTGCCATAAGGCGGAGGTGAAGTTGACTCCTCTGTCGCTTGTTATGTATTGCAGTACGCCATGCCTGCTGACCCAGCCTATTAGTACAGTAGTACCTCGAGATACGAAATTAATCCGTTCCGAGGCACCTTTCGTATCATGAGGTTTTCGTATCTTGGAGCCACATTTTACATGTAAAATGGCTAATCCGTTCCAAGCCCTCCAAAAACACCCCAGTAAATTTCATAATAAAGGTAAATTGACCTACAAACAATGAAATACTACAACAATTTGGACCATTCAATACGTAACTTAATAATAAAAATGCAAAACCTGTAAATAAAGTGTATATTAGTGTACAAGAAATATTATTACTGTAACGTAAAATGTGGAAGCTTACCTTTGGAGTGAGGCTATCTCCGAAAGTGGCGGCAGAGGAGGAGGAGGACAAACAGCAGATACGTACACTTAACTTTACGAAACACATAAAAAAATGTCAGAAAAACAAACTAAACTTTACAAAACACATTATCAAAACTGTAACACTTAGTTTTTTGTAAAACTTAAAATAAAATTTATTTTGTCTTTTTTATTTTTACATTTCTTTTTACTTTTTTATACTTTATGTAATTTCAATTTCTTCACCACTTGAATGGATGCCAGTCCGTTTACCGGAATTTGTTCCGACACGGCATACAAACCTTCGGTCCTTTTACAATAGGAGGAAGGTACTAGCGGCAGCTGGATAGGTCGTAAGCTTTCGAACAAGGGGTTCGGTAGTTAACTGCTTGTCCGACAGGCGCGCGCGCGCGACTGGGAGGTAAACAAATCACTTTTTCTTTCGGCCTCACAGCGAGGCGAGTAGACGTGTGTGTTCGACGCTCTCTGCCCGCTTCTCGTCGTTTGCTTTCCCCTGAGTATATGGTTGTGTTTGTGTTGAGTAATCATTGTAAGTACAATCATTTCCGCTTTATTTCATCAATTGTGAATTACTTGATCAATTATGGAGTCTCCACGCCCCACTACCCCTCCGGAGATTGTGCCCGGGTACCGAAGGGCGCGTAAATGCGGGTAAGTTCCGCTCGTTTCCTGAAATTGATCCACATATTTTGTGCGCTCGGTGTGCTGGCCGCGAATGTAACCCGAGCCGAGCCCTGTGAAGTGTGTATGTCTTGGTCGGAGGCGCAGTGGGGCTTGTACGAAGGTAGGAAGAAGCGAAGGCCTGCAAAGGAGTCGTCGGAAAGCTCTCCCGCTGCTCCTTTGGTTATGGGACACTTCGTCTTCTTTTCCTGCCGCCCGCTCAGCTCCCACGTTTGGCGCCTTCCCCTTCGGGGGGGTGGGGGGGGTTTCTAGGTCCTTCTCCTCACCCGATCTGTCGAGTGTGGAGGAGGGCGCGAGATACCCCGATGTTGAGTTGTACTCTGGGTCCTCTATCCGTTCGTCTACATCGCACGGACGGGTAGAGGATCCTGCTAATTACCCGACCTTTGCTTCCTCAGGTGCTGTTGCCGCGAAGGACGACCTCGACAGGTGTGGGCATCGTTGGGTCTGCAGGGCGTGCCGAGTGTCCAGGGGCCCTGCTCTACCATCTCGCTGGCTCTGTGGCGGTCACGCATGCTACGGTGACGACCACTACCACGACCCTTTCAACTCCTGGCTATGCTTCACCTCCTCACCTGGTGTACACCCCGCACGCGGTCTCTGTTACACCAACTACATCGGTGCAGGGGCCAGTCGCCGTACCACGGGGGCGAGTGATGCCGCCGCCTGGGTTTGCCGTGCTGCCTCGACCGGACTTCGTGTGCCGAAGAGCTCCGCCCCTGGACCTCCCACCAGTACCTAGGATGTCTGTGCCGCTGGTCCGTCCACCTGGTCTGCCTGTACAGCCTGCCGTACCTGCCGTACCTGCCGTACCTGTCCAGCCGCTGTTCACGGACGTGATGTTGCCGACCACTGCTGCCGTTCCTGTATCTGTTCCTGCCGTCTCCACTGCTGTTCCTGTGATGCCTGCACCTGCTGACGTTGTTCCTGTTCGTGGCGCCGCTGCTCCCGATGCCGATCTGTTCGGACAGGTGCGTCCGGGCCCTGTTGCTTCGGCAACAGCAGCCCCAGCTCCGCCCTGGATGACAGATCTGACATCGGTCCTGAGGAAGCTGTCGAAGAAGAAGAAGAGAGGAGGAAGGTGTCGTCGTCGTCTTCATCGTCTTCTTCGTCGTCGTCGTCGTCTGCCGCCTCTTCCCCTTCTTCTTCTAAGGCTCCCCCGCCTAAGAAGAAGGTCGCCTCCTCCCCTCCTAAGAAGTCTCCTTCGGGAGCTTCTAAGGGCCCGTCTCGCTCCGGTGAGACGGGGGTTCTTCCGCTGGTCACCCTGCTCCTTCGGGGTAGGACCCGTCTCTTCTCCGCAAGGAAGAAGACTACGGGGACCAGAGGAGTGCCGGCTAACACCGGCACTTCCTCGCCTGCTGTTAGTGGTTCGACCACGGCAGCAGGATCCGTCTCGGCCTCTCGTTCGCGAGAGGTACCGAGTGTACGGTCGCCTACAGCGACCGTGGCAGCTAGGAACCAGACCTCTGAGCCAGCTCAGCGTCAGGTTCACGGCACGGAGCGGAAGACTGGTGACAGCCGCTCACGCGACTATCACAGACCAGCTCTCGCTCTCGCGGCGATCAGCTGGCTACCCGGGCTGACGTGACGGTCCACGACCGGCCACGGGCTGAGGCTGGGAAGAGGTCCCCCCGTTCGGTCGGCACCAGCCACGGTCTGGTACCAGCGACGTGACGCGCCGTGAGGATACGCACCGGTCTCACCGTGACAGTGGAGCTCGCCGGGTCGCCTGACCGTCACTCTCACACGAGAGCGATCGGGTACGGCGACCAGACCAGCTCTTCTGACACACGAGACCGGGGCCGCTGTTCTCAGTCCAGCCGTTCTCCACAGCGAGACGGCTCAACCAGGCCTGCAGCTCGATCACCACCACGGGTTGACGATCGCCTGCAGTCTTCCAAGCCCACTGGTTCTGCCAGCGAGCGGAGGGAGGGAGCGACAGGTCTGCCTCTCCCATACCTTCAACCTCCTCGGGTTTACACCGGGAGGGGCGAGGTATTGAGGAGTGATCGTGAGGGGTGCGCCCCTCAGGATCCCCAACCACGACGTCCTACGTACCAAGCACGGTTCTCGGACCGGCCAGGTCGTATGCACAAGTGGCTGGAGGAGACCGAGAGGGGTCTGTCGCTGTTCCCCCCCTCGAGGGGGGAGGGTCTCGGGAGCTGCTCCTGTTCGAGGGACTGGACGGTCCTACTCCGCAGGATGCAGTCACTCCTGAGATTCAGAGGAACTTTGCCGAGGTAATTGCGCTGATTCGTCAGCACAACGACCTCGGGGAAGGATCGCCGCTCCCACCATCCGAGCCCACGTCCCGGCTCGAGTCGTTCTGGGGCCCGAAGAGGGAACCCAGACCGACGGTGGGTTTGCCGCGTTCTGAGCTTGCCGACTCAGTGCTGGACCAGGTAGAATCTCTTGCTCTCCGGGCAAGACGGTTCTCTCAAGTCTGGCAGGTCGAGCAAGCTGCCCTCCACCTCCTCTGCTGCGACAGCGGCGTTTTTACGTGCCATCTGAGGACCCGATGCCGCCCAAACAGGTGAACCCGGAGTTAGCCAGGCTAACGCCGGGTGTGTCTCTGCAGCAGCTCCTGTCCGAGAACCTATGGTTCTCGCAGCAAGAGGCACTCGGCCTGGAATCCACTGCCATGGCAGCTTTCCAGGCCGTCTCCTGGATAGATCTGTGGTCCCTCACAGTATCTAAGGTCGCAGCCAACTCCGGGGGAATTTCTCCCGAAGATGACTCGGCCTTTAGGAGACTTTGCCAGTCTGGGGGAAGAGCCATCTCCTTCCTTGCCCACCAGACGGTGAACCTGTCCTTACTCGAGTTTCCAGGGCGGCTGGGCGTGAAGCGGCATTGGGACTCCGCAACGGACCTTTACGGAGTTCCACGTCTCTCTTCCCAGGAGAGATGGTGGACGCTGCGGTGGACAGACAGCGCACTGACGACAGTGACCGTCTGGTTTACCAGGCAGTCTCGAAGGCTTCTGGGCAGCCTCGGACTGCGGCCAAGCCAAAGAGCTCGGCTAGCGCTTCCACGGTGGCTAAGACGGTAGTCGCGTCGAAGCCCCGGGGAAAGACTCTGTCTTCTTCGACTTCTGCAAAGGGGAGCCGTAACCAGCCCTCCTCCCAGCCCTCCTTCTCCCGAGGAGGCTCTGGGAAGAAGTCGAAGAAAGGGGGGAAACGCTAGGGACGGCGTTCCCCCTCACCTGCTGCCGGAAGGGGGGGGGGGGTGCCTGGCCAGCCATTGGGCAAACTTGGCAGCGCTACGGCGCCGAGACCTGGATTGTAGATGTCCTTCGGGATGGGATATCTATTACCCTTCGAATCTCGGCCACCCCTCACCTCCAACCCGGTCCAACAGCAGTCGTACGTTCCAGGGTCATCGAAGGACGTAGCATTGAGACAGGAGATCAAGACCATGCTGAGCAAGAGAGTTGTAGAAATCGTCACGGATCAGTCACCGGGCTTTTACAGTCGACTCTTCCTAGTGGAAAAGTCTACGGGAGGCTGGCGCCCGGTGATAGATCTCTCTCCCCTGAATCAGTTCGTTCGCCAGACCCGGTTCACGATGGAGACGGCACGTTCCGTGCTCGACTCCATCAGGGAGAACGATTTCATGCTTTCAGTGGACTTGAAGGATGCGTATTTCCAAATACCCATTCATCAGTCCTCCAGAAAGTACCTCCGCTTCATTCCTCGACGGGACGGTGTACCAGTTCAGGGCACTTTGTTTCGGTCTCTCAACCGCCCCACAGGTGTTCACGCGAGTGTTCACTCTGGTGTCTGCTTGGGCCCATTCGCACGGGATACGTCTGATGAGGTATCTCGACGATTGGTTAGTCCTGGCGAGCTCCCGCTCGCAGTTGCTACAGGACAGGGATCGACTACTTCGAGTTCTGTCACGATCTGGGGATCGTTGTGAACTTCGAGAAGTCCGATCTCGAGCCCAAGCAGAGGATGAAGTACCTGGGTATGCTGATCGACACGGTAGCAGGGCGAGTCTTCCCGCAGACTCGCGGATCAGCAGATTCAGGGAGGCAGGCCAAACCAGTTCCTGTCTCCGGCAAGGAAACAGGTAGCTCAGCGATGGCAAGTCGTGATCGGACACCTGTCGTCACTCGAGAAGTTAGTCCCTCACGGGCGTCTTCACCTGCGGTCTCTTCAGTGGAGACTAAAGGAGGAGTTGGTCACAGGCGACGGATCCCCCAAGCTTTCCAGTGTCACTGACACCGGAGGTGAGGCAGGACCTAGCCTGGTGGCTGGACGACAGGAACCTCTTAAGAGGAGTGCCTCTGCGCACTCCCCCCCGGACATGCAGCTGTTCTCAGACGCATCGACCGAGGGATGGAGGGGCGCAACACCTGGAGGAGTTGCTGACTTCAGGAGTGTGGGACGAGAACGACAAGCACCTTCACATCAATGTACTGGAACTCAAGGCAGCGTTTCTCGCTCTCCAAGAGTTCCAGGACCGCTTGATGGGACACTCAGTGGTGTTGATGTGCGACAACACCACGGTAGTGGCCTACGTCAACAAACAGGGGGGCCTAGTGTCTCTCCCGTTGTACCAGTTGACTCGGCAGGTGCACGAGTGGGCCGAGGCACACTCAATAGAGCTGTCGGCACGCTACATTCCAGGAAGAGGAATGTAGTAGCAGACACGCTCAGCCGTCGGGATCAGGTGATAGGGACCGAGTGGTCTCTACACCAGGACGTGGCGGAAAGGCTCTTCGACCTGTGGGGGCGACCAGTCGTGGATCTGTTCGCCACCCGGCACAACAGAAAGCTTCAGGTTTTCTTCTCAGCCGTGCCGGACCCATGGGCAGCTGCAGAGGACGCTCTTCAACACCCGTGGGACAACCTCTTCGCCTATGCCTTTCCCCCTTTCAGCCTGATTCGCAAGGTGATCAGTCGAGCACTGGTCACCCCGAATCTCAGGATGATCCTGGTGGCTCCCAAATGGCCTCCACAGGCCATTTGGTATCCGGACCTGCTGGCTCTTCTCGCAGGAGAACCGACCGAGAGATTCCCCCTTGGCACAACCTTCTCGCCCAGCCACACGTCGAGCGGTACCACCGAGCAGTCCAGTCCCTACAACTTCACGGCTGGCTGTTATCCACCATCTCTTGCGAACGAGAGGCTTTTCTCGTAGCGCAGCAACAGAGATGGCTGGAAACGAAACGTCCGTCAGTCCTCTGCAGCTGTGTACCAGGGGAAGTGGGCCGTCTTCTGTGGTTGGTGTCGTAGACGGGGTCTATCTCCTCTCAGAGCCACTCTTCAGCAGGTAGCGGATTTCCTCGTGTTTCTTCGCCGAGAGAAAGCTCCTCTCAGTCCCCACAGTCAAAGGATACAGAGCCGCCCTGGCTCTCGTCCTGAAACTGAGGGGATTGGACATCTCGAACTCGTTCGAGATCTCCTTGCTTATGAGGAGCTTCGAAAGGTCTTGCCCACCCAGGGAACTCAGGCCCCCTGCGTGGGATGTGACTCTCGTCCTTAGGAGTTTGACTCGAACACCCTTCGAGCCACTCCGAGAGTCGTCAGACAGGGATCTGACCCTCAAGACCCTCTTCTTGCTGGCCCGTGCATCGGCGAAGAGAGTAGGGGAACTTCATGGTCTTTCCTATGATGTACGACACTCCAGGGGATGGGGATCTGTGACGCTCGATTTCGTCCCGAACTTCGTTGCGAAGACTCAGAAACCGTCGGTCCCTGACGACAGGTTCGAGTCTGGGGTCACGATTCCACTACCCTAATGGACTTCACCGATAATGATGTGGATGAGATGCTGCTTTGTCCTGTGAGGGCGCTACGGCGCTATCTGAAGAAAACTCCGACACCTCAGGCCCTGAGTGTCCCCGACGCCCTCTTCGTTTAGCACCGGGGTAACCAAGAAGAAGTATCCAAGAACACTCTTTCATTCTGGCTGCGTGAGGTCATCAGGAGGGCGTATGAGGCTGATGGTAGTGACGACATACCGTACGTCCCGTCCGAGAGCTCACGAAGTCAGAAGTATTGGCCCCTCGTGGCGTTTCGTAAGAACTTCTCCGTGGCGCAGGTCCTGAAGGCAGGTGTCTGGTCTAACCAGACTACCTTCACCTCCTTCTACCTTCGGGATATTGCCCACAGGTCCTTGGATACCTTTTCCGGTCCTTGGGACCCGTGGTGGTGCTCAACAACGTTGTGTAGCTAACCCAGACCCTCGCAGGCTGAAACAGCATCGAGTCCTGGTGTGACTGTGTGGATGGATGTGTGAGTGAGTGAGTGACTGGCTCCTCTTCCCATCTTTCCTCCTCCTCTACCTGTGGGCAGAGGGCCACGGTCGTCACTACGCTGGATGAGGACGAGATGCAGGTGAGCTATATGACAGAGCCCCATCCTATCCCTTTCACTAGGGATAGGAGCAGAATATCCACCACTTCCTCCTACAAGGGGGGGGAAGTGGATGCCTACAAGAGACAAACCCATGACTTTATATTTGCTCCTGTACAGGAACAAGTTCTTACATTGCTGGTACGAAGAGATACGCTTTGCCTCTCTCTTAGTACTCCGGTCCAGAGGTCTGACCATTGATCCTGCGGTGCACACCCGATCAATCGGACAGAGGCTTGGATCCCTCCCTCGCTCTATGACCAGGGAGGCATTCCAAGGTTGGGCGAACACCAGTCTGTTCACAAAAGACTCAGATTCCACCCACCAAGAAGTGAGTCTTCCTATTGTAAAAGGACGAAGGTTTGTATGCCGTGTCGGAACAAATGACAATTTGTCCAAAATTGCATTTTTCCTAACTATACAACCTGAGGTCCTTTTACACATAGTCCCACCTCATGCCACCCCTCACTCTGCAGTTTTTGCTTGGGCCAAAAGCAAAAGTGATTTGTTTACCTCCCAGTCGTGTGCGCGCGCCTGTCGGACAAGCAGTTAACTACCGAACCCCTTGTTCGAAAGCTTACGACCTATCCAGCTGCCGCTAGTACCTTCCTCCTATTGTAAAAGGACCTC
Organism: Macrobrachium nipponense; assembly: GCF_015104395.2. Lineage (NCBI taxonomy): Eukaryota > Metazoa > Arthropoda > Malacostraca > Decapoda > Palaemonidae > Macrobrachium > Macrobrachium nipponense. The sequence goes on from NC_087202.1 coordinate 13,564,080, forward strand.
AGGTTTGTATAGTTAGGAAAAATGCAATTTTGGACAAATTGTCATTTTTCGAACCACCCATGAGAAGCCTTGAACTTTGGGGTTGCCGTTGATGTTCCCTCTCCGCCGTCGTCTTCAGCTTGGGCAATCAAATCTCCGAAAATAGCGCTGGCCTTCTGGCAGATTGCCGTCTCGGTTATCGTATCGCCATCGATTTCTTTGTCCTCAATCCATACAAGAAGCAGCCTTTCCATTTCATTATGCACATGGCTCCTCTTGTTGGACAAAATAGTCACGCCCTTGGAAGGTGTAGCTGCTTTGATGGCTTCCTTCTGCTTAAGGATGGTGCCTATTGTCGACGGATTTCGGCCGTATTCCTTAGCAATCACACTCAACCGCAAGCCAGCTTCATACTTTTTTATTATCTCCATCTTTGTCTCCATAGAAAGCATTCTCTTCTTTCTGTGAACTTCAGCAACTTTCTTGGGACCCATGACTATATGTACTGTACGTAATTAAGTTACGTATGTGGTACGTATACTAATTAGGTTCTCACAACACGATAAAGTAGCACAACGAAATCGCTAACGAATTTACGATACTAAACGAAATCGTTGGACTGAACGAATGCCGCATGCGTACGACAAAGCTTCGGGTGCGAAGTGGCCGAGCGAAGGCACGCCTCCACGTAAGATGCACGATGGGAGGGATGTTGTCCAATAGGAGAGAAGGATCTCATGGCTTGGCTAGCATCAGGAACCAATGGGAGAGCAGGAGGATGGTGGCGAGTCTACTAGAACTAAGATGGCGGCGCACACGGCGCGAGTTTCAAAATTGTTATCGGGCAAATCTCGGACTTTCCAGAAACCTTTCATATCTTGAAAACTTTTCGTATGTAGAGCAGTAAAATTTTTCGTGTCAGCTGTTGTATCTCAAGTTTTTCATAAGTTGAGCCTTTTGTATCTCAAGGTACCACTGTAGTGCTCTCACACAATGCTCTTCTGTCTGCTGCCTTACTCAGGCCTCCTAGCAACCTGTGGAAAAAAAGTAGGTAGGAGTCTGACCAAAGAAAGTAGGAGTTATAATCGTAAAGGAGGATGAGTGCCACAAGGATATAATGTGATACTGTATTTCAAATGCAACATTTTAATTAAGCATTTAAATGCATACCTGTAGTAACGTTTAAAATTCATTATCAAAGAATAATCAATCAGTACAAGTATGTATGCAGGTGTTCCTTGCTCCATTATATTAAATAATGTTTTTTTTTATATTCTTTAACAAAATAGCAGGGACACCATCAGGCTCAGCTGCTGATCCATTTTTAATTTCATAAATAGCCTGCACAATATCGGCTTCATTAATATCTATGTTTGATAAATATTCACTATTTTCATGCCTTATTTCTGTATCATTATCTTCATTATCAATTCTAGGGGTAAATTCTCCCTTATATCTTTCTGCTAATGTTGCATATTAACTTTTTTTTCATTCGTTATCTCCCTTCAATTCTTAGAGGGCCTATTTCTATTCTTCTTTTATTCATCTTTTTCGCATTTGAATATAGTAGTTTGGGGTTTTGCTTGATATTTACTAGGGGGTTTTTTTCTTCAAAGTCCCATTTTTCATTTTCATTTTCATTTGATTGTATAATCTTTTGCTCTGCATTTTCTATCTTACTTTTTAGTTCTAGCACTTTTCATGCATTCTTTTCTTTTGCAAGACCTTTTTTCCACTTTCTGATTTTCTGGAACAAGATCCTTCTGTCTCTTGTTTCACATGACTGATGTTTACTTTTCTTCTTCGGTATATATTTATCCACAATTTTCTCTTATTTTATATAATATATCCGTATATACCTGTACATATATCATCACTTACGAATATGTTTTCCCAATCTTTGTTTAATTCTTCATTTATTTCTGACCATTTTATATTTTTACTGTAGAAATTGTATTTTCCATATTCTCCCCACTTTTTCATCTCTTGCTTATCTTTGTTTTCACTTGCTTTGGAATGGACTGTTAGTTCTGTGTCATTATGGTCTGAAATACTCGCATTATAAACTATTATTTCCTGAACACAATTCACTTCGTTCACAAATACTGGGTCTAAAATATTTTCCTTTCTTGTTGGCAGGTGATTTATTTGTTGGCAGGTGATTTATTTGTTGAATGTTGTACGTATTCTAGTAGCACATATCTAATACCTTTTTTAATTGCCTCTTATCTTCTGCACTACTATTAGTACTCTCTTTTTTTATACGTATAAATAAAACCACAATGTCCTATTCGTTCTTTCCAATCTACAAAAGTTAAGTTAAAGACTCCGGATAGGAGAATAGTCCAGTCTTTGTGATTTCTACATTTATCATCCAATTTTTCTATTATTGTGTCAAACTCTTTAGTATTAGGAAGCGCCTCAGTGGCGTGGGTGGTTTGGTGTTTGCTTCTCACCTCAGTGGTCGCGGTTTCGATTCTCAACCATTCCATTGAGGAGTGAGAAATGTGTATTTCTGGATAGAAGTTCACTCTCAACATGGTTCAGAAGTCACATAAAGCCATTGGTTCCGTAGCTGAATAACCACTGGTTCCATGCAACGTAAAAACACCATACAAACAAAAACAAACAAACAATCTTTAGTATTAGGGGGTCTATATATTACTATGTTCAATAATTTTTCAGATTCAAATTCTACCGCTATTAGTTCACATTCTGAGTTACTATATTTCTCATATATTTTTCCTTGTTTTATGTCTTTAACATATACATATTGCGGTTCCCCCTTGATTCCTATTAGGTAGAGTCAACATCTATTCTGATTTATTGCCACAAAATCCGTGACAGGTTAAGAGAACTCTTGCGAGTGTTTAAGTAGCATTTGCCAAAAGGGAGAAACAGATGTGTTTTCTCACACCTGAAAAATGGTTAACTATTCCTTATGCAAATACAGAGCTCAATACATATGGTTGGAAAGCTTGCAATGTCTGACATGCATTTGTAATTATAGTTCTAACAATGCCATAAAGTTCTTCAGAGTACTCGGTGCATTGCATAAATTTATTTTTTTGAACCAAGGATGCCCTGAGGGTCGGTCCCAGTGACTGAGCAGTACCTCACAATGTATTGACAGGAGATTTTGGCAAGGAAGAGATTGAGCAATACTTAATTGAAGTGTTGGCCCCTATGGGGGTTTGCAGAGCCAAACCAAGATGGAGCCGCCGATTTCCTCTTATCTCCTCTTTTTACGAAAATTCTTCCATTGCTCAAGAGACCAATTATGACACTTGGAACAAGGATTACTTACGTTACAATTGTCAGATCTGCACCTGCTACAAATGGAATGTGGGTTTGTATCCAAGGTGGCCAAATATCAAGAACAAGGGTTGTTACCAACCCCCGGGCATCTTCTCTGAGGCCTGGATTGCTTAGATAATTTATGGGTTTGCATATCTTTGAATGCAAAATATGCACAACTACTATCACAGTATCACTCAGAAAAAGACACAAACAAAAAGAGAATGGAAAGCCATAATGCCAAAGTGTAATATGAGCAGGGAGAGCTAAACAACCAGCTTCTTGGCTAGAAAGGCAGTAGCGCTGTCTTGTTATTTAAGTGGTAAAGAGAAACTGTGGGGTAAGTTGGGTTGGGCTGTGCCTGCCTCCTCCACCCCTATTGTATGTCTCCCGTTGCCACCAAAATCCTTGCGCTATTTTAACCAGACTCCAGTAGGCGCTAGAGAAATTCCCCTACGTTAAGACCAGTTCTGTGTATAAACAATTGATATTTTAACTCTGCACTAACATAATTATTATGTATATTATTAACATGTCTACACTGTATTTTGTTTGGTTGGAACATTTTGTATGTCTAATTGACAGGTACACATGGAGTTTATAGATATCATTAACTTTTGTCTCTTTAACAGGTTTGTCTTGGTTTCATAAGAAACTATGATGAAAATGGTAAAATGACTTTTGTAACACCTGACTATGTCATGTCTGGCCACTACGAAGTTGACATTGCTGGTGTTCGATACTCAGCCAGTGTCAGTCTGCGTTCTCCAAGTCTTCCGACTAAGTTCCCAGAACCACAAGAAGATCGATATCGTGCAACACAAATTTAATTCATTACCTGATTTGAGAAAGAACACACTATACAATACTTGCCTTGCAATTCAGTCTCTGTGATGCTGACTTTTAGTGTTTTTCAAATAGTGTACTCACAGAAATATAGTTAATTCAGAGTTTAGAACACACATAAATATGTATGTGTTTGAAGTAAAATAGTAATAATACAGCTATATAGAACTCCAGCTTTTTTAAGACTTTACAGGAATATCAGATTGTTTAATCTTGCAGCTTTTTTAAGATCTGATGGATTTGAAACTTTTTCAGCACAAATTTTGAGGACTGTATTGACCATTGAGTAGTTACATGTTTATAGTGTTTTGTCTATATTGTATATATGACGTACTTAAAACTGTATGTAGAACTTTATTTATTGAAATACTGTCTTTTAAGAATCAGGCTCTGTAAATATGGTTACTATTGTAAGTCACAAAAATCAAAGATTTATGTAGACAGCCAGAAACCAGACATTCAGTAAACAGTACTAGTATGTGATTTTTCTCAACATTTTCCCACATTGTGCCTGTCATCAGCATTCACTGACAATCTTAGAACCCCTATAATATTACACTGCAGTGATATACCAAATTACATGTAAGTTCATGAGTATTTCTGATAGCTGTTTTATGATAAGTATACACTGAAATGTCTATTAATTACTTTAACAACAGTTTGTTTACATATGCTAGTATGTATCAACAAGGACTCAATTGTATTCAAATGGGGAAAATGTAAATTGTTAAAAATGCTCAACATTTTTGTCTTGGAAAATTTGTAAAGGATAGAAAAGATTTGTCAAAACAAGTAGTTTACCCAAGAAAAGTCTAAAATCTACTAAAACATATTAAATATTGTTATCCAAAAACTAGTAGTTTAAAACTAGACATATACTATACATAGTGGTAAAAAAAGTACAAGAAAATAAAAATGGTAGTTGAGCAATTTCAAACAAGTTAATATTTCCACGCAAAAAAACCAACATCACCGTAAATACATGTGTTCATATGCGGAACAAAACCTTCAGTCTTAACAATAGGATAAATCTTAGTGCACCAGCTAGAAACTGGTTCACTGTTTAAAAAGTCTAAAACATTGAAAAGTACATAAATGAATAAATTTTTTACATTAAAACTTAATGTTTCATCATTTGGGATTTTCTTGACCAACCTGTTTACAAACTGAATTGCTTTCAACTTTAGTGTCAGATATTTTGCCTAGAAGTGGCTGCAGAGAAGTTATAAGGAATTTAGAGTTTAATTTAAGACACTTAAGTGAGCCAATAGTGCTTATAATAGGTCTTAGTGGTTGGCCTTCTTTTTGAGTTTTAATAGTACTACAAAATAGGGAAGTTGGCATTTACAGTACTAAATATGTTTATCATATTATGTATACTCCCAAATATCTCTCTTGTTCATTTTTGAAATTGTGCATTTACACACATAAGTGAGTTACACATCAGTTGTTTATATGTTCATGGTCATTTAACAATGTTCATTTTATCAAAATAGAAGACTTGACTGAAAATTATAAAATCACTAAACCATTGGTAAAACTTTTATTTGTAATAGTCAAGAAAGCAATAAAGGAATTATTTACAAGGTAACATGCAAGTGTGGAAGTTTCTATATAGGACAAGTTGTGAAGTCATTCAAAAAACTAATTTTGAATCATAAATATAAATGTGGAATTTACCAACTGACTGGCTGTGATGAAAGACTTTGCAAAAAGCACAGGTTTCATTGAAAGAATTGTTACAATCTGCATGCATATTTCAGAGAAAAAGAAAATATTTCAATTTATCTCCTGGTTTATATACATTACATCCTTTTATTTGATATTGAGACATTGGTACAGGGTTTGATCATGTTATACATTAACTATCATACAATGTACATTTGTTAAAATGCATTTACTGTTATGTTGGTTTTCATGTACATAGATTACCTCATTTGACATGTTTGTAATTCAATCGCTTAGCTACCATTTTTATTTTACTATACTACTATAATACTGTTATGTTTTTAGTTCACACTAAAATTATTGCTACTGTTAGGTTTTTGTCCTTTCTTGGGTAAACACATTGTCAAAACCTTTCCCCCTTAATAAACAATACAACAGATCCATTAACAAACAAAACTGTTGAGCATTATTTAATCTTCCCTGTGTGGAATACAACCGAGTGATGTATCTTCATACCTAGGAAGATTATTGGCATCAACAAGGACTTTTATCCACCCCAAAATTACAGACACAACACCAGAACACCTCACTGTCAAAGCAAAACCATATTTAGTCACTGTTGCCAGGATGTTTCAGGGTTTATTAGGGTAACATTTTGCAGTCCTGTACAGTATATGCATCATACATCACATCTCTTCCATTATTTGGCTGTGAAGTTAATGTTTATAGTGCAAGATATAGTACCTGTTTATTTAAGGAAGCTGATGAATAGCTCTTGAACTGTTTTCCTTGTTAACTAGACTATATCAACACTTATACTACTATACACAGAAGCCATTTTACAAATAGGTTTTTTCATACTGGCTGTTTACTTGATCTGCTATAGATGAGTAATAAACATTACTATGTAATGATATTGACTGTTACTTTATTAAATGCAATTAATCTTACTGAATTTTACTTCCTTCATTTCTTAATTTCCAACCAGTGTAAAGGACATTTCTGCAAAAGCAAGTAGGATGAGCAATAGCTGTTTTAAAGTCAAAGTAATTGTAATATTGAGGACGTAGTCTCGGGTCTAAAGCCCCATCCACACGGTGGAGCTTTGTCCGACAAACTTTGTTCGATGTGACGTCAGAGGCGGGAAAAGACATGACCTTATCCGCTTTTTCTCCGCTTCTGATGTCACACCAAACAGAGTTCGCCTTAATGGAACACTTCAGGTGTCTCAGAACAGCACACTGTACAGTATTTTGTATATTTTGTACTACTGTATTGTGATGCAAAAGTTTCTGCTGGCACTTTTAGGCCTTGTTTCACATAATGGTGTCATCACTTAAACAGATTATGTTATGCTGTGAATTATGCTGGTTTCATTCTGTATGCTCCCAAAAAATAAATTCTAAAAGTAATTTTCAGTTTACCTAAATAAAAAATCTAGTCTTTTATATAAAAGTATCCTTCAATGCTAATTGGAATTGGTCACTAAACTTGTTAAGGAGGGCAACACCAGCCAATATTACTTTGGCCACAGAAACAGCAAGGCAGTTAAGGTGGGTTCAAGTACACTGGAACCTTGACATACGATTGCCCTAATATACGAATGTTTTGAGATACAACAGAAAATTTGCGAAAATATAAGCTTTGATATACAACGAAATATTTGAGATACGATTTTGCGATGAGTGTTAGTTGTATAGGCGACCGATAAATGGCGTTCAGTCTGTTTGTTTGTTGGTGCTGCATGTTAACATGTCGTTGTTTAGTTCGTTGTATTTGCGCCTATTTTTCGTGTTATTTTGTCTATTTTATTATTAACCATGTCTCTCAAAGCTAAAGACAAAGCAGGTGATAAGAAAAATCCCAAGAAAATTATTTCGATGGAAGCAAAACATGAAATTATAGCAAAGCATGAACGTGGCGTTCGTATCGTCGATTTGGCAAACGAGTATGGTCGAAATCCTTCTACAATATCCACGATCATCAAGCAGAAGGAAGCTATAAAAACCTTCCAAAGGCATCACCATTATTTCTAAACTACGAACTGATTAAATAAAAATTGGTTTAGCAATGTTATTTCATTTGTGTTTATTACATAGTTATTAGTGTACATACGTAAATAAAAAGAGAACAAATCGTTCCCTGCCACCCTTCCCTCCCTCCTCCCCCTGCTGGCCTCACGTCATCTTTCGTTGTGGTAAGTAAAATTCCTTTTTTTTTTAATTGATTTTATTAACATTTATAATCATTTATCACATTGCTATGTTATTTTATCATTATGTGTGTTATTACTTCGTCTTTATTTGGTTGTATGAAAATTTGTGTATATTATATGTAATTTAGCTGTGTTTAGGTGTGGTTTCATAGCGCTAGAACGGATTAATACATATTACATTAATGCTTTGAGATACAACTGTTTTGATATACAACGATGGTAACGGAACAAATTAAATTCGTGTGTTAAGGTTCCAGTGTATATGAAAGACTGATTTGTATACCTAGGAAAAATACAAAGAAAAATTTTGGTACTTTTAAAAGTACTAAGTAATTTGTATTTTTCTTGACATACAAGCCTGAAGTTCTTTACACAGGGATTTAGTTTGCGGCAAATGGGAGCTGGTATAGCCAGTCAACTTTCCGAAGGAAGCCCCGGCAACCTGTTGGTATGCACTCCACTTTGCCTTCTGGCCCCAGTGCCAAAGTGAGGTGGCTGAAGTGGACTGTTAATGTAAAGAGCTTCAGGTTTGTAACTAATTAATTAATTATATCTTAGTTTAACCAGACCCCACCACTGGGAGCCTGAAAGATTAGAACAAGCTTTCACCTATGGCTGGTCCAAAAGATTAGATTTTTCATTTAGGTCTTAAATTGGTTATTTAGCAACGGGACCTACAGCTTATTATGGGATCCGAACCACATTATATCGAGAAATGAATTTCCAATCACCAGAAATAAATTCCTCTGATTCCCCATTGGCAACTGGTTGGTTTTTTCCCCAACTGGGAGATCCTGTCATGGTCTGGTCTAGGCTGAAAGAACCAGTATACTATGTTAAAGACAAAATGATATTGTTAAGATACAATAAAGTTTTATACATACTTACCTGGCAGATATATACTTAGCTATAGACTCCGTCGTCCCGACAGAATTCAAAACTCGCGGCACACGCTACCGGTAGGTCAGGTGATCTACCATTCCCGCCGCTGGGTGGCGGAATCCCAACCATTCCCGTTTTCTGAGCCAGATTTTCTCTTACACCTGTCTCCTGAGGGGAGGCTGGGTGGGCCCTTAATCGTATATATCTGCCAGGTAAGTATGTATAAAACTTTATTGTATCTTAACAATATCATTTTTATACATGCGACTTACCAGGCAGATATATACTTAGCTGATTGACACCCTTGGTGGAGGGCAAGAGACAGCTATATATATAAACAAAATTCTAATAACGGGAAACAACAATTGTTGTAGGATATCAATCCTTGGTTCTTACCTGTTTGGGCTGAAGACTTCATGATTACTGTCATTTAGTCTGCCTGCCTCAAGAGCTTCAGTGAGGTAAACCACCTATGACCGAACAGCCCTTCTGGATCATGTCAATGGGGGGCTAGCCCGCTTACGCGACAGAACCTGCATGGATCGTACCAATGGGGCTTACCCGCTTACATGGCAGAGCCTGACCTGTATCTTATCAATGGGGGCTAGCCCTCTTACATGACAGAGCTTTAGGCTTTACATAATGCACAACGAGGAGACCAAAAGTTAATCCCGACCACCTGACCTCTCTAACCATGTTAAATCTAAGAACTGAAAAGGGTTCTTCCTATACCCTCTTTCAGTCAACCATAAAAACCAAACACCATAATGTTAAAATTACTTAACCTAACTAATTAGGATTAACCTCAGCTCTCCTCCCAGCACTAAATCCGCGGACACATATGCTCCCAGTGAAAAGCACTTCTCATAAGTAACTCTCACATCCTTTAGATAGTGAGAGGCGAACACTGAGTTACACTTCCAATACGTGGATTCAATTAGATTCTGAAGGGACCACGTTTTATGAAAAGCCATTGAGGTTGCTATGGCCCTCACTTCGTGTGCTTTTACCCTGAGGAGTTTAAATTGTTCTTCACCACATTTAAGATGCGCTTCCTTAATAATGTCTTTAATGAAAAACGTAAGGGCGTTTTTTGATATTGGTCTTGTAGGATCCTTGACCGAACACCAAAGACTTTCCTGCGTACCTCCCAAAAGAGACTTTCTTTGTAGATAAAATTTTAGCGCTCTTACTGGACAAAGGGTCTTTCCTTTTCTTCCCCCGTAACGAGAAGAGAGTGCCTTCACTTCGAAGCTTCTAGGCCACGGTTTTGATGGGTTTTCGTTCTTGGCTAAGAAGAGAGGCTTAAAAGAGCAAATTGCAGCCTCCTTCTTAAACCCCACTCTGCCCTCTAACGCTTGAAGTTCACTCACCCTTTTTGCCGTGGCTAAGGCGAACAGGAATAGAGACTTCCTTGTCAAATCTCTAAAGAAGAATTATTGGAATGTACGAATCTTTCAGACATCAGATAATGCAGCACTATATCCAAGTTCCAACTGGGATTTTTTATTATTCTGACTTTTTGAGGTCTCGAAAGACCTAATAAGGTCATGTAGATCTTATTGTCTGACACATCCAGACCCCTATGCCTAAACACCGAGGCCAGCATACTTCTATACCCCTTGATCGTAGATACAGCTAGGCCACACTTTCTTCTAAGGTAAAGAAGAAAATTTGCAATGTCGGTTATAGAGGTACTGGAAGAGGATAGCTCATGCGTCCTGCACCATCTTCTAAACAAACTTCCCACTTCGACTGGTACACCCGTAATGTGGAATGGTCTCCTGGCTCTTGCGATTGCTTTTCAGCTTCGCGAGAAAACCCCCTCGCTCTAACGAGTCCTTCGATAGTCTGAAGGCAGTCAGACTTAGAGCGGGGAGGTTTTTGTGATACCTGTCGAAGTGGGGGTTGTTTGAGAAGATCGCTCCTTAGAGGGAGCGATCTGGGAAGATCCACTATCCACTCCAGCAAACTCTGTCACCCAATCTAGGGCTGGCCAAAAGGGAGCGATCAAAGTTAATCTCGTTCCCTCTGAGGAGGCAAACTTTCTTATTACTTCCCCTACCAGTTTGAAGGGGGGAAAAGCGTACCCGTCTATTCCCTTCCAGTCCATGAGGAGCCCGTCTATCCCTATTGCTCTTGGATCCGCGATGGGGGAGCAATAATTCTCCAACCAAATGTTCCAGTTGGTTGCGAACAAGTCTACGTTCGGCCTTCCCCATAACCCCCATAACTGATCGCACACTTGAGGGTGGAGAGTCCATTCGGTGGGGAGTACTTGGTCTCTTCTGCTTAGCAGATCCGCTCGAACATTTCTCTCTCCCTGAATAAATCTCGTTAGAAGAGAGATCTGCTTCTCTTGCGCCCAAAGCAACAACTCCCTCGCTGTCTCGTAAAGGGAGAATGAATGAGTTCCCCCTTGCTTCCTGATATATGCTAGGGCTGTCGTGTTGTCTGAATTGACCTGAATGATCGATCCTAATATCTGTTCTTGAAGTGCAAGAGAGCTAGGTGAATGGCTTTCAGTTCGGTTTTTTTTTTTGTTTATGTGCCAGGACACCTGAGCTCCTTCCCAGGTTCCCGACACTTCTTGCGAATCCAACGTTGCTCCCCACCCTACGTCCGATGCGTCTGCAAACAACGCTCGGAGAGGGCTCTTTATGTGCAATGATATTCCTTGACCGAGTTTCTTCGGATCTAACCACCACCGAAGATCTTGTTTGACCTTGTCCGTTTTTTTTAGCCTGAATGACTCTTCGAGGTCCTGGGAACTTTTGATTCCCAGTTCTCCTTCAGATAATACTGAAGGGGTCTTAGGTGCAGTCATCCATAGGGGAAACGAACTCTGCCTCCAACGAGGGACAAATGGTTCCCAGCAAACTCATCCACTCCCTCGCGGAACAATGTTCTTTCCCTAGAAATCCCGACACCTTTGTAAGGCAGCGTTCTATTCTCTCTGTTGACGGAGACGCTAGAAAACCCCGAGAATCCATTTCCCGAATCCCCAGATAAACTATGTTCTGCTGGGGATCCAGCTGGGACTTCTCGAGGTTGACTAGGAGTCCCAATGACTGCGTCATCTTTAATGTTATCGAAAGGTCCTCCAGACACTGTTGCTTCGACTTTGCTCGTATTAGCCAGTCGTCCAAATACATCGAGATTCTGATCCCCTCTAAATGTAACCAATGAGCCACATTCCTTAGGATACCCGTGAAGACTTGCGGGGGCCGTCGAAAGTCCGAAGCAAAGCGCTCGAAATTGAAACACTCTTCCCTGTGACATGAATCTTAGGTATTTCCTTGATGCCGGATGAATTGGCACATGGAAATATGCATCTTGAAGGTCCAGGGATACCATCCAGTCCCCTGGAGAAGAGCAGAAAGTACAGAGGAAGAGGTCTCCATCGAGAACTTCTTCTTGATCACAAAGACGTTCAAACGCACTTACGTCCAGAACCGGCCTCCACCCGCCAGAGGCTTTTGGTACCAAGGTAATGAAGACTGTTGTAAGAAACCACGGTGAATGGAGATCTTGAACCGGTTCTATTGCCCTTTTCTGCAACATAAGTTCTACTGCTTGCAGGAGAGCTGACTCTTGACAGGATCGTTGTATCTCGCTGTTAACTCCCTTGGAGTTTCTTGTTAAGGGAGGATATTCCCTGAAGGGGATGAGGTATCCTCTCTCGAGGATCGAGAGGGTCCAGCTGTCCGCCCCTCTCTTCGCCCAGACTCTGGCAAATTTCGACAGTCTGGCGCCTACCGCTATCTGGAGGACTTCTTCTTCATTTTGCCTTCCCTGCAGGTCTCCTGGAAGGTCTTCCTCTGGTATCCGGTCTTCTACCTCTAAAAGGGGTTCTTGAGGAGGAAGAGGCTCCTCGAAAGGGCTGCTGAAGAGGTGTTTTATCCTTCTTTGAAAAGGAACCGCAGGCTTGAACCTCTTTGCTGACTGTCAGTAAATCCTGTGGTGGCTTTTCCAGCTAATGATTTTGCTACATCCCTCACCGTGTCCTGTGGGAAAAGGTGGTTCGAAAGCGGCGAATATAGCAAGGCCGACCTCTGTAGAGGAGATACTGACTTGGACAGGAAAGACCCATACACTGCTCTCTTTTTCAAAACTCCCGATCCAAAAAGAGCAGCCACTTCCACCGAACCGTCCATCACCGCTCTGTCCAGACACGATAACACACTCGATAATTCTTCCATCGTGACAAATCGGAATCTTGGGCTCTCTTCGCAAGGGCTCCCAAAGCCCAGTCCATAAAATTAAATAACCTCGAGCGTCCTAAAGAGTCCCTTTAGTAGATGGTCCAGTTCACACATCCCCCAAGTAGCCTTTGCTGATAGTAAAGCGCGCCTCCTTGAAGAATCTACTAAGGAAGCGTAATCTGCGTCTGCCGATGAAGGCAGTCCTAAGCCCATAGGTTCCTGGGTATCGTACCATCTTCCAGGTTTACCGTCAACTTTGAAGGAGGGCATGAAAAAACAGTCTTGCCCGCCTCTCTTTTATTCTAAGCCATTCTCCAAATCCTTTGAACGCGTTTTCATACTAAGGGCTGGACGCATTTTTACAAATGAGGATGCCTTTGGAGACTTCGTGCTCGATAGCAAAGATCCTGGAGAGGGCGGATCCGCTGGTTGAAGCTTATCTCCGAACTCCTGCAACAACAACAAGGACAATCTCTTATAATCAGAGACTACTACATCCACAGGTAATTCTTCATCCGAGACTTCTTCTAAGTCTCCGGCTGCCGGGGATTCCTTTCGGAGAAGAGCGTTTTCTTAGTTGTCGAGACTTCTCTAAGTCTCCGGCTGCCGGGGATCCTTTCGGAGAAGAGCGGTTCTTAGTTGTCGAGGGACTTCTGTCAAACGAAGAAGAACGTCGTCCGAGTGACAAATCCTTGCTACTTCAAGGCGCAATCGAGTTCTTAAACGCACGAGATCTTCTCTCAGGCACCTGTTTCCTACCAGGTGAAGGGCTTCTACTCTCCGAAGAACTCATAAAGTGCGAAGGGGGTCTTACCTCTGACCTAAGCTCGTACAAGGCGCCTGGCGCCTACTCGACTCCTGACGCCTGCTCGACTCCTGGCGTCTGCTAGACTCCTGGCGCTACCCGACTCCTGACGCCTGCTCGACTCCTGACGCCTGCTTGATTCCTGGCGCCTGCTTGACTCCTGGCGCTTGTCGTGACTCCTTGTAGGCTCTTGACGCCTCTCACAAGACTCCTGGCGTCTGTAAGGCTCTATACGCCATGTAATATTCTTGGCGCCTACTAGGCTCTGTCAACTCTATGTTTCTCACAAGCTCCTGCTTCTTAGGCTCTTGACGCCTATCCTGATCCTCAGAAGAGGAGTCCGACTCCTGACTTCTCCTAAGAGACGTAGCTGACCGCTTGCTCTGCGAGCGGCTACCGCTGGGAACCTTCCTATAGATAGGAGAGGATCGTTTAAAGGGAGAACGAGAGAGTCTCTCCGGAGACGAGCGCCTGCTAGTGTGAGAAACTTCTCTCCTACCAGGAGAAGACAATTTTGATCTCTTCACTGGAAGGGAGGAGTCTTTCCTTCGAGACGAATCCTTATGTAGAGCGCCTACCAAGGAGGATATTTGCTCCTGTAGATTAAGCAGGAAAAGCTTTGTCGGATCTTGAGGCGCTGGAGACGGTCTTCTCGCCCTCTTACTAGTCGAAGGAAAATCCTCTGGAAATCGCTCTGGGCTTGAATCAAAAAGCGTTCTCCTTTCGGCGCTAACCCACGATCTCTTCAGAGGACGAGACTTCGAAGCAGAGCTCCATCCACGCCTGGACGAGGAGGAGTCCGACGCAGAAAAAACACTCTTCCAGGATGCCTTTTCTACGGCTATCCAAGGCAGCCTGGGTCGTTACTTCAGGGTCTGCCGAAGGGACGCCTGATCGTTGGGGATGCTCCACATCCTCCCTGCGGCTTTTGACATTCCTCCTCCCCATGGTCCTGGGAGTTTGGAAGCGGTCTAGGCCTAGGAGCAATGCGGAGCCGATCAGACGCCCCCTCCACTGCACTGGGGTCACTGTATTCACTGACACTCTTACCTTGTGTTTCCATGGCTTTAAGCTGCTCCTGAAGCTCCCTGATCGAGGATCTCATTTTTTCCATTTCTGAAAATGAACCCTTAGATTCAACACAGGAGAAGGGGCTGAGGTTATGGGAGAAACATCATCTGGTTTGTTAATTTCTGATTCAGGCTCAAAAGAACAAGATCTACTGGAGCTTCTAGCTGACGCTTTCCTAGCTCTATCCTTCTCTCTTTTCTTAATATAAGAAGCTAAATCCTTCCATCCTTGCTCCGAAAGCCCTTCACATTCAGTACAAGTTCTATCAACCGCACATTCAGAACCTCTACATTTACTACAAAGCGTATGAGGATCTACCTCTGCTTTAAACAACCTAGTTCTGCATTCTTCCCTTGCACAAACCCTAAACTTAGGAGTTACTTTAACTTCAGCCATCTTAATAGAAAAAACCAAATCCAAATCCTAATCCAGTCCAAAATAAGCGTATGCCAATCCCGAGAATAAACAAGAGTACTTCACCAAATGAGTCCAACCAATTCTCGGCAAATGAGCAGAATTCCAATCAGGAGAGACCAAACAACAGTTGTTGCCGGCCTCAGCGACAGAGAAAATCTGGCTCAGAAAACGGGAATGGTTGGGATTCCGCCACCCAGCGGCGGGAATGGTAGATCACCTGACCTACCGGTAGTGTTGCCGCGAGTTTTGAATTCTGTCGGGGACGACGGAGTCTATAGCTAAGTATATATCTGCCTGGTAGAGTCGCATGTATAAAAAAACATGCGAATTAAAAGCAATGATTGTTTCATTGTCTGTCGGTTCAGGGGAGCTGGTTGAACAACAATTTGTTGGGCAGCCACCACAGGACCCAAGGAAAATGTGTCCAAGGACTAATGAGCAATGTCCTAAAAACAGAGTGTGGCCACATCCCAATTCGTAACATCTGTTGAATCAACAGGTTATTTTTTAATGCCAGGGTTTGGGGCAATGTCCCTGACCTTGTGAGCTCTCACCCACACTATACCCCTATCGTCCTCGCCAGGCAAGGCATATGTCCGCTTGGTCATCCAATGTAACCAGAAAGCGATCGTATTCTTGAACATCTTTCTGGGTCAAGCCAGTACTAATAAAGAGACACTGACACTCAGGTCTGATATGTTGAGTTCTCTTAAGACAGTACCACAGCACCATAAACAGGACACTGTGCATTTCATCTGGATCCTACCAACAAAACCCATTGAGGAATTGAACCTGAATGGATTCAGAGTCTTTGCTACAAATTCCAGGATAACTTGAGCGATATGGGATCTTTATCCCCTCAAAAGTTTAACAT
Source organism: Macrobrachium nipponense (assembly GCF_015104395.2). NCBI lineage: Eukaryota > Metazoa > Arthropoda > Malacostraca > Decapoda > Palaemonidae > Macrobrachium > Macrobrachium nipponense. The sequence continues at coordinate 13,580,339 of NC_087202.1, forward strand.
TAAAGAAGCCTTGAAGCTTGCCTACCCTCTTTGCCCAAGCCCAGGCAAGAAGAAAAATAGTTTGAGGGTAAGATCCCTGTGTAAAGACTCTCTCATAGGCTCATGGACTACCAGTAAGGCTCCTAAGGATGAGAGACACATCCCACTAAAGGGGTCTGAGTTCTCTGGGGAGGGAAGACAGTTCAAAGCTCTTGAGGAATATGGTGATCTCTCATAGGGAAGAGAGATCTACTACTTTTAACTAAAGAACTTGGCCAAGGTCAGACCTGTAGCCCCTAAGGCCAAGGCAGAGAGAAGCTTTCTCTCAGCAAAAAGGACCAAGACAATCTGCTACTTGATGAAGAGTTGCTCGATTGGAGAGATACTCCCACTGACACTCCAATTACAGAAGAAAAGGACGAGTCAATAGTCGCTATATAGATTACGATTACTTTTTTTTTTAATACTCTGATGTCCTTCCCCTATGATGGTCTTCTCTGAAAGGGCAATATCCCTTTGGGAGACGGACCAGCATTACACATACAACAGCTGATAACAAAGCAGAGGAAAAGGCGTGAAGGACGTCTACTGCATTATGCATCTGTCCCAGAGAAACAAGAACACAGGAATCCTGGAAGGCCGTCTAAAAACGTTGACGCTCACAAGACTTCTGGGCTAGAGAAATATGAAACAAGCCATGAGCTTGGGTAAAAAAATGGCTTGGGGAGGAGAGCAAAGCGAAAGTCAACTCTCCAAGGCAATTAAAGGAAGACTGACGCATCAATAGGTTTCAAGCCCAGTTAGTGACCAGCTTCCACCTCGTATATGTATGAGTTGCCAGATGCCACAGATTCCTTGCAGCACAATCTTTGATTGTTTTTTAACCAGTTTCCAGCTGGCACTAGAAGATTATCCTATTTTTAAGACCAAAGATATGTTAGCTATGAAAAATAAATATTGATTAAAAATTTGTCATATTTAAATTCTATCTATATATTTATTAACCATCTTGTAAGTATGCATTCCTTATTAACAATATTTCTAGACACCACAATTTTGCATTTTTTTTTTTTATGACTATTGCTGTACAAAGATAGGCAAGTCAGTGTCCTTATACACTCCTGGCCTGAAGACTGAAGAAAAAAAAAAATACTGGTTAGAAGACAAAAGAGAATAAAACTTGGAGAACATAACATGATATTGTTTTCATGTTACAATAAAGTTTTATACATACTTACCTGACAGATATATACTTAGCTATAGACTCCGTCGTCTCCGACAAGAATTTGCAAAATTTCGCGGCACCACGCTACAGGTAGGTCAGGTGATCTACCGCCCTGCCCTGGGTGGCAGGACTAGCGAACCATCCCCGTTTTCTAATCAGAATTCTTCTCTTCCACCTGTCTCCTGCGGGGAGGCTGGGTGGGCTATAATCGTATATATCTGTCAGGTAAGTATGTATAAAACTTTATTGTAACATGACAATATCATTTTTATAACATTCAACTTCCCTGCCAGATATATACTTAGCTGATTAGCACCCATTGGTGGTGGTAAGAGACAGCTAACTACTGAAATAGACAGGTAAACAACATATGTTGTAGGTATTTATAAACCTTGGTTCCTACCTTATTAGGCTGAAGACTTCGCGGCTACTGCCTTGTAGTCTGCTTAGCCTCAAGAGCCTCAGCGAGATAATGATCTATGGCTAAGAGTTCTGTGGGTCTGCCAATGGGGTCTTATCCACTTACTCGGCAGAGCCTAAAGGCCTTTGTCATTGGGTGCTATTCCACTTACATGACAATACACCTTGTTCAAGGAGCACAAAACCGATACCGATCACCTGATCCTAACATCCATGTTAGTTCTAAGATTGTAAGGAGTTATCCCCGAACTCCTCACAAAACAACCAAAAAACTCGAAAAACAATTAACACCTTTCATTACAAAATATACAAAAAAAAATTTTTGTACTCCCCCACTAGTCATACATACCCTTGATCGCCTACCAGCAATGACACTCTGCTCCCGTGCGACAGTAGTGAGCTTGCTGCTAGAAAACCAAGCACATATCTGACAAGAGGGTTTATGTACCGATAAAAAACACAAAATTAAGGATCAGTCTTTGCTCCAAGACCCAGTACTGTATCTGCTGATACAAAAGGACCTAGCGAGAAGCACTTCTCATAGGTCACCTCTCACGTCCTTAGATAATGAGATGCAAACACTGAATTGCACCTCCAATATGTAGTCTCGATGATATTCTTCAGAGACATATTCTTTTGGAACGCCAAAGGACGTTGCTACTGCTCTTACTTCATGCGTCTTGACTTTTAGAAGACCGAAGGATTCCTCCGAGCAGTCTTGTGAGCGTCCCGTAATAACGCTTCTCACAAAGAAAGCCAAGGCGTTCTTGGACATGAGTCGTTTGGGGTTCTTCACTGACACACCAAAGACCTTGTTGACAAGCTCCCATCTGTCTCTTCCTCTCTAAATAGAATTTAAGAGCTCTCATGGACAGAGAGATCTCTCTATCTCTCTGCCTACCAGGTTAGATAGGCCTTTTACCTCAAAAACTTCTGGCCAAGGTTTTGATGGGTTTTTCATTCTTTGCCAGAAAACATTGTCTGGAAAGAACAGATGGCAGCATCTCCTTTTTTGAACCCCACCGTGGAATCCAGAGCGTGTAATTCGCTCGTCCTTTTGGCTGTGCGAGAGCCACTAGGAACAAAGCATTTCCTAGTAAAAAGTCTCGGAAGGACGCCAGATGTAAAGGTTCGAATTTGTCCGATGAAAGGAATTTCAGGACCACGTCTAGATTCCAACTAGGTGTTCTAGGAGTAGCTGCTTTCGACGTCCTCAAAAGATCTAATTAGATCGTGTGATCTTTGTCGTTAGCAATGTCTAGGCCTCGATTCCTGAAACCGAAAGACAGCATGCTTCGGTATCCTTTTATTGTCGAGACAGATAGGTGTGCTCCTTTCTCAGAAAGAGGAGGAAATCGGCAATATTCACTATAGAGGTACTGGAGGAGGACAGCTTCTGAACCTTACACCACCTCCTAAGACTTCCCACTTCGACTGGTAATACTCTTCGGTTCTCGTCGAAGCTCTGCGGGCTCTAGCGATAGAGCCCGCAGCCTCGCGAGAAAAGCCTCTCGCTCTGACAAGTCTTTCGATAGTCGAAAGGCAGTCAGAGCGAGACCTGGGGAGGTTGTGATGAAACCTCTCGAAGTGGGGTTGTCTGAGTAGATCGTGTCTGTTTGGAAGCGATCTGGGGAAGTCCACATCCACTCCAGTACCTCCGTGAACCAATTTCCTGTGCTGGCCAAAATGGGGCTATGAGTATCCAACTTCGTGCTCTTCGAAGCTACAAACTTCCTGAGCACTTCCCCCAGGATTTTGAACGGGGGAAAAAGGCGTAAGCGTCCACACCGACCAATCCATGAGAAACAGCGTCTATTGTGAAGGCTCTCGGATCCTCTACTAGAGAGCAAAAGTTCTCTATTCTTTTGGAGAGGAACGTCGCAAACAGGTCTATGTGAGGTCTCCCCCACAGGGACCAAAGACTTCGACACACTTCTTCGTGAAGAGTCCATTCTGTGGGAAGGACCTGGTTTCTCCTGCTCAGTCTGTCCGCTCTCACATTTTTGATCCCTTGAACAAACCTTGTTGAGGAGAGTTATGCCTCTTTCTTCCGTCCAGGTTAACAGGTGTTTTGTCAACTGATAGAGGGAGAACGAGTGCGTGCCTCCTTGCTTTCTTATGTAAGCCAGAGCCGTGGTGTTGTCTGAGTTGATCTGTATTACCCCGTCTCTGACTATCTTTTCGAAGGACTTTAAGGCTAGGTGTATGGCCACAAGTTCCTTGCAATTGATGTGCCAGGACACCTGTTCCTTTGTCCAGGTGCCTGACACCTCCCTTGCTCCCAGCGTCGCTCCCCATCCCGACTCCGAAGCGTCGGTAAACAACACTTGGTCTGGGTTCTGCAGAGCAAGCGATAAGCCTTCGTTCTTTTGAAGCTGAGGGATCCACCACCTCAGATGATCTTTTACTTCTTGTGGAAGTTGGAAGATGTCCGGGAGTTGACCCGTCTTCCAGTTCCCACACCTCTTTGAGGAAAAACTGAAGAGGGCGAAGGTGAAGTCTCCCTAGCGAGAAGAACTTTTCCAATGAGGACAGGGTCCCTAATAGGCTCAGGTAATCCCTCGCTGAGCTGTCCTTTCTCTCTAAGAAGCTTGAGATTCTCGACAAACCTCGAGCGTTTCTTTCTTGCGAAGGATATACCCGAAACCCCGAGAATCCATCTGAATCCCCAGATAGACCAAGTTCTGGCTGGGGATCAGTTGTGATTTCTCGAGGTTGACGAGCAACCCATAGCGAAATCTATCATGTTTCTTGTTACTTCCAAGTCTCCAAGCACTGACTCTTCGACTTGGGCCCTGATCAAAGCCAGTCGTCCAAGTAGAGGGAGATGTTTATCCCCCTCTAGGTGAAGCCATCTTGCTACATTCGCCATCAGGTTGGTAATACTTGTGGGGCTGTAGACAGACCGAAGCACAGAGCCCTGAATTGAAAGATCTTGTCTCCTATCACAAAGCGAAGATATTTCTTTGACTGATGGTGAATGGGAACGTGGAAATAGGCGTCTTGCAGGTCCAGAGAGACCATCCAATTCTGGGCGAAGCGCCGACATGACAGAGGCGGACGTTTCCATACGAAACTTCTTTTTTTCTGTACGAAGCGATTCAGAGCGCTTACGTCCAGAAACTGGCCTCCACCCCCCCGATGCCTTTGGTACTAGAAAAAGGCGATTGTAAAATCCCGGGTGGGGAGTGTGGATCTCGTACCAGTTCGATGGCCTCTTTTTCCCACATTTGCTCCACCATCTGAAGGAGAGTCTTTCGCATTAACGGGTCTCTGTACCTCGCTGACAGTTCCCGAGGCGTAGATGTTAGGGGCGGTTTGTCGTCGAAGGGGATTACATTATCCCTCTTCAGGACCGACACTGACCAAGGGTCGGCTCCCCTTTGTTCCCATACTCCTGCAAAGTTCAGGAGTCTGGCGCCCACTGGTGCTTGGAGGAGCAACAAGTCACTTAGATCTCTTGAATGGTCTAAATGAAGACCTTCCTCTCTTTTCAGAGCTCTTCTTTCTGGCAGGTGGACGAGCCGTTGCACCTCCACGAAAGGGCTGCTGAGTAGGACGAGGTTCCTTCTTAACCGTCGCCACTACGGTCGTCCTTTCTTGGACGTTTGAGTAAGTATGGCTTGTGTCGCCTTCTCAGTAGTGAGCCGAGATATATCCTTGACTAACTGAGAAGGAAACAGATGATCTGATAGCGGGGCGAACAGTAGGCAGCCTCTGGCTCGGAGAAACCCCTTTCGATAAAAGGGAACCATACACTGATCTCTTTTTCAGGAGACCAGCACCGAAAAGTGAAGCCACTTCACCAGAACCGTCCTGTAACTGCCTTGTCCATGCAGGACAGCACTGTATGGCGAATTTCTGGGTTTCTTCAGAAACTCCGGATCCTTAGATTTGTTGGCCAGAACTCCGAGCGACCAATCCAGAAAATTGAACACCTCTAAAGTGACAAAAAGTCCCTTTAGAAAAGGGGTCTTCAACTCTGAAGTGCTTCCACGTCGCTCGACCGATCCTAAGGAGTGACGTCCTAGAGGCCTCCACTAAACTGGCAAAGTCGGCATCTGCAGAGGCGGGTAAAGAAAGACCCATAGTCTCTCCTGTCCCATACCAAATACCTCTCTTTCCCGTGCAATCTGGAAAGGGAGGGCATGCAGAATACCGTCTTTCCTACTCCTTCTTCTTGTCCATCCAAGAATCTAAAGAATGGAGTGCCTTCTTCATTGATATCGCAGGCTTCATTTTCAAGAAGGCCGACGATTTAAAGCGTAGCTGAGCCTCGAAAAAAGACGCGAACGAGGAGAAGGAGGAGCTGCAGGACTAAGAGAATCTCCAAACTCTTGTAGTAGTAAAGAGGCCAAGACTTTGTAACTAGAAGTCCCTCATTAGCAGGAGGATCGTCGTCAGACAACTCGTCTAACCCTCGATCCGACGAAGGAGAAAAACGTTCCCGTTTTGAGGAAGAGTCCTTCCAAGACCTCCTATGTTTCTGAAAGGAGAGGAGCTCCCATTTGGCGAAGAGTCATAACCTCCAGGACCGAGTCCCGACTCTTGACTCCTGGCTCTTGACTCTTGCCTCCTGACTCCTGCCTCCTGGCTCCTGACTCCTGCCTCCTGACTCCTGACTCCTGCCTCCTGACTCCGGACTCCTGCCTCCTGACTCCGGATCCGGGACTCCTGGCTCCTGCCTCTGCTCCTGCCTCCTGCTCCTGGCTCTGCCTCTTGGACTCTGCCTCTGCCTCTTGGCTCTTGCCTAAGGCTCTTGCCTCCTGCTCTTGCCTCCTGGCTCTTGCCTCCTGGCTCTTGCCTCTGGCTCTTGCCTCCTGGCTCTAGCCTCCTGGCTCTTGCCTCTTGCCTAGATGCCTCCACACTCTTGGCTCTTGGCTCCTGCCTCCTGGTTGACTCCTCACTCCTGGCTCTTGGCTCCTGCCTCCTGGGTGACTCCTCACTCCTGGCCGGTGCCAGACGTCTGATTGATTCATCCAGGTCGTAACAGGAAACCTCACCTCGGGTAGGAGTATCGATCCTGGAGGTAGATACCTCCATACGTCTGGAGGATCTTTTAATAGGAAGGGAAGTGCATTCCTTCTAGGAGGCTCCTTTGACAGGACTCCTACAAATGACGAATCTGCCTCCTGCATCGCCATCATGAACCTCTTTGTAGCCTCCTCCTTTATCCTCCTCGGGAGGAGGGTAAGGAGGAGGGGAGGAGTCCATAGCCTCCACCTCCTGCCTCCTTTTCTCCCCCTCTGGTTAAGGAAGAATGGCTCCTTCTCGCCTTTAAACCTTCTTAATCCCGATGGAGACTCCTCAAGGGAAGTTTTCAGGGCTCGAGTCATAGTCGGTCGCCCTCCAACTCTCTTGAGAGGCCGAGATCGATCGGAATCTCTCCAATCACGTCCTCCGGTGATGAAGATCCCGACGACGAGAAACACTCACGTAGGAACGCTTTTACAATAGCTGTCCTTGGCAGTCTGGGGGTGTCACAGAAACCGCCGAAGGGGGACACTGATCGGTGGGGATTCTCCCACAACCTCTTTCGGCTTTTCGACATTCCTTCTCCTCCTGGGCATGTGAGCTTGGAAGAGGTCTAAGACCTAGGAGCGTTGCTGAGCCAACCAGATGCCCCCTCCACTACACTGGGGACACTTATATCACTGTCTAATGACAAATCACTAGCCTTAACCTTGTATGGCAGCCATTTGTTTTCCATTATTTTGAAGGCTGCTTTAGATCTGCAAGTTCTTTCGCTGGATCTACAGGTTCTGCAATAGGAGAAGGGCTGCAATGGAAGGAGAAGTAGCAAATTACTTTACCCTTAGGGGGAAGATCCACCCAAGCATTGGGAATAATTAAGTTCAGATCTTAGAAACTTACTTTAAAAACTTCTATGAGAAGCCTTCCTTCCCGCTCTCCTCTCTTTCTAACTTTTTCAAATAATTAGTTAGATTCTTCCATTCGTTTCTCACTCAAATTCTCACATTCTTTACAAGTATTAGTAAAAGAACATTCTACTCACTGCACCTCTTGCATACCGTGTGAGGGTCTACCGAAAAAGCTTTCGGCAACCTCACCTTACAGCCGACATTCACACAACGTCTCACAACCATACCAGAGTCAGACATATTTAAAGAAAAATCCAAAATCAAGTCCACAAAACAGTCCACAAAAAGCTATGCCAATCCAACAATCCAGATACGTCACCAAAAGTCGGTCACGAAGATCAATTGCCGGCGAAAAAAGAAAACCAATCGAGAGGAACCAACAACAATGTTTGATGGTCCGGCGACAGAAAGAATTCTGATTAGAAAACGGGGATGGTTCCTAGTCCTGCCACCCAGGGCAGGGCGGTAGATCACCTGACCTACCTGTAGCGTGTGCCGCGAAATTTGAAATTCTGTCGGAGACGACGGAGTCTATAGCTAAGTATATATCTGGCAGGGAAGTTGTTAATGTATAAAAAGACAAACTTATAAACAAGTTGAATGTTGAGAAGGTGTATGAGCCAGGGAAAACCTTGCCAAAGCTTGTTGGCAGTGAGGAAAAAACAAAAAGCTCCTAATATTCACAGAGGGGAAGAGATGACTTTGAGCATGCAGCCTGGGAGAAGTGATTCTCCTACACCCCTTCAAAGCAATAAATCAAGAAAGTATGTACTTGTAAAACTGAAAATTGTAAGCTACCTTGAAGCAAAGAAATATTCTGTTATTATTTATTTCTGAGAAGAGAAACCGATGGCAAAAAGCCAAACCCAGAGGCTGGAAAACAGAGATGGATTGGACATTTGATGTTAAGGGACAAGGAACATTTGGTTAGAAAAGCAGAAGAGTAGCAGGACAGACTTAAAAAGAGACATGAAATTTTCATTATTAAAATGAAGTTTTATTGTATACTTACCGAACAATTATAGAGCCGTGATTTCCATGAGCGGCAGGATACTAAATTCAAATTTAGAGCGTCGGCGTCGCCAAACACTGGTGGTGATGACGTCATCTCCCTCCACTCGCGGGAGAACCAGGTACAACTGCCCAGGTGAATCCAATTCTTTCTGCCCGTCCGTCCACCTAAGGGGAGGAGGGTGGGTATAATCATAATTGTTCGATAAGTATCAAATAAAACTTCATTTAATAATGAAAAATTTCATTTTTATTGTAGTGTCTTACCGAACAATTATAGAGCTGATTACACATTTATGGGAAGGTGGGATTCAGTGGACCACTAGTATTTTTAAATGGTTACATTTATTGCAATACCAGTAAACACTCAAGGTGTCTGTTGTACCTTACCTTGTAAGAGAGCTACAGCAGACTGTTACTGCCTCTGGTCGGTGCTCTCTTACTATTGTAGAGGAATTGGAATTTGGACCAAAGTTAGCCTCTACAGGAGTGGAATCCTTCCGTAGGTTTAAGCGTGAGTCCAGGCTGACTGACGGAGGATAGTAACAACAAAGATTGCCCTTTGCCCTGGGCTAAGACCAGAAATTCAATCATACAAAAACATTTGTCACCAACACCAGATTTAAAAACATATATACCCAACCATTGTAAAATCTGACCTAACAGACTGGTGAGTATCCCAGGTACTCAGTACCCCCAGCTTCCCTTGAACTCTCGACACCTATTCAAGGTGAAAAGTTAGCATAGAGGTGACGACCCCTGTGCCGTTTCTCCCAACACCATGCCAGAAACCGCCACCGGACCTAACGTTTTACAATTCTCGAAAACCGTTTCTATCTCTTTGAGATAATGACTCGCAAAAACCGAATTCGATCTCCAGAACGTGCTCTGAAGAATCGAAGCTAAAGATAAATTCTTTCTGAATGCTAAAGAAGTTGCCACTGCTCTAACCTCGTGAGCTTTAACTCTCAGAACGGAAAGATTGTCGTTCTCGGACTGCGAGTGAGCTTCCCTGATAAGCTCTCTAATAAGAACGATATAGCATTCTTAGAGAGAGGACGAGAGGGATTTTGAACCGAGGTCCAGAGCTTAGAAGATTGTCCATCTAATACCCTTAGTGGCAAACAGATACTGCTTAATAGCCCTTGACTGGACATAAGAGCCTTTCTTCCTCCTCATGTCCAACCCCAAATCAGATAAGCCTCCTTACCACAAAACTCCTCGGCCAAGGATTAGAAGGATTCTCATTTTTGGCTAGAAAGGTCAAAGATACCGAAAATACAGCATTGCCTTGAGAGTAAACCGACTCTTTTGTCTATAGCGTGCAATTCGCTGACACGCTTAGCAAAAGAAGCTAGTGCAATAAGAAAGAGTGCCTTCTTAGTCAAGTTCCTGAGTGAAGCCGACTTCAAAAGGCTCAAACGGTGGCCCCATGAGGAACTTAAGCACCACATCTAAGTTTCCAAGCCACTGTATCTTGCGGGAGCTTAGTGGTTTCGAAAGACCTAATGAGGTCCGACAGATCTGAATTGGAGGAAATATCCAAACCTCTTGATGTCGAAAAACCGAAGAGAGCATGGCTCTATATCCTCTGATCGTCGAAGGAGCCAGTTTCTTAGAGTTCCTAAGAAATAGAAGAAAATCTGCTATTTCTGTTAAAGAGAGGTCGCAGAAGTAGAGACTTTAGCACTTCTACACCACTCTCTGAAGATTCTCCACTTCCCTTGATAGAGTTTGTTAGAAGACTCTCTCCTACAACGAGCGATAGCTTCTGCAGCTCTTCTTGAAAATCCTTTCGCTCTGACAAGATTCCGGACAGTCTGAACCCTGTCAGAGCTAGAGCGGACAAGTTTTGGTGGATGGAACCTCTTGAAGTGAGGTTGTTTGAGAAGCCACTTCTCTGGAGGAAGAAGTCTGGGGAAGTCTACTAACAACTGGAGAAGGTCCGGGAACCACTCTTTCCTGGGCCAAAAGGGAGCGATTAACGTCAGTGTTACATTGCTGTGCGACATGAACTTGTTCAGCACCTCTCTTATTAAGACCGAACGGAGGGAATGCATAAGCTTCCAGACCCGACCAATCCAACAGCATTGCGTCCACCGACCAAGCTAGAGGATCTTGGGACTGGAGAACAAAAGAGAGGAAGACGGTGTTCCTTGATGTCGCGAACAGGTCTATTGACTGGTCGTCCCCAAAGGCGCCAAAGTTTCTGACAAATCTTGTTGTCCAAAGTCCACTCCAG